>NC_074674.1:18238525-18556685 GCF_029448725.1 Salvelinus fontinalis
TTTGCGATGTTCTGTGAAGGGAGTAGTACACAGGGTTGTACGAGATCGTCAGTTTCTTGGCAATTTCTCGCATGGAATAGCTTTCATTTCTCAGAACAACAATAGACTGATGATTTTCAGAAGAGAGCTCTTTGCTTCTGGCCATTTTGAGCCTGTAATCGAACCCACAAGTGCTGATGCTCCAGATACTCAACTAGTCTAAAGGCCAGTTTAATTGCTTCTTTAATCAGAACAACAGTTTTCAGCTGTGCTAACATAATTGCAAAAGGGTTTTCCAGTGATCAATTAGCCTTTTAAAATGATCAACTTGGATTAGCTAACACAATGTGCCATTGGAACACAGGAGTGATGGTTGCTGATAATGGGCCTCTGTACGCCTATGCAGATATACCATTAAAAATCAGCCATTCCCAGCTGCAATAGTCATTTACAACATTAACAATGTCTACAATGTATTTCTGATTAATTTGATGTTATTTTAATGGACAAAAAAATGTGCTTTCTTTCAAAAACAAGGACATTTCTAAGTGACCCCAAACTTTTGAAAGGTAGTGTAAGTCTACAGTCAATAGTTGTCTACATGAAGAGAGAAAATAGGATGTCACATATCTCAGGATATTGAATGAATCCAGATGAGGCCATAGGAAATGTCCATGTGTGATACTCGGAGTAATCCCAATATCATATACAGTTGGAGTCGGAAGTACACTTAAGTTGGAGTTATTAAAACTCATTTTTCAATCACTCCACAAATTTCTTGTTAACAAACTATAGTTTTGGCAAGTCGGTTAGGACATCTACTTTGTGCATGACACAAGTAATTTTTCCAACAATTGTTTACAGACGGATTATTTCACCTATAATTCACTGTATCACATTTCCAGTGGGTCAGAAGTTTACATACACTAAGTTGACTGTGCCTTTAAACAGCTTGGAAAATTCCAGAAACTGATGTCATGGCTTTAGAAGCTTCTGATAGGCTAATTTACATCATTTGAGTCAATTGGAGGTGTACCAGTGGATGTATTTCAAGGCCTACCTTCAAACTCAGTGCCTCTTTGCTTGACATCATGGGAAAATCAAAAGAAATCAGCCAAGACCTCAGAAACAAATTGTAAACCTCCACAAGTCTGGTTCATTCCTGGGAGCAATTTCCAAATGCCTGAAGTTACCACGTTCATCTGTACAAACAATAGTACGCAAGTATAAACACCATGGGACCATGGTGTTCTGGCGTTCTGTCTCCTAGAGAGAAACGTACTTTGGTGCGAAAAATGCAAATCAATCCCAGAACAACAGCAAAGGACCTTGTGAAGATGCTGGAGGAAACGGGTACAAAAGTATCTATATCCACAGTAAAACGAGTCCTATATCAACATAACCTCAAAGGCCTCTTAGCAAGGAAGAAGCCACTGCTCCAAAACCGCTATAACAAAAGCCAGACTACGGTTTGCAACTGCACATGGGGACAAAGATCAAGGAGCAAGGAGGCCTACAACCCTTACTCAGTTACACCAGCTCTGTCAGGAGGAATGGGACAAAATTCACCCAACTTATTGTGGGAAGCTTGTGGAAGGCTACCCGAAATGTTTGACCCAAGTTAAACATTTTAAAGGCAATGCTACCAAATACTAATTGAGTGTATGTAAACTTCTGACCCACTGGGAATGTGATGAACGAAATAGAAGCTGAAATAAATCATTCTCTCTACTATTATTCTGCCATTTCACATTCTTAAAATAAAGTGGTGATCCTAAATGACCTAAAACATGGCATTTTTACTCGGATTAAATGTCAGGAATTGTGAAAAACAGAGTTTAAATGAATTTGGCTAAGGTGTATGTAAACTTCCGACTTCAACTGTATGTCTAAAAGACACATCTGGATTCAGAATTTGTCAGGATATGGTGCATATTCACAAAACTCAAAGTATTCTTAGTCTGTCTTCTGTAAAATATCAAAAATGCGTCATGTAAAGATATCCCTGATAGGGACCATTTTCGCTAAGTGTATCTCTACACCAAAAGCAATCCAGAAGTTACCCCCTACTGCAAGTATTTTTCTACAGAGCCCAAAGACAATGATCGGCAGACAACTGGTTATTCGTATCCGCCAGTTTGTCATTACTGCCGTGAGAAAATACACATTGTTTCAGTGTCCTAAGTTAAAACAGGGGGTTCCACTATATTATATGGAATTGTTTCATTGCTGTGTGCTCAATGGCAACTCAATCTCTGTGTGTGTGTGTGCATTTTTTGTTTGTTTTTAACCCTTTTTTGTGATATCCAATTAGTAGTTACAGTCTTGTCTCATTGCTGCAACTCCCGTACGGACTCGGGAGAGGCGAAGGTCAAGAGCCGTGTGTCCTCCGAAACACAACCCAACCAAGCCTCACTGCTTCTCGACACAATGCTCACTTAAACCGGAAGCCAGCCACACCAATGTGTCAGAGGAAACACTGTACACCTGGCAACCGTGTCAGCATGTGGTGTGCCCGGCCCGCCACAGGAGTTGCTAGTGCGCGATGGGACAAGGACATCCCTCCCCTAACCCGGACGACACTGGGCCAATTGTGCACCGCCCCATGGGTCTCCCGGTCGCGGCCGGTTGTGACAGACTGGACTCGAACCCAGAATCTCTAGTAGCACAGCTAGCACTGCGATGCATTGCCTTAGACCACTGCGCCACTCGGGAGGCCCGTGTGCGTGTTTAATTATACTTGTGGGGACCAGAAGTCCTCACAAGAAAAGTAAAGGAAACAAAACTTTGACCAACTGGGGATATTTTGTTAGTCCCCACCAGATCAAATGCTGTTTCTCCAAACCAAACATGAAATGAGGACCCAGTCATGTTTTAAAGGAAAACTTCACCGCTAGACACTATTTGGGATGTTTTTCCATTATCCCTACATAATTATGAGTGATGAGAGGGGGTTTCAAACATAATTATGCACTATAGCTGTATTTTTTCAATATTTTTTAATCGCCCTGGGAGAGTTCAACCAGAGACGTCATCGGTTGATTAAGTTTGCTGTCTGATCTAAAAATGTAGAGTTTTGTAGATGTTATTGTGGCCTTTGTGTTTCAACAATTGCACAATCACGTGAGTAGATATGGTTGTCCTTGTACAATAGAACCATTGGACTTGTCTCAATGATGTTCCTACCTGCCATGACATTGCAGGATATCTAAGTTGACTCATTCTTCCCTGGCTTTGCAAAGACTACAGCCTGACGGGAGCCATATACTTCCTTGTTCTCCCCCTCGAAGGCAGGCTTTTGAAAACGGCACTAGTTTACAGGTTTCCCCCATTCTTCGCTTGAAGTTATTGAGGGATGATGAAGTTTTGGCAATGTGAAGATAATAATTCCAGAGTACGGTACCTCTGTATCTGATAGACAAGTCACTATGTGAAGTGCGGCAGTGGGGAGGGTGAAGGTCTTGTGTTATATAGATTTGATTCTTCCAGGTTATTCTGAAATCAAAGAAGGATTTAGGTAAACTGCCTGGGAGGTAGAGATACTGAGGTGCAAAGGAGCAAAATGAATAAAATAAATAACAGTATGAGGTAGTTGGATGAGCTATTCACAGATGGGCTATGTACAGGTACAGTGATCTGTGAGATGCTCTGACAGCTGGTGCTTAAAGCTAGTGAGGGAGATATGAGTCTCCAGCTTCAGTGATTTTTGCAGTTTGTTCCAGTCATTGGCAGCAGAGAACTGTAAGGAAAGGCGGCCGAAGGAGTAATTGGCTTTGGGGGTGACCAGTGAAATACACCTGCTGGAACGTGTGTTACGGGTGGGTGCTGCTATGGTGACCAGTGAGCTTAGATAAGGCGGGGCTTTACCTAGCAAAGACTTATAGACAACCTGGAGCCAGTGGGTTCGGCGACGAATATGAAGCGAGGGCCAGCCAACGAGAGCATACAGGTCGCAGTGGTGGGTAGTATATGGGGCTTTGGTGACAAAACGGATGGTGCTGTGATAGACTGCATCCAATTGGCTGTGTAGAGTGTTGGAGGCAATTTTTTTTCAAATTGGCAGTTGAATATGTGTCATTAGACCTGCTGACAGTCGATACTGATAGTTGCTAATATTTAACATGATAGAAATAGGAAACAGAAAGTTTGGGTAGCCTATAATTAGGACAAATTCTGCATAAAGGTACAGCATTTCATAAACTTTACTGTGGGAAAGATGATATGTTGATATGCTTTAGTTTGCTGCCTTATGTCTGGTTTCACATTTTTCGCCAGCGATTATAAGATAAAATACACCCGGTGGCCACCCCGTTCACGAAAATGGTTCGCTCCTAAAGATAGTGAGTCAGGTGGCCGTTGCTTGCTATATAAAGCAGGCAAATAGGCATCAATGCATTTAGTTACTGTTCGATTGAACATTCGAATGAGCAAAACAAGTGACCTAAGTGACGTTAAACGTGGTATGATTGTCGGTGCCAGCCGCGCCGGTTCTAGACCCTCAGAAACGTCCGGCCTCTTGGGCTTTTTACGCACAAATGTGTCTTGGGTTTACCAAGAACAAAAAAAATCCAGTCAGTGGCAGTCCTGTTGGCATTAACAGCTTGCTGATGAGAGGTCGAAGGAGAATGGCAAAAATTGTGCAAGCTAACAGGCAGGCCACAAACAGGCAAATAACGGCACAGTACAACAGTGGTGTGCAGAACGGCATCTAATCTGAAAGGCACAACTAATCTGTCCTTGTCACGGATGGGCGATATTGCAACAGATGACCACACCGGGTCCCACCCCTATCAGCTAAAAACAACATCAAGCGGCTCCAGTGTGATCACCAACACTAGACAACTGGGGAGTGGACAAACATTGGCTGGTGGCGGAGGTGTAATGGTGTGGGGAGCTTTAGCCTGGCAAATCAAATCAAATCAAATTTTATTTGTCACATACACATGGTTAGCAGATGTTAATGCGAGTGTAGCGAAATGCTTGTGCTGTTAGTTCCGACAATGCAGTAATAAACAACGATTAATCTAACCTAAAAATTCCTCAACTACTACCTTATACACACAAGTGTAAAGGGATAAAGAATATGTACATAAAGATATATGAATGAGTGATGGTACAGAACGGCATAGGCAAGATGCAGTAGATGCTATCGAGTACAGTATATACATATGAGATGAGTAATGTAGGGTATGTAAACACAAAAGTGGCATAGTTTAAAGTGGCTAGTGATACATGTATTACATAAAGATGGCAAGATGCAGTAGATGATATAGAGTACAGTATATACATATACATTATATTAAGTGGCATTGTTTAAAGTGGCTAGTGATACATTTTTGATCAATTTCCATAAATTTCCATTATTAAAGTGGGCTGGAGTTGAGACAGTATGTTGGCAGCAGCCACTTAATGTTAGTGATGGCTGTTTAACAGTCTGATGGTCTTGAGATAGAAGCTGTTTTTCAGTCTTTTGGTCCCTGCTTTGATGCACCTGTACTGACCTCGCCTTCTGGATGATAGCGGGGTGAACAGGCAGTGGCTCGGGTGGTTGTTGTCCTTGATGATCTTTATGGCCTTCCTGTGACATCGGGTGGTGTAGGTGTCCTGGAGGGCAGGTAGTTTGCCCCCAGTGATGCGTTGTGCAGACCTCACTCCCCTCTGGAGAGCCTTACGGTTGTGGGTGGAGCAGTTGCTGTACCAGGCTGTGATACAGCCCGACAGGATGCTCTCGATTGTGCATCTGTAGGAGTTTGTGAGTGCTTTTGGTGACAAGGCGAATTTCTTCAGCCTCCTGAGGTTGAAGAGGCGCTGTTGCGCCTTCTTCACAACGCTGTCTGTGTGGGTGGACCAATTCAGTTTGTCCGTGACGTGTCCGTTATGTGATGTGCACATGTTAGGTCCACTGATACCAAATGAGCAACATGTCCATGACCCAAAGAGTTCAGGCTGTTCTGGAGGCAAAGAGGCGTCTGACGCGGTACTAGAAGGGTGTCCCTAATAAACTGGCCACTGAGTGTATATCTAAAACAAGTGTCATTTATATTTACAATTCCCTTCTCCAAATGGATTACTCATTTACCTAGCTCTTATTAATAGCTCTTATCAAGTTATCAATTACAGTACATGGAGAGTGGTGTTATTTTTATTTACTTAACAAAAAGCACATCTCAAGACGTGGTTAAGGTAAGTCATGTCATAGCACAAGTGTGGGGAGGGGCTATCCTCTATTGTTCCTCAAGCAAGGGGGAGGCCAATGGCATCAAGGATTCCCATCAGACCAACTCCCTGAATGCCCCACTCTTTGAAGTTAGCAGTTGTCTACAAACACTATTTAGCTCAGAGAAAAAGTGTGTACAGTACTTTACTGTATTTGTACTTGGGATACAGTGGAAGCTGGTGACTTGAAAAATTGAGGAGGATGGGAGACCTACGGTATAGGCGTAGAACGCACAGAGACGGCAGTGTGTTTCAAAAACCGTCAAGGACTCATTATTTTCACCTAAAACATTTAATAAAGACATTTAGTGTTGGAAAGGGATCAAAACAGTGATTAAATGATGGTATGAGGCATGAAATGAGGTGTTCAGAGGCTTGACTTCAGTGCAGGACAGGATTTGACTGGGAAGACAAAAAACAATAACACAACACAATACTCAGTTAGACAAAAGAGCCAAGAATGAGTTAATCCATGCAAGGAGTACAATCATTGATGTGTAATAATGTGTTTGTGTATGTGACTGAATCAACATACAGTAATGAGATGCAATTGACAGGAGTACTCACAGTGTTTGATGAGGAAACATTCAATGTGCCAGTGGAGGAGTGGGCACATGAGACGTGGCTTCAGTTTATGTCAGGTGTCACGCCCTGATTTGTTTCACCTATCCTTGTGCTTGTCTCCACCCCCCTCCAGGTGTCGCCCATCTTCCCCATTATCCCCTGGGTACTTATACCTGTATTCTCTATTTGTCTGTTGCCAGTTCGTCTTGTTTGTCAAGTCAACAAGAGTTTGTCTCCGCTCCTGCTTTTTCCCAGTCTCTCTTTTTCTCGTCCTCCTGGTTTTGACCCTTGTCTGTCTGAGCCAGCCTGCCTAACCACTCTGCCTGCCCCTGACCCTACCTGCCGTCCTGTACCTTTGCCCCTACTCTGGATTACCGACCTCTGCCTGACCTGACCCTGAGCCTGCCTGCCGTCCGGTACCTTTGCCCCACTACTCTGGATTACCGACCTCTGCCTGACCTGACCCTGAGCCTGCCTGCCGTCCTGTACCTTTGCCCCTACTCTGGATTACCGACCTCTGCCTGACCTGACCCTGAGCCTGCCTGCCGTCCTGTACCCTTGCCCCACTACTCTGGATTACCGACCTCTGCCTGACCTGACCCTGAGCCTGCCTGCCGTCCTGTACCCTTGCCCCACTACTCTGGATTACCGACCTCTGCCTGACCTGACCCTGAGCCTGCCTGCCGTCCTGTACCTTTGCCCCACTACTCTGGATTATCGCCCCCTGCCTGACCTGACCCTGAGCCTGCCTGCCGTCCTGTACCTTTGCCCCACTACTCTGGATTATCGCCCCCTGCCTGCCTTGACCTGTCGTTTGTCTGCCCCTGTTGCTGTAATAAACATTGTTATTTCAACACAAGTCTGCATTTGGGTCTTACCTGAAACGTGATATCAGTTGACAATGGTAGTGGAGTGGAGTAGTCATCCCCTCTTAATCAGGGAACAGGAGGGGACTTAGCTAGAAATACAAATAGCAGATACATTCTATTACAGCTGTGCCATCGTAGGTTTGAACAACAAGTTCCTCCATGATGTTTAAACTCTGACATCTCAAAATTCACAAAGTCAAACACAGACTGCGCGTCTTGCCCACTTGACATATCAAAGTAGCACAAGAAATGTTCCTGAATAAAGCCCTGATCATTCACATACCTGATGATAACCGACAACAGCAAGCGGACTGGTGCCACCATAGGTCCCAGAGTTTTTCCTTATCTGTTAACCTAACCAAGAAAACTCTGGACACTATAAGGTATGACAGTGATTCATTAGTTGTGAAAGGTTTCATAAGGGCTATGATGGGGCGAGTTTTTCAGAATCAATTCAACTGGTTTTAAAAAAACTCCTGCAAAAAAAACCTGGCCCTGGGTGAAAACTCTGTCACACTGCAGCAACCTTCTACTTGATTATATTTAGACTAGATTAGTAGGGGGATTTCCTCCACCCAGACACAGACGACAACTGATAGAAAATAGAACTCACAGCTTGCATATTTGCATCGTGCACACCTATGCAACTGTAGGCTTTATATAACATGTACTCACACCTGTCATTACTATTATGTTGATTGATTCATTCCAATTAATCATTTTGGATTGAAAATGTATAGGCAGCCTAGCCAGCCAAATGTTAAATATAAACCAAATTTGATTACAATCACATTTTCTCCTGAAACACAAATGGACTATAAATACATAATGTGACCAATTAGTTTAACCTGACCAAATGGACAGGGCACATAGCTGTATGCAGCTGCTCTTATTAGTAGCCTACAGTTGATCAGACTGAAAAATCATCTTGTTTTCATTCCATACAGCATGTCAGATCTCTAATGTTTAGGTGTAGCCTAGGCTGCTGCAACATTTATGTCATGAGTTTTTGCTTGTGTCTGTCTGGAGATATTATTTGTTATCATCTTTGCTAAATAAATACGTGAGGAAAATGAAAACCCCTACTTGAGCACGCAGAAAAAAACATTTTCTGCGTCAACCTCTCACTTTAATCAAACTTTTAATGGATGATACGATGGAAGATATCAAATCATTCTGAATTGATTTCGACCTCCCAGAAAAGACAGTCGAAAGTTCCATATGTTCAACAAGTAAAGCGTCGTAAAGTGCAATTACCACAGCAAGCTCCTTGTAGTTGCCCTTGTTATCGGGAACTTTCCCTCTCTTCATGTCCTCTAAAAGACAATTCTTACATGCCCAAAAGCACAAATCAAATCAAATCGCATTTTATTTGTCACATGCGCCGAATACAACAGCTGTAGACATTACAGTGAAATGCTTACTTACAAGCCCTTAACCAACCATGCAGTTTTAAGAAAATCTCCCCCAAAAAGTAAGAAATAAGAATAACAAATAATTAGAGCAGCAGTAAATAACAATAGCAGGGCTATATATACAGGGGGTACCTGTACAGAGACAATGTGCGTGGGCATCGGTGTCGAGGTAATTACGTACATGTAGGTAGAGTTTAAAAAGTGGCTGGCGTAGGGGGGTGGGGGGTGCAATGCAAATAGTCCGGGTAGCCATATAATTAGCTGTTCAGGAGTCTTATGGCTTGGGGGTAGAAGCTGTTTAGAAGCCTCTTGGACCTAGACTTGGCGATCCGGTACCGCTTGCCGTGCGGTATCAGAGAGAACAGTCTATGACTAGGGTGGCTGGAGTCTTTGACAATTTTTAGGGCCTTCCTCTGGCACCACCTGGTATAGAGGTCCTGGATGGCAGGAAGCTTGGCCCCGGTGATGTACTGGGCCGTACGCACTACCCTTTGTAGTGCCTTGCGGTCGGAGGCCGAGCAGTTGCCATACCAGGTAGTGATGCAACCCGTCAGGAGTACAGGAGGGGACTGAGCACGCACCCCTGAGGGGCCCCCGTGTTGAGGATCAGTGTGGCAAATGTGTTGTTACTTACCCTTACCACCTGGGGGGCGGCCCATCAGGAAGTCCAGGATCTAGTTGCAGAGTGATGAGTGATGAGCTTTGAGGGCACTATGGTGTTGAACACTGAGCTGTAGTCACTAAATAGCATTCTCACATAGGTGTTCCTTTTGTCCAGATGGGAAAGGGCAGTGTGGAGTGCAATAGAGATTGCATCATCTGTGGATCTTTTGGTGCGTTAATCAAATTGGAGTGGGTCTAGGGTTTCTGGGATAATGGTGTTGATGTGAGCCATGACCAGCCTTTCAAAGCTTTCATGGCTACAGACGTGAGTGCTACGGTCGGTAGTCATTTTGGCGGGTTACCTTAGTGTTCTTGGGCACAGGGACTATGGTGGTCTGCTTGAAACATGTTGATATTATAGACTCAGACAGGGAGAGGTTGAAAATGTCAGTGAAGACACTTGGCAGTTGGTCAGTGCATGCTCGGAGTACACGTCCTGGTAATCCGTCTAGCCCAGTGGCCTTGTGAATGTTGACCTGTTTAATGGTCTTACTCATATCGGCTGCGGAGAGCGTGATCACACAGTCGTCCGGAAAAGCTGATGTTCTCATACATGTTTCAGTGTTACTTGCCTCGAAGTGAGCATAGAAGTTATTTAGCTTGTCTGGTAGGCTTGTGCCACTGGGCAGCTCTCGGCTGTGCTTCCCTTTGTAGTCTGTAATAGTTTGCAAGCCCTGCCACATACAACGATCGTCAGTGTAGTACGATTCGATCTTAGTCCTGTATTGATGCTTTGCCTGTTTGATGGTTCTTAGGAGGGCATAGTGGGATTTCTCATAAGCTTCCGAGTTGGAGTCCCACTCCTTGAAAGCGGCAGCTCTACCCTTTATCTCAGTGCAAATGTTGCCTGTAATCCATGGCTTCTGGTTGGGGTATGTATGTACAGTCACTGTGGGTTTGACGTCCTCGATGCACTTATTGATAAAGCCAGTGACTGATGTGGTGTACTCTTCAATGCCATCGGAAAAATCTCAGAACATAATCCAGTCTGTGCTAGCAAAACAGTCCTGTAGTTTAGCATCTGCTTCATCTGACCACATTTTATAGACCGAGTCACTGGTGCTTCCTGCTTTAATTTTTTGCTTGTAATCGGGAATCAGGAGGATAGAGTTATGGTCAGATTTGACAAATGGAGGGCGAGGGAGAGCTTTGTACGCGTCTCTGTGTGTGGAGTAAAGGTGGTCTATAATTTTTTCCCCTCTGGTTGCACATTTAACATGCTGATAGAAATGAGGTAAAACTGATTTAAGTTTCCCTGCATTAAAGACCCCGGCCACTAGGAGCGCCGCCTAGATGAGCGTTTTCCTGTTTGCTAATGGCAGAATAGAGCTCATCGAGTGCGGTTCTAGTGCCAGCCTCGGTCTGTGGTGGTATGTAGACAGCTACGAATAATACAGATGAAAACTCTCTCGGTAGATAGTGTGGTCTACAGCTTATCATGAGATACTCTACCTCAGGAGAGCAAAACCTTGAGACTTCCTTAGATATTGTGCACCAGCTATTGTTTTAGCTAGCAGAATGGAAGGCAAGGGCAGATTAGCCACTCGTCCCCTGATCCTCACAAGGCATCCAGATCTCTTTCCACGAAACCTACGTTTCCTTTTCCAGCGAATCACGGGGATCACTGGTCGTGTGTCTGTAGTATATCCTTCACGTCCGACTCATTGAAGAAGAACTCCTCATCCAATTTGAGGTGAGTAATCCAAGTTCTGATGTCCAGAAGCTCTTTTCGGTCATAACAGTAGCAGCAACATTATGTACAAAACAGTGGTGTTGATAAACCGCTTAATAGCATCCCTGTTTCTTCTTACTTTCTCGTTGTGTTGCACAGTTTCAATATGCAGACCTTCGTCATGATCAATGCAGCTTTTTCCCAGAAGCTTGTATCTGATGTGGGCATTTATATGCCCCCTGCTTTTGTCCTGCAGTTTAGCTGAACGCTGGATGTTCTTCAGGTCCCTGTAACCCCCCTTTCGCCCAATGCTCTTTCTTTCCAAAAAGCAGGCAAGGCCAGCAATACAGGCAGCTTGATGAAAGGCTCCCTGTTAAACAGCTATACTTTTGATACCAGGTGGTATTGAAAGCCCACTCACATTTTCTTCCTTCTTCATGAAACTGATCTCAGACAGAGGTCGACCCTCGGTTTTAATTTGCACCTTTTCCGAGTAACCCAGAGAATGAAAGGGGTTCTTCAACAAAAAGTCAACAACATTTTCAGTAGGGTTGGTGGCGAAAATGGCTGGAAGCTAGCTGCTCGAGCTGGTAGCTAGCTAGCTACTGCTACTTGCTACTGAAGTTAGCAAGGCAAATTGAAATAAATTGCACCAACTGGACACAAAAATAAAGTTATAAAACCAAGAAAACTATTTATAATCTACCTCCTCCGTCTCCTGTATTTTGAAGAAACTAATTTGAATTGAATAATATCCCCAAAAATGCTCAACTATCACTTTTCAATACCTATCCAACAATTTCATCATCTCACCAAGCTTCTCAACACATAACCCCCCCCCCCCCCATAATGCTCTGCGGCACAACCCCAATATAACACACTAGGTTCATTCTCTGATTCTAATCTTATGATTGGATGGACACCATGTCAGTTCATACTGCAAAAGCTTTGATTGGTTGGAGGTCATCCCCGGGAAGTGGTCATAATTACCATGTAGGTCTATGGAAGGGGGTGAGGCCTACGAGCCTCCTTGGTTTTGTATTGAAGTCGATGTACACAGAGGAGGACAGAAGCTAGCTGTTCTCCGCCTACATCATGGTGCTACCCCCAGAGAGTGCTGTTGAAGTTACTAAAGCGCTTCATTGCAAAATAGTGTGTTTTAATCAATTACTTGATGGAAAAGGCTAACTTTTTTAGTGTTTCACTATTTTTATTTTTTATGAAATTTCACTGAGGAGGATGGTCCTCCCCTTCCTACTCTGAGGAGCCTCCACTGTTGGGATATCGCTTTTCAACAGTAAAAGTGAAACATTCGCTGGAGGACGTCTTTAAAGCTGCTCCACCTTCTATAGTGCAGAGCCTCTGCTTCAAACTTACAAGTGAAAGGAGCGGCGACAGAGGAGGAGTTGAACATGTTGAACACTGCAGCGCGGTGTGCAGAACGCCTGAGACAAAAACACTTCGGATAGTCAAAAACCTCAAGTTAGCGACTAACAGAAGAGGCGAAAGTGTACACTGAGACACGGAGACATTCGTTAGAGTGGTTATTCGAGTGCGTAGCGTTTAGATAAGATGATGGAAATTGGGTGGACTTGCACGTTATTGAGCAACTTGGAGAGCGCGCACCAACGAAAGGGTAACTGTATCGTCTACATGCCAACGGTTTGGGAGAGAACACCGATGAAGAACTGACTATTTCGTTCCACATAGACAGTTACAGAATAATGTCGGGTATGAATAACGGCACGATGACAAGTGGGCCCCGGGAGCCTACCATCCCGGTGATTATGTTTATATTCGGAGTGGTGGGGAACGTCATCGCCATCGTGGTGCTCCGAAAGTCTCGGAAGGAACAGAAGGAAACCACCTTTTACACCCTGGTGTGCGGGCTTGCAGTGACCGACCTTTTGGGCACGCTACTGGCCAGCCCCGTCACCATCGCCACCTATGTGCAAGGGAAGTGGCCGGGTGGAGAGTCACTATGTCAGTACTCCGGCTTCATCCTTCTCTTCTTCTTTCTAGTCGGCCTCAGCATTATCTGTGCCATGTCCATAGAGAGATACCTGGCTATAAACCATGCGTATTTCTACAACCATTACGTGGACCAAAAAATTGCGGCGTTGACACTTGCGGGCATCTACATCTCCAACGCGCTGTTCTGCGCGCTGCCTGCCATGGGGCTGGGGAAAGTGAATAAACAGTTCCCAGGGACCTGGTGCTTCATCGACTGGCGGACTAATGACTCCACGCACGCCGCCTTCTCCTACATGTACGCCGGGGTGAGCTCCTTTCTTATCCTGGCCACGGTGATATGCAACGTGCTGGTATGCGGGGCGCTGATTATGATGCACAAGCGGTTCATCCGTAGAACATCGCTGGGCACGGACCAGGGAGGACGCATAGCGGACCTGAGGCGCAGACGGAGCTTCCAACGCTTGGCCGGAGCAGAGATCCAGATGGTCATTCTGCTCATCGCTACCTCCGTGGTTGTTCTCATCTGCTCCATACCGTTGGTGGTAAGTTGACATCTTGCATAATAAGTTTTGCAATAGTTTGACAGATTTTTTAAACGTTTCGCAACATGTTGGTCTCTCTTTTGTGTCTCTCGTTGTGTGTGCGCAGGAATGGATAACGTTCTGGTGTGGTGTCATTTGTAACAACTTTATGCGTCAGCATACGCATTCTTAATTGGAGGGAACATGCCCAAAATGTGCATGAAAGAAAATGGTTTAATATGTAGTAAATTAGCTCCTAATCGAATGAAAGATATTGATAGGCTTGATTATAATTCATGTGTAATTAATGAACGTGTTATTGCACTGTTATTGTTCAGACGCTTGTCTGCTGAGGTGTTATTACTATGTTAACTCTAATGTCAACTTCTGGCGCTCTTGCCATTAGAAACACGTCCTTACTTTGAGAAAAATAACAACAAATAAATATAATGGATCTATTGATCATTTTTGCTTTCATCTTTAGATACAAAAGTCACCCGTAACAAAACTATAACGATAACAAAACCTTAAAGAAAAGCCCTTGGATTAATAATATTTTAGATGAATATCTAATTTGATAGCATGAATAACAAGTATTTGTGATTTAGCACACAGATAAGGAAGACAGGCTAACTGTGTGTGTGTGTTTGTGTGTACCTTGAGAAATGGAAATATCCAGATTTCATTAGCTCATCGATTGGTGGTGTCGCCTTGTTGGTGGGTATGTGTTGCACCTGTGCTAGCTTGTCCATCTTGTTGCTGGGGGTGGGGGGGTGGGGGGGTGTTTCACCTGTGCTGACCCAGGTGATGTTTTGGAGTTGGTCTGGGGTTTTCTTTTTGTTTTCCATTCGATGCTCAAATTTAGTGTGCATCCATGGTGGGAATATTTTAGGGTACATTTTCCTAGTTCCTCAACTTTCAGTGGAGACCCCCATGGATGTCCTTCAGAACCACTTTTGAACCCCTGTTTTTTTTGTCAGGGATTTTCCTTGTTAGTTCCCTTTGTTGTGAGTGAAATTTTGTCTTGTGGGAACGTAACACCATCCACCTGTTTCTGATGGGATCCGTCTGTCTGAGTACTGCTCGGCCAGTGTCAACCATTTCCACCCAACTCTGTCCTCTGTACATACTGTAAAACCAAAGGTTTAGGATCTGAGTGTTTAGGATGAATGTACACGAGGAAACATATATATTAAAACAAACTATTCTAAAAATCAAACGGCAACAAAGCATGCTGAGAAATATGATAATGAGGCCCCTCCCACGTCTTTTTTGAGTTAACGGAAATGAATTCAACATAGTTGAGTCACAACAACACCACTCGATTGAAAAGATGTCTTGTGTCAAATGTCCTGTTAAGTGCTGAAATGTAGGTATGGTGACGGACATTCCTTACACTGATCTGAAAAAAAGTTATGGAAAGTCACGTCACTTTGTAATGACTAAATGCACTCTAAACAGGACGATGGGAAAGTAAACACTAGTTTCTCAAATCTGAACACTTAGGAGATATACAGTAGGTGTTCTCCTGATTGTAAACTGACAGGAAAAAGCTGACTATCATGTTTAATCCTGCATTTTAAACGCCTGTGTTTAAGATGAGAACACTTATTGGCAAATCTAAATGCCTAATGTTTAAGTTTTAAACACTGACGTTTACGTTATAAACGTGTCACGTTTTATTTATGGTTTTACAGTGCAAAGAATACTATAAGCCATCCTGTCCCCATGCACTGCATGATAGTTACAACAGGACAGAATCACTAGAGACTGTACATCCTACACGCTTCAAAAACACTCCACAAAGAAAATGAAAAAACAAATTACAGGGTACTGAGGGCAAAAGTTCTGAAGAGGACCAATGATATATTGTGTTCTATAAACCATCCCCATGCAGCATTTGAGAGTTATATGTAAGGACAGATCCACTAGAGACAGTACATTACATTCCGCAAGCTTCAAAAACCCTCCCCGGGAAAATAAAACTGAGGGCTTAAGGTCTGAAGAAGACCCGTTGGTCTATAATTAGATATTATTGTGTTCTATATGCTGTCCCCATGCGCTGATTGAGAGCTAAGGACCGAGCCACTAAAAGTACATCCTGCAAGCTTCAAAAACTCCACCAAACAAAAATGAAAAGACTAGCTGAACGAGACCCTGTAAGGACGGCATGTAGACTAACGGTTAAGAGTGTTGGACCTGTAACAGAAAGGTTGCTGGTTTGAATCCCTGAGCCAGCAAGGTGGAAAAATGTGCCGTTCTGCCCTCGAGCAAGGCAGTTAACCCCGAATAACAACTGCTCCCTGGGCGCCGACGACGTGGATATCGATTAAGGCAGCCCCTCGCACCTCTCTGATTCAGAGGAATTGGATTAAATGTGGAAGACACATTCCGATTGAATGCATTCAGTTGTACAACTGACTAGGTATCCCCCTTTCCCTGTAGTTCAATAATCAGTGTCCTTAGAGTTCTCCCTCCTACTATATTTACCAGTAACAACCTTATCATATAGGCTAGTTACTTTACTTCACTTGTTTTGACATTGTGAGTCAGAAATGCGGTTGATTGGACCCAGGGGAGAGCCAATGGCCAGAGACGTTCATATGATTGATGATTAACATGGGGAGTGGGGTTGTGTTTTCATTGGTTCTTTGCCCAGGCTTCCGTGCCACTGCCTGTTAGGCTGATACGCTCCTAGTACACTCTAATGCACATGATAATCTTATGCCAACATTACCACAGCATAGTCAAATAGGTTAGAAGTTTTTCAATCATGATAGTTTGTTCTGTATGTCCGGTATGTATATTAGAACTGCTAGGTTTAGATTAATGTTATTCATGTTTGAAGAAGAAAGCGGGCTTGAACGCTACTTCAATTGGATTTAATTAAAGTAGTTCAACAGGATTCAATAGGAATTCTATCATTTTGTACATTTTAGTCATTTAGCAGATGTTCTTATCCAGGTCCTATTGAACACACCTATTGAAGCTTCCAATGTACATCCTCCTCATAAATACACAGAACAACCAATAACCCTTCAACCCTGTCCATCTCCCTTCCTTCCTCCCTCAGCTGCGGATTTTTGTAAACCAGCTGTCCAGGATTGAATTTGACGCCCGTTCAACTCCCATAGAGAAGAACCCAGATCTCCACGCCATCCGCATTGCCTCTGTCAACCCCATCCTTGACCCCTGGATCTACATCCTGCTGAGGAAGACCGTCCTACTGAAGCTGGTGGAGAAGATCAAGTATCTGTTCTGCCGCTTGGGCAGCCAGGGGCGGGCCTCAGGGGTCAGCGGTCAATTCTGCTGTGGAGGTGAAGGTCATCGTAATTCGTCCATCGTGTCCCTGGACTCCCCGTCACTAGTGTCCCGCGAGTTGAAGGACGTCATCAGCACCTCGCAGACATTTCTTTACCTTCCGGAGGGGACTAAAGGGGGGTTGGGGGAGTTTAGAGGGACAGGGGGAGAGGGAAGACCTAGCCTCCCTGCTGTGGAGCGCTCCCTGCTCCAGGACCAACAGACACCAGCGGGTAAGGGGATGCAAAAGGATCCCAAAAAGGGCCCCAGGATATCAATGAGGTCAGAGGGGACAGTTGACCCTTCACGTCTGAACAGGGTGCAATTGGACCGAAAGGACAAGACTCTACATGTGACATTTACAGACGAGACACTGAACTTACAGGAGAAATGCATCTGACGGACACAAACACAAACTCAGCCAGAGTGGCTAATAACACAGGAAAGTCACAGAGGTAAGGGGAATTTAGGACTTCTAGTAGCCTAAAAGGTTGGGACTTCTGAAGGGTTGAACTGAAATACACGTTGATAAACTGAACTCACAGGTGAAGGAATTCTGGGAGCTGTGCAAACACACGGTTGGTTTTACTGACAGCTGACACGATAAGAGTAGAAATACTTCTCGTTCTATAGGGATTGTGTTATTCTTCAAACTTTGAGGTCATCTGTGATGCTCCAAAATGGAACATTAGCCTAGCAGAAACATGATGTCCTGTTTAGGGTTTGGACAAAATGGAAACACGGTGCCAAAGTGGATTGTAGGAGATTGGATCTATTGACATGAATGGATCTATTGTATATGTCACATTCTTATTACAAGAATACCAATATAATATACCAGCACACACATCAGTAATGAACATAAAATGTCATATGAACTTTTATAAAGACTATAAGGAGATTTCATTGCACTTTTCAAGAACTCAAAACCATTGAAAGGCTGTCAGAATGCTATCTGTATAAAATGTTGCTTACCACTGACCTCCACTACTACAAACGTTGTGATATACTGTAAATAGTCATTAGGCTACAATGTGAACTTTGTCCCATAACATGAATGAATTTTTAATGAAAAAATAAATGTTTCTTCTCTGTGAGAAGGTCCAGTTAGTTTGTATCCATTTAAAATTGTTACAAGATGGACTGAAACGGTATGCTACATATCAACATTATATTGGTTAACTTGGCAGCTCCACTGCAATGCCTGAAGTATAAAAATCAAGCAACAATATTGGGCGTATAATTCCGTGCATTTCACTCTGTTACTTGTACTGAGCTTGTTTGGTTGAAATAACAACGATTATTTAAATTGCTTGTCTTTTGTTTTGTTCAAATGACACATCTGCTTCATATGTGTGCATGTCCATTGCTTTCCCCCCAATTAAGTGATATCAGCGAACTGCAAAGCTGGATGATGTGTTTTCAGTGTGGCCGAAGACACCAGGGTCTTAGGAACAGGTGGGCCTTGGTGGGCCCAGGCCCAACCACTTGGGAGCCAGGCCCAGGCCCACCCAATCAGATTTAATGCTCTACTTGTCAGTGTTCCAAACGGGACATTGTTTGTCTTTTTACTTAAACACAGGACTTGACTTAGGAAGAAGCTCACCGGAACTGAATTTCCTTCTGCTTGAGTTACTGCACCTCCTATAGAATATTAGCTCAAAACTATTGAGGAGTTCCTGCACCTAAATATGCATACATTATCAGATAGAAATAATAGCAACCAGTAGGAAGGGATATACACTGAGTGTACAAAACATTATGCTCTTTCCATGACATAGACTGATCAGGTGAATCCAGATGAAAGCTACAGTATATTTTTAGTGGCCTCACACTGGTCTTAAACTGGTTGAATCAACATTGTTTCAACATCATTTGTCAACGTATTGTGATGTGGAATCTACGTGGAAAGTACATTGGATTTGAAAAACTAAACATCTCAAATTTGGACTCATCAGACCAAAGAACAGATTTCCACCTGTCTAATGTCCATTGCTCATGTTTCTTGGCCCAAGCAAGTCTCTTATTATTATTAATGTCCTTTAGTAGTGGTTTCTTGGCAGCAAAATCGACCATGAAGGCCTGATTCACGTAGTCTCCTCTGAACAGTTTATGTTGAGATGTCTGTTACTTGAACTGTCTGAAGCATTTATTTGGGCTGCAATTTCTGAGGCTGGTAACTCTTATGAACTTATCCTCTGCAGCAGAGGTAACTCTGGGACATTCTTTCCTGTGGCAGTCCTCATGAGAGCCAGTTTCATCATAGCGCTTGATGGTTTCTGCGACTGCACTTGAAGAAACTTTTAAACTTCTTGACATTTTCCAGATTGACTGACTTTTATGTCTTAAAGTAATAACGGACTGTCGTTTCTCTTTCCTTATTTGAGCTGTTCTTGCCATAATATGGACTTGGTCTTTTACCAAACGTGGCTACCTTCTGTATACCACCCCTACCTTGTCACAACACAACAGATTGGCTCAAACGCATTAAGAAGGAACAAGTTCCACAAATTTTTAACCAGGCACACATGTTAATTGAAATGCATTCCAGGTGACTACCTCATGAAGCTGGTTCAGAGAATGCCAAGAGTGTGCAAAGCTGTCATCAAGGCAAAGGGTGGCTACTTTGAAGAATCTCAAATATAAAATATATGTTTTGGTTACTACACGATTCCAAATGTGTTATTTCATAGTTTTGATGTCTTCACTATTATTCTACAATGTAGAAAATAGCAATGGTGCATTACAATGATATATTTTACTTTATGGGGACTGAATGCTGAGTTAAGGCTTCCAGGCTTGCAACGACAGACCAGATACAAATTCAATTTGCACTAAGGTGTGAAGTAAAAAGGGTCGAGGCCTTAAGGCCCAACAAGTGGCAGGAGTCTTTGAAGCGTCCTCTGAAGCCCCCTCCTGCTGTTCAACGATCATTCACTGGCGTTTTCTACAAGAAATCTGACTCCAGAAATAAAAGCTTCTCCCAAGTGGGTGACACCTACTCCCATTGCCTACAGCACTGCTGCTTGGATTCCACCTGGCGATTTGCCCTGGCCAGTCTCCCCCTGTCTGGTACAGGTACCTTCACCACACTCACTCCTCTCTCCCGACCTTTCGCCCACCTCCAGCACACACACACTGTTGGGACGAGTGACTCTGAACTTAAAATGGCTTACAATAGCTAGTTGTTATATATAGAATTTTTTTCTTGTGCATTTTGCTATTTTCCTCATGACTCCTACATACTTTGTTGACTACAAACGTTCTACAAACAGACTATGTTTGTTCCCACACTCGAGACTCTGACTCTCTATTGGTTACATGGACTATTGGCCTCCCATCCTATTCTAACCACCTCTCGCCGGGTTTTGTATTCATGTTACCTGATGAAATTGCTGTACAATATGATCTTGTTGCCATCTAATGCACATTCAAATGTCATAAATCAACACTGCAGAGCTCTCCCTGTCCTCTGCCGTGCCTTGATTGTATTACTGCTGATGATATCTGGAAATGTGCATGTACACCCTGGCCCATCTACTGTTGTTAGCCCCAATTCTGCTTCACTGATTTCTGCTCTTGTAAAAGTCTGGGTTTTCTGCACGTTAACTCTAGAAGCTTATTACCTAAAATGGATCAATTGAAAGTGTGGGTTCACAGCTACAATCCAGATGTGTTGGTCATTACTGAGACGTGGTTAAGGAATAGTGTTTTGAATACTGATGTTAACCTTTCTGGTTATAACCTTTTTCAGCAAGACAGATCTTCCAAAGGTGGGGGAGTGGCAATCTTTACGAAGGATCACCTTCAGTGCTCGGTTGTCTCCACCAAGTCTGTCCCCAAACAATTTGATTTGCTGGTTTTAAGCATTAAACTTTCAAATAGCTCTTTGTTGACTGTTGCTGGGTGCTATCGTCCTCTATCAGCACCGGCCTGTACCCTACCTGCCCTAAGCTCTCTCCTGGCCCTGAATGTGTCCTGCTAGGTGACCTAAACTGGGACATTCTTAAATCACCTGACCAAGTCCTAAAGCAATGGGACTCCCTAAATCTTTCTCAGATTATTTCCAATCCCAACAGGCATGACTCCAAACACCCAGAAAAGGCTACTCTCCTCAATGTTATCCTCACAAATAATCCTGATATCAGTTTGGTGTTTTCTGTAATGACCTTAGTGATCACTGTTTTACAGCCTTTGTTCGTAATGGCTGCTCAGTGAAACGACCTGTCCTGATTTGTCGTAGACGCTTGCTAAAAAACTTTAATGAGCAAGCCTTCCTTCATGACCTGGCCTCTGTAAAATGGTATAAAATCAGCTTGATCCCCTCTGTGGAAGACGCTTGGACCTTCTTTTTTGATATTTTCAGTGGTATTGTTAACAAACACGCCCCCATAAAGAAAATTAGAATTAAAATAGGTGCAGCCCCTGGTTCGGCTGTAATCTTGCAGAGTTACTCCACCTCAAGAATTACATTTGGCGAAAGGCTCGTCACACACATACTCAGGCTGACTGGCTATCGTTCAGGCAAATGAGAAATAAGTGCACTCAGGCTATCCGGAAGGCCAAAGTTAGTTACTTTAAGGAGCAGTTCTCCCTCTATGGGTCTAACCCCAAGAAGTTCTGGGAAACAGTTAAAGACCTGGATAATAAACTCTCCTCCTCACAGCTGCCCATGTCCCTTAATGTTGATGATGTGGTTGTTCCTGAGAAGAAGCACATGGCTGAGCTCTTTAATCACCACTTCATTAAGTCAGGATTCCTATTTGACTCAGTCATGCCTCCTTGCCCGTCCAACATTTCCTCATCTCCCACCCCTTCTAATGCGACTATCCCCGATGCTTCTCCCTCTTTTTCACCTGCCCCGCTACAAAGTTTCTCCCTACAGGCAGTCACTGAGTCCAAGATGCTAAAGGAGCCCCTTAAACTTAACCCCCCAAAAACATCTGGGTCAGATGGTTTAGACCCTTTCTTCTTTAAGGTTGCTGCCCCTATCAATCGCCAAGCCTATCTCTGATCTTTTTAACCTGTCTCTCCTTTCTGGGGAGCTTCCCATTGCTTGTAAGGCAGCCACAGTTCGTCCTTTATTTAAAGGGGGAGATTAAGCTGATCCTAACTGTTATAGGCCTATTTCTACTTTGCCCTGTTTATCAAAATTGTTGGAAAAACTTGTCAATAAACAACTGACCGTGTTTCTTGATGTCTATAGTATTCTCTCGGGTATGCAATCTGGTTTCCGCTCAGGTTATGGATGCAACCTTAAAAGGTCCTCAATGATGTCACCATTGTTCTCGATTCTAAGCAATATCGTGCAGCTATTTTTATTGACTTGACCAAAGCTTTTGATAGTTTTCTCTACCCTTAACCTTGTTCTGAACACCTCCAAAACAAAGGTCATGTGGTTTGGTAAGAAGAATGCCCC
The DNA here is from genome assembly GCF_029448725.1 of Salvelinus fontinalis. Taxonomy (NCBI): domain Eukaryota; kingdom Metazoa; phylum Chordata; class Actinopteri; order Salmoniformes; family Salmonidae; genus Salvelinus; species Salvelinus fontinalis. Next base: position 18,261,118 of record NC_074674.1, read on the forward strand.
TCTTCCCACAGGTGTTATTATTACATCTTGAGGGTTTAGAGCTTGAGGTAGTCACCTCATACAAGTACTTGGGAGTATGGCTAGACGGTGCACTGTCCTTCTCTCAGCACATATCAAAGCTGCAGGCTAAAATTACATCTAGACTTGGTTTCCTCTATCGTAATCATTCCTCTTTCACCCCAGCTGCCAAACTAACCCTGATTCAGATGACCATCCTACCCATGCTAGATTACGGAGACAAAATGTATAGATCGGCAGGTAACGGTGCTCTCGAGCGGCTTGATGTTCTTTACCATTCAGCCATCAGATTTGCCACCAATGCTCCTTATAGGACGCATCACTACACTCTATATTCCTCTGTAAACTGCTCATCTCTGTATACCTGTCGCAAGACCCACTGGCTGATGCTTATTTATAAAACCCTCTTAGGCCTCACTCCCCCCCGATCTGAGATGTCTACTGCAGCCCTCCTCCTCTACATACAATACCCGTTCTGCCAGTCACATTCTGTTAAAGGTCCCCAAAGAACACAGATCCCTGGGTCACTCCTCTTTTCAGTTCACTGCAGCTAGCGACTGGAACGAGCTGCAACAAACACTCAAACTGGACAGTTTTATTTCAATCTCTTCATTCAAAGACTCAATCATGGACACTCTTACTGACAGTTTTGGCTGCTGTGTTGGATGTATTGTTGTCTCTACCTTCTTGTCCTTTGTGCTGTTGTCTGTGCCCAATAATGTTTATACCATGTTTTGTGCTGCTACCATGGTGTGCTGCTACCATGTTGTGCTGCTACCATGTTGGGTTGCTACCATGGTGTTCTTATGTTGTGTTGCTACCATGCTGTGTTGTCATGTGTTTCTGCCTTGCTATGTTGTTGTCTTAGGTCTCTCTTTATGTAGTGTTGTGTTGTCTCTCTTGTTGTGATCTGTGTTTTGTCCTATATTTATATTGTATTTTAATTGGACTTTTTTAAATTTCATCTCAGGCCCCCGTCCCTGCGGGAGGCCTTTTGCCTTCTGATAGGCCGTCATTGAAAATAAGAATTTGTTCTTAACTGACTTGCCTAGTTAAATAAATTAAATAAAAAATGCAATTTGTAAATAGAGTCTTTTCCTTGTTCTGCCACCAACTTACCCTCAAGCTGCAATGTTTGTAAACACAGAAAGGGGTCTCAGCAAAACACAATCAACCTGGACCAGCCTTTAACTGACTACCACAATCAACCTGGACCAGCCTTTAACTGACTACCACAATCAACCTGGACCAGCCTTTGACTGACTACCACAATCAACCTGGACCAGCCTTTGACTGACTACCTGACCTCATGATAACTTTGACTGACATTATTATCAATAGGCAAACATTGCATAAAGCTGTTACGGCCATGAGAAGTAGTGAAACACCCACAGAGCTCGATGAGGAAGGTCGTAGGCAGGTCAAAGGAAAACATAGCAAAACACATGCAGCCAACCTGAACCAGTCTTTACTACTGACCTAACTACCTGATTAAGGCCTCTGAACAAATAGGTTATTGATCAGGCCAGCCTACTTGATGGCGCTACAACTAAACATCAGTACTGATTACAGGATTCATCTGCTGGAGTGACAGATCATTGAGGGCAGGGGTGATAGATTACAGGAACACATTGAATGGAGGTGACAGATCATTGTTCAATATCAATCACATCCTCCAGAATGTATTTGTTGAGAGGCCTTGAACAGGTAGTCAGCTGTAAAGACTGGTTCAGGTTGGCTGCGTGTGCTTTGCTGTTTTATTCAGAAGAAAACTGCTTTGTCCGAGATGTTTTAGAGGCAATTGTGGCTCTGATCAATCATAAGGAAATGGCATTTCTTTCCACAACAGCACCTTTCTAATGAAAAACACGTAGAGGGTGGCAATGATTTACTCTTTGAATAATGTAGGATGTAGGCTTCTGTACTGTACATCCACGAGTGAAAAAATATTTGTAGCCTACCGAGTTTTACTTTGTCGACTTACGCTGGTGTGAGTGAATACAATAGATACTGTATATTGTGTCCAAATCTAGCATACGGCACAAAAAAAAAGGCCAATTAAATTTGCACTGTTACTTGTAATCAATTGATTTATTTTAGATGTACACTTTACAGGTAAGACGGATACATTCTCATTATTGACATAAACAAAGTGTTACTACATCACGTCAGCTGGGTCACTTACAGAAACAGGAACAGCTGTTACCTTTCCCACTGTGTGCACAGCTCCACCCAATGATCCCCCACATGACCGGGGAATGGACTCAGTCCTACGAGATGAATGACTGTTACCATCACATTCATGGTCCCCTTTTTCTAGTGAAAGGTTATAACGCTCGGTGTCAGAGGGAGTCTTTAAAGCGAAGTGGGCGTACAGCCTTTATTACGATGCAGACGTCAGGGCTTTCGTACTAGCGGAGCAGAGCAAGTCAAGGAAGTAAGTTTGTATTCATACAGGTCGTACCGCCCCCACCTACTGTCAACCAATCACGTCAGTGCAGAGCTACACAAAGCAATTAATGGAGCTTCATTAGGCCTCTGCATGCCTCTGGATTAAACCGCAATTGAGTCACACTCCATACGAAGCCTCCGACCACATTTTCAGATCAAGCATAAAATTGGCCATTGCTATTAAATATATTTCTGCATCCGTTACAAGAAACATAGATGACGAAATTGTCTAAATATGATTTAATATTGTTAGGTTCGGAACGGAGTAAAAACTCACGGATGACTAGAAAAAGCTCAAACTGAGTTTAATCACCCCATTGGGTCATACATCCGCAAAGACAATATACAAGTCACACAAGCACATCTTTACACCTCACGACTAGGCGGAGTCACCTCCTTGCATGTCTAAGATAACCAATCGTTCTTTGGTGTTAGGCAGATACACAGTAGGTTCCTCTTACTGGTATTGTCATGGCCCTGCCTCGGTCCAGGACCCTCATGGGCATGGAAATGTGTGTGTGTGTGTGTGTGTGAGATAGGACTGTAATCCCAGCATGGTCTTCTCTCTTCATCTGTTGACTTGGAGTTGAGTTCCACATCCCTCATGGTCCAGGTTCCTTAGCAACTGGTCTGCTTTTTCCAAGAACTGATACCAGACTGTTTCCCTTCACCTCCCTCCTTAGCAACATTCATATTCGACAATAATATATTTGAACAGAATATTACTTTGCTGTACTTCCCTTTTCTCACCCAGTAACTTTCCATATCACTCAGTAACTTTCCACACACCAAGTTCCTCTTTACCCTTCCTTGACCCCAGACATTTAAATTTCTTATAGATGTAAAGTTACCACTAAGTTCTGGTACGGTAACATGAATAAGTACATTTCAAGCTAGAATCCAACAAGATGAATTGAATAAATCCAAGGGGGACACGTTAATTCTCTCAGAAACCCGTCTCCTCTTTCACTGCCTCTCTGTATTAAAAACAATCTGATAGGGTTTTGTATGACTAAAACAGGCTTTTATGAGTGTCCCATGAAAACAATCTTGCTTCTAGAAGATGCCATTCAAATTCAATGACTGTTCAAGCTGCTAGGCTTTTCAGCATGGCCAGTCCAGGCCGATTGCACAGAGCTTTCAGCGCTAGCCTGCTGCTGGCGTTCCGGACAAAGTTGGATTGTTTTAGCAGCTCACCCATCTCCTATGTAGGCTCACATGACACACAAATCCCAACATGGAAATATTATTTCTCTGTGGGGTTTGTTTTTCCGAGGGTTACATTTTTTTATTAACAGATCGACTGACACAATTGACTCAAGTGAGGAGTTTTCCAAAGAGATAATTTCCAGTCATCTGACGAGACGTTCTGAAACATCTCATAACTTGAGATATTTAAAAAGACTAAGGGGCCGTTTCCGGACACAGGGTTAGCCTAGTCGTGGACTTAAGAGCAAGATCAATGGATAATCATCATTAAATCGATTTTTAGTCCAGGATTATGTCTAATCCGTCTGGGAAACCGACCCTGAATGTATTTGAGTTAATGGGATTGACAGACATATTCCAAACACAACAGGATGCTCTTTTCAGGAGGATTAACCAACATGAGTGACTGTTGAGCTCTCAAGTGTATAATGAGAAAACATTTATTGGGGCTACACTCCAAACCAGTCTTTTAAATGCCATAGGAGTAACAAGAGAGCATTGATATAAACAACAAAGCTTAAACAGGGAACATACATTCAGGTCTAAAATGATTGCCACCCTTTATAAAGATGAGCAAAAAAGACTAGAAAATAAATAATACAAATACTGAGCTATATTGTAGGCTCAAAACAATGTGTAACGTATTATTTTATACTAACACAATAGCTCAGTTATTTCCAATGCCTTTCAATACCTCACCTTGCGTGGATAACACATTAAGCGTTTTTCAAAAATGTTTTATAGGATTGAAGAACACATTGGGAGGGATCTAAGACCATTCGTGCATACAGAATCTTTGCAAATCTTTGATATCCTTCATCTGCACCCTCAGGTTTATCAATCGGGTTCAAGTCCGGAGACTGAGATGTCCATTCCAAAATGACCATGTTTTTTTCACCTGTCCATATGTAACAGATGTTAAATCGTACTCTCCTTGCGTTGTGTTTAGTTCAAAGAAATCACCCCAGCCAGTGGTCCCAGTTGAGCGTTATTTATTATCTGTGATTAAAATAGGAAACAGCACGTTAGTTGTGCAGGGCTTAATGGTATTGATGGCTGTCGATGGTAAAATCTGTCGCAGAAAACAACTGTCAGCAGTGAGCTTATGTGAGCATTACATCAATGCATGCTAGCTAACACACTTATTATATACAGCAATCATATACCAAAGCACATCCCAGAAAGCCCCTCAATCCCTAACAGGTACCATATAACCACACATGAATAAATAAAAAATGTACAGCAACCTTGTACACATTGTAAAATATAAAAATAGAATACATTCAGAACGTGACCTAAACCTTGCATCACATTTTCATACTGGGGAGACCTGACGTTCGCGATCTCCCCCTATCTGCAAGCGGGGCCAATAACAACATGTCATCGGAATTGAACCAACCAATAAGAGTGCTTGAACATTAAATACACATTTCTTTAGAGGCAAGTGGAACCATAACCAACCCTGTTACACATAGCACCGGATCCAATCCAAGTGTCAGTGCCTTTAGCAAACATTTGTTGGATGACATGAAGAATGAGCTCCTTGGCAACACAACCCAGTGGTGGGTTTGGCTCAAAAGAAAGATGCCTGTGCAGAACCCAATACTTACTGTAAAATATGGTGGTGGATCTTTCATCGTATGGGGCTATTTTGTTTCCACTGGTCCTGGGGCCCTTGATAAGGCCAACTGCATCATTAAAGTTACTCAGGGCCTCATTTATACAGGTGAGTTCGCACACACACAAAATATATACTCCAAACCTTATGTACACCACTTTTCCTGCAAAGGAATGTATTTATCAATTTTCAACTTGATGTGATACACTCTCAGACCATGCGTACGCACAACTTCTAGTTGGTCAACTGTACTGGAAGCAAAAACTTATTTTGGGGTAAATGGAGGTGTTTGATGCACAGGAATTATAATAAGTGGTAGGTTAATAAAAAAACAGATGCATTTGCTGTTGGTAAGGAGATCGCATAGCAGCATATCTCCGGATATATTTATTTTACCTTTACTAGGCCAATATATTAAGCCTAAATCATAATCATATTGCTGGACTTGTCTCTCCTTTTCGGACAACTGGTTTATTCCCACTACACAACAAATATTAGGCTACCATCTATCCATCGCTCACTCAAAAGCCAACCATGCTCGGAAGTAAATAGACTGGTAGCAAATATTTGAAAGTATGGATCGGCTACAGTATTGCTGTGGAATAGGAGAGCGACGTCATAGCCTATTTAATAGGGATGTGCATCTTTCCCTGTCAGGATGATTCGACACGCATCTAGATACATGGGCTCTGATACGATACAGGAACGAACCCTTTCAGTTTGAAACGAGTCGGTGCCATTTGGTTCCATGCTATACAATTCAATGCGCTAACATTTGTTGCACAGCCATTCATTTCCATTCTGTTGGAGCTGCATCCCCCCCCTCCCCATGACATAGCCAATGAATATAGTGCACAACATTGGATTTCAGCCCAGTCTCATACTCAAATGGTTTAGACCGTTTGGAAGTTTTGATGGACTCTGAGTGAGCTTCTCTTCTTCTCCTGCTTCGACCATACAGTGCGGGTAGCAAAAGGGATTGCTGTCCTCGTTATGAAATTATCAACTTTACCCTGTATATAAAAAAAAAAGACTATATATAGTGGGGTAAGTTGAACGAAAGCGGTAAGTTGAGCCACCCTTGTTCCTAGGAAACCATACACAAAATGTATAATTTGACCAAATATTAAGGTAGAGATCATCATTTAATGGAGTCTGTGAAGGAAGAAACCACATGGAAAAAGTGGTTGGGAACGAGAGATAGACATGGTTTAAAAAGGCAGTGTTAATATTTCATTCAGTCCAGAGTAAGTTGTGCCAAGAGGCCACTTTTTCTGGGCAAGCTATGTCTTCAAAACTAACATTGACATGGATTCTGATCATTTCCAGGGATATACAACATCCTGAAATATATGTAGATATCTTTGTTAGAAATAATACCAGATTTCTCATACAAAAGGGCTCAACTTACCCCACTTTCCCTACTGATTGTTTCAAGCAAAACTATAAAAACTATTGCTGATGATGAACCTGAACAATCAAAATCAAATCTAATGTAAGACCCGATCAGCATGTACAGTGCCTTCAGAAAGTATTCATACCCCTTGACTTAGTCCCTATTTTATTGTGTTACAGCCTGAATTCAAAATGGATGACAGTTTTTTCTAACCCATCTACACACAATACCTCATGATGACAAAGGGAACGTTTTTTTTTGTTGAAAGTTTTACAAATGTATTGAAAACGAAATACAGAAATAGCTCATTTACATAAGTATTCACACCCCTTTGCTACGCCACTCCAAATTGAGCTCAGGTACATCCAATTTCCTTTGATCATCCTTGAGATGTCATCCGTGGCCAATTGTTTGGACCTGATTTAGAAAGAAACAAACCTGTCTATATAAGGTCGCACAGTTGACAGTGAATGTCAGAGCAGAAACTATACCATGAACTCTGTAGATCTCAGAATTGTGATGAGGCATATATCTGGCGAAGGGTATAAACCAATTACTAGAGTGTTGAAAGTTTCGAAGGGCACAGTGGTCTCCATCATCGGGAAAAATATGGAACTACCCAGACTCCCTAGAGCTGGCCGTCGAACCAAACTGAGCAACCGGGCAAGAAGGACCTTGGTCAGGGAGGTGCCCAAAAACCCAATGATCACTGACAGAACAACTGAGTTCTTTGGCTGCGATGGGAGAACCTGCCAGAAGGACAAGTCTCTACAGCACTTCACCAATCTGGACTTTATGGGTGAGGGGCCAGACAGAAGCCACTCCTGAGAACAAGGCACATGACAGCACACTTGGAGTTTGTTAAAAGGCAAGTGAAAGACTTAAAATATTCTGTGGTCTGATGAGACCAAAATGTTACTCTTTGGCCTGAATGCAAGGCGCTACGTCTGGAGAAAACGAGGCACAGCTCATCAACCGTCTAACACCATCCCTACCGTGAAGCATGGTGGTGGCAGCATCATGCTATGGGGATGCTTTTCAGCAGCAGGGACTGGGAGACTGGTAAGGATAGAGGGAACAACGAATGGAGCCAAATACAGGCAAATCCTTGATGAGAACCAGCTTCAAACTGGAAACGACCTTAGATTGGGGTGAAGATTTATGTCCAAACAGGGTAATGACCCCAACAATACATCCAAAGCAAAGCTGGATTGGCTTCAGAACAACAATGTGAAAGTCCTTGAGTAGCCCAGCCAAAGCCCAGACTTGAATCGCATTGAAAATCTGTGGAAAGACTTGAAGATTGCTCTTCATCACTGCTCCCCATCTTATTTAACAGAGCTTAAGAGAATCTGCAAGGAAGAAATGGGAGAAAATCCCTAAATCCAGATGGGTATGTCTGTATCAGCTTTGCACAAGACGACTCAAAGCCGTAATCGCCACCAAAGGTGTTTCTACAAAGTATTGACCTAGGGGTGTGACTGCTTATGTAAATTCGATTTCTAAAAACATGTTTTCACTTTGTCATTATGGAGTATTGTGTGCCGATGGGCGCATTTCTTTTTTTATTGCATCCATTTTGAATTCAGGCAGAAACAAACAAAATGTAGAATAACTCAAGGGGTATGAATACTTTCTGAAGGCACTCTACATATTGCAGCTTGAACTATAACGTAGTCCTAATCAAAATATGTTGTAAACAAATTATGTATAGCCAGAAGAGTTGTCTCCAACAGTAGCTTAGGCTACTTTTATTCCGGTAAAACACAATTTCAACAGCGCATTTCATAAAAAATTAACTAATAAAGCCTAATGTTGCACAAACCATTTTACAAACAGTTGAATGTTGAAGGTGTCCCACAGATGTTCCAGATCAGGAAAAGACCCTACCTAGCGCAGTTTGACAAGGCTATTGATATTGCCTGAGGTTGTTCCGCATGCAAAATGACTTGTAGATCAATGACTGTCGACACAATTACATGCTTAGTTCGACACTGAAGGAGAAGAGCAGTTGTCACAAAATATGAGGTTTGGGGTTCCTCAGACAGACGCACTTATATCTTAAACATTTGAACCGGGAACTGATGCCTAAATCGGTGAATCGTTACATCCCTACTATTTATTCTCAGAGCCTATACCAAGGCTGGTACACAATCATGTATAGATAAACAAAATATTGAACAAAAATGTGTCCTTTGCATGTCGGCTGTAGCATTTACTTGTTCGAAAGGACAATTCATCTTACAGAATGCGCAGCGAGTGTTTGGCACTCGCTACAGGCATCATGCGGTTTTTTTTGGGGGGGGGGGGGGGGGGGGGGGGGGGTTTGAAAAAGTCACTGCAAAAGATTAAAACATTCTTCCCGCACGTCTAAAGAAATGTGATCACATTTCCCATTGCACTTTCTTTTAGAAACTACCACGGCCCAGTTCCAACATCTCCAAATCGCGGAGCAAATGGGTTTGTTTTTGGTACCATAAAAAGGTGATGGAGGGCGTTTTACAGGCGGGGGTTGTAACACTTGCTCACAAGCACACAAATATTGCGCTGCTCTGATTTATCAATGAAAACATGTGTATATGTTCCAGTAACAGTTTGATCAATCCCACTAATTTGATGCGCACGCAAATTCTAGAATCTCCACACACGCCAGAATTTAGTGAGAAATGTACACATGGTTGATAAATGAGGCCCCAGGACATTTTAGACAAAGACCCAGTTGCCTCTGCCAGGGCAGTCTTTTTTTAAATATACAGTGTATTTTGCTAATCTTTATCAAGGGTGCCAATCATCTTGAACCTGACTGTATACATAATACACTAAAACAAACATTATTGACTTGATTAAATCTACTGCCGCCACCCACAGTCTCTTGTATACTACAACAAAACATAATAACGACAAGCACAAGACAACAGATGAAAAACTCGATAAAAACAAAACAAAAATTTCATGAGACACATTTCAGCCCTTAAGTTCTTAGAAACATCTCATAGCCCCCCGTGCTTTGACCAACTGATACTGTGATGACGAGGGTGTGACCCCCGACCCCTCCTCCTCAGCGGTTACCTCCCTTGCGTTCCCCTCAGCGTCGACCACCACCGCCGTCCTCTTCAGATCCTCATAGCGTCGTTGTCTCTCGGCCGTGGTGGCACAGGCCATCCGCCACCTCATCGGACTCAAAGTCATAGTCCCGTTGGAGCTCTGGAGCGTTCAGGACCTCCCGCTGGGCCGTCTCCTCCCGCTGGGTCCGGTCCCAAGCCGCCAGTCTTTGCTGCTGCAGCCTCCGTGCCCGCGCCAGGTCCTCCGACCAGAGGGGGCGCTCTGACGGACACAGGTGGGGCCCCACCTGGAAAGACCTCACCGCCTGTGGATAGGATCGAAGACTTCCTTTCTGTTAACATCATTTTAAGTCAATAAAAGTAACACAACACAAATGACTGGTAATGAAAGAAACATTTCATGGGGAAGATGAATGGCTTTGAAAGCAAATGTTTCAAGTAGGGTTGGGCAATGCCAACCTTTGTCTTATCGTGATTATGTACCATAAAACATCATGATATACGATGCTATCGACCTTATTGGCCACCCTCTAAAATAAGTAATACATAATTGCTAAAATGACAGTTGGGCTATAGCGCGGATGAATCATGACGAAAGATGTTGAAAGCCTGGGCCGAGGCTAAGTGCAGGCAACGGCAAATATTCCTTTCCGGTGGAGGAGCAGAACAGTTTTTTGTGTGCCTGTGTGTGGCGCACATGATGGAGCAGTGACTGTCTGAGGAGGAACGCGCTGTCTTAGTGAGCTAGGATATAGGCCTACTTCATGAGCTGGATAGAAGCAGTCTACCGTCTTCAGAACTGGATAATAAATGCTTAATTTGCCTCAAAATAATAGAAAAATCATATTGTTTCTCTCTCATAAAGCTGTGATTGAGAAAAACCTAAACTTAGACTATAGACCTTCATTCTTGTTATTTCTGAAAGCCACAAGGACAACACCTTCATAGGCTAGAATATTTTCGAAATAAGCAACCGTTAATAACTTTAGCTCGTCTTAAAGCTTTTATGATTGTCCTAGTGGAGGATAGGTTATTGGCCATTTGGTTTTCAACCTCGCATGGAGGGATTTTCTCAACCCGCACGGATCACGTCTTTCTTAATAAGCTTAAACTTGATTAAACTTGTCATGTGATTTTTCTATAAGCCTACACTCTTGATAGGCCAAATGTTTCTCTCCCATTATGGAGAGAGAATGGAATATAGGCCATGTTTTTTTTTAAACAGCTAGACGAGATAGTGTCCGTTATATACATATATATATATATTAAAAAACATTGCTTATAATTTTTAGGATATAGCCTAATGCCCATGCATCTGACAAAAAGAGAGAGAGATCAACAATACGTTGTGACTGGATATTGTTCACAGCTTTGGTGGAATTCTCAGCTGTGTCTGGTCTACATTCCTCCCTTGCATTCTGTAGGCTATATAACGTATTACTTAAATAGGCTATAGCAATTATGAACAGGCAAATTACTCGTAATGTCACTTGTGTGCTGCCCTGCGAGATGTCGAATGACATGCCTGGTGCCAGTCATGTTCAATTAAGCTAAACCATCGTCAGGTCACATTACGATGTCGTCACCATCGACAATGGCTGTCGAGCATCGCCGATAGACGATACGATCGTAAAAATCGGTCAACTCTAGATGTCAAGCATTGACGTGACAATTGAAGAATCTTAATGAGTAAAAAAAAAAAAAAAAAAAAAAAAAAAAAAAGCTTTGGTTGTTGCTAGGGATCCTGTTTCTATGTACATTGCTGGTGAATGGCCATCTGTCCCTTTCACTGGGAATGGGGTGCAGGTGTCTTGAAATAGGAATCAAGGATATTTTTGTTAAGGGAAAGTCTCTAACATACCTTTATATTTTCAAAAGGGCCGGGAAAGATTCAGGGCTTTGAAATCTAATACCTATTTATTCAACTGTTAGAGCAGACCTAAAATCAACTGATTTAAGAGTTAAAGGAGCATTGGGTGTGGTTGATCACAATGCCTGCTGAGAGGCAGCTCCACTACTATAGGGAAAGTCATACGTTGCTGGTTCATATTGCAAATCAAAGATCGCTCTACCAGACGGTATACAGTAAATAACCGTTGTACCACATCCTGTCAAAAATGGTGCACAACTAAAAATCAAAGGAATCACATGATTTGTGAAGACGGAACTGTTAAAGTGATCCGTATGCAAGTCTGGCGTACAGTATATGCATTTCCTCTCTATCATTTCCTCTAAGTTGATGATGCGACGAAGCATGAGTATGTCAACAATGTAGCTGTAGTCTATCAGTACATCAGCTACGTCAAGCACAACACTTCTCCCCGTCACATTCGTTTCAGTATAGAGATTTACTGCGTCGTTATTCCAGCCTCCATCATTCATCTGACCAGGCAGAAGTACATCGATTTACACATTATCGTCTAACAGAGGAGAAGAAATCCTACTTCGCACAGTAACGGGGCTTAATAAGTCAAACAATCTACCACCAAGTGATGCTATCTATGAGTTCGAAAATTACAGCTGATCGTGAATGAAACGAGTTGAATAGCCTACCATTAGAAATGCATTGCTGAATCCCTTCTAGCTATCTCCGACCAAACTCATTAACAACAGACTTTTTGTTATGGTGATGAGTTCCAAGATGGGGGCTGGGCACCTCCTCCTCCTAGCCTAAAAGCTTTTCACAGCAGTAGATTAATGAGACAAGATATATACAACTTTATTTATTTTGATAATTAGGTAACTGTCCCATGGGTATTTCCACCAGGGGAAAACCCTAGGCCCTAGTTATAGATTCCTGTTCCCATATGTTGTGAAGCCAATCTGTCATGCACTCTTCCCTTTCTCTCCTGCTCTCTCCTACTCTCTCTCTCTGTCTCAGTCTCCTGCTCCCTTTCTCGCGACCACTTTCCCACTACCTTTCCTGGGCTCCATGATGAAGGCAGCATGCCACTCACACCGAGCACCAGGATCACGTTCCATCCATGGGAAAGAAGACCGTTGCCAGTGCCTGGCCGACATAGACTCAAACGGGGAAGCATTTCATGAAAAGTAAAAAGGGAGTAAAAAAAAAAAAAAAAGGAGCATAGATCATTTCCCCTCTTATATTCCTGAGGGTCCAAACAAGACCCCGATGTGATTCACAGTGGTGAAGTGATTTTACAAGACACCATTACAGGGCTCCACAACCACACGCTGACTTTTATGGTCTGTATCCGTATGTTAAATGGATGGGACTTGCAACTTTCTGCCACTCTCTAATAAAGGAAACCTCAGCTCTTTTTAGGCCAACATTCCTGAAAGAGACTGGTTTGGTTTCCCCAACTGTCACAGGTATGCAAACAAAAATACCATAAAGGCCAAGTCAAGTGAAACTGCCAAGAAGAACCAGAGTTTTGACAAATTAACTCAGGCAAGTCAAGACTCGTATGATAAATGGTTTGTATTCGAACAACTCTTTCAAAAGCATAGCTCCGTCAAGGGTGGAATTAGGTCCTCTGTGCTCCTTAGTTTATTACCACAATAATTCCCCAACCAAATGACAAAACCGTCCCTTAGTTCTAAGGGCCTGCTTTTGTTATAACCCTCTAAAAATTGGATGATTTACTATTATAGCATTATTCGAGTTAGGGGTGCAACAGTAGATGTGTTCATGCTGAACCGTTCAGTATGGGGATCTAGGGTCGGTCTGCTCTGTGAACCCGAATGAATACATAAAATAACATTTTCAAAACACTAGGCCCATAGGCTATGCCTACGCTGTATTGTATGACTTGAGTAAATCTGAGCTGGGGGGAAAAAATGTGATGCTATTCCGTTAAAACAACTAGAGCCTATGCGCACGTTGTATTCGAAATTCAAGTCTCAATTGCCACATTTCAAACATGTCCTTTTAGAGGCGCGGCCAGGAACAAGTTCTGTACGATGGCGAGTGGTGGGGTCGATAAACCATGAGGATTCTCCATCATCGTTTAAAATCTCCCAGTTTGGGAATATGTTTGTTTCCCAGCGGATTAGAGAGAGTACGTCGCCACTACTGGTTTAGTGAACCGTTAGACACCTAATTATAGCACTCATGCTGTTAAGAGTCAATTCCGGGCACTAGGTAAAGAGAGAGAAAAGGAAAGATAAATGCCAGAAAAAAACAGAGGGATACAGACGAAGAGAAAACTGAAAGGTAGATAAGAAAAGAGAGAGAGAGAAAAGCAAACATGAAAAAACAAACAGGAGACTTGAATATGTGATGCAGGAGATCACTGCGCCAGTCCATGTGCAAACATGGCACTACTCAAACAAGTCGATGCACACAATGTCCTGAAACTCGACTGAACAAGCCCCTCTTAAAATAGACAGGCACTTTCTCCTCCTAATACCGATCCATTATATGTATTGGAAGTGTGTATATATATTTGGCGAGCTTCAGCTCAGGCAATTTTCAACACTTCCCATTGTTGTTTTGGGTACACTTCTGACAGTTCTGTTGCCCTGGGGCATTAGAGACAGAGAGATGTACACAGTGCCATTAGCTATAGGCTTTCTGAGTTCAGCAAGGTGTTTTTTTCCTCTCATCTCTAAACAGCAGAGGAGTCGTCTAACTGTGATCCAACCAGTTTTCATACAGATACAGGGGCCATTTTAGCATGCAAATCTTGATGGGGCAAACTAAACATTTTTGTATTTTTTTTTAGATGCATTCCAGGAAAGCCACTACACAACACTAAACTATAGATTAATTACACTATAAATGGTGACAAATGGTGCCCACAAACTGTTAGGGCCTACATAAAGCATTCCCAACAGCAGAGTCCCAACAGCAGTACCAACACCGTACCACTGCTACACCTGGCTATCAGCGCAGCTTTGTCTGGCAGCAAAATGGTTCATTCAGCCTAATGTATTTCCGTTTACAAACACATAGCTGATTTGGCTGACTTGCTTAAACAAATGTTGTTTCTACTGACAATTGAGATGTACAAACTACGGCATAAGGGTACGGCGAGCGGATAAGAGGCAATCCGTAATTCCGATTGAGACATTAATGAGCGAGGTAGGACAGATGTAGTCAATATAACTATATGTTCGGCACTTTTGAAATGTACAGCGACAGAATTTAGAACATGGGCCCTTCTTACAGTATTCTCCCTGCACACCAAGTTAGAACCGTATGATATATACAGGGGGCATATAAGCAGACAATGAAAGCATTTACAATATTCAATGATTACATTAATCTAAAACAGGCTATAGGCTACATGTGCACCACCAAGTCAGAACACTAGGTGAAATTAATAGGGGAATGGGACCACATTATTAGGGTGAGGGACATAGGCTACTAACAGCTTAGTACACAACATACACTTAGTATTACTTTCTTAGCTACAGTATACATATCTCCCTGGCATCTTACATAATTTATGCAGCAGCATACAAGACATTTTTGGACTCACCTTGTTGTGCTGTGCTCATTTGAACAGGAAGGTGGCGCGGCGGTCCTTCATGGGCAAATTTTGTTATCAAACTTTTGTCATCTGGCATTCTCTGGATTTATGGTGCTTTCAAGACAACTGGGAACTCGGGTAAAAAAAAAACAAAGTCGAATCATGATGACGTCAGTGATGTTCAGGTCGGAATTCTAGAAAGAGGCCAGAGTTCCCGACTTACAATTCAGAGTTGGATGACCGTTCAAAACGTATTTTCCCAGACGGTGGTTTTTTTCTCCCGAGTTCCCAGTTGTCTTGAAGTCAGATTTCCCAGTTCCGAGTTTACAGTTGTTTTGAGGGTGGCAGAAGTCATGCTGGATTGACAGATTGGCCAATGTTTAATGTCCATCCTTTTAAGCTTGGAAAAGAGACCCTTAAACCCAGACTTTGGACCACAACTCAATTGTCAGTACAAACCACATTTGTTTAACCAAGTCAGCCACATCAATGTTTTTTAATTTTAAAGGCAAGTAAGAAAGACCCAGAGTTACCTCTGCTGCAGAGGATAAGTTCACGAGAGTTACCAGCTTCAGAAATTGCAGCCCAAATAAATGCTTCATAGTTCAAGTAACATACACATCTCAACATCCACTGTTCAGAGGAGACTGCCTGAATCAGGCCTTCATGGTCGAATTGATGCAAAGAAACCACTACTAAAAGGACACCAATAATAAGAAGAGACTTGCTTGGTCCAAGAAACACAAGCAATGGACATTAGACTGGTGGAAATCTGTCCTATGGTCTGATGAGTCTAAATTATACATTTTTGGTTTCAAGTGCCATGTCTTTGTGAGACGCATGTGTTGTTCCCACCGTGAAGTATGGAGGAAGAGGTGTGATGATGTGGGTGCTTTGCTGGTGACACTGTCAGTGATATATTTAGAATTCAAGGCACACTTAACTAGCATAGCTACCACAGAATTCTGCAGCGATACGCCATCCCATCTGGTTTGCGCTTAGTGGGACTATCATTTGTTTTTTAACATGACAATGACCCAACACACCTCCAGACTGTGTAAGGGCTATTTGACCAAGAAGGAGAGTGATGGTGTGCTGCATCAGATGACCTGGCCTCTACAATCACCCAATCTCAATCCAATTGAGATGGTTTTGGATGAGTTGGACCGCAGAGTGAAGGAAAAGCAGCCAACAAGTGCTCAGCATATGTGGGAACTTAAAGACTGTTGGAAAAGCATTCCATGTGAAGCTGGTTGTGAGAATGCCAAGAGTGTACAAAGCGGTCATCAAGGCAAAGGGTTGCTACTTTGAAGAATCTCAAATCTCAAATATAATTTAATTTAATTGTTTAACACTTTTTTGGTTACTACATGATTCCATGTGTGTTATTTCATAGTTTTGATGTCTTCACTATTATTCTAATTTAGAAAATAGTACAAATAAAGAAATACCCTTGAATAAGTAGGTGTGTCCAAACTTTTTGACTGGTACAAAATTCTCCATAATGTCAAACTAAAAAGAAAATTCAATATCTCAAATATCCTCTTTGCATTAGTATTCACTCCCTTTTTTCAGGAAAGCGTCTTAATTCTAGAGTCAAATTTGGTTGAACAAATTACAATAGGGATTGAGATTATTTTTGAATGACTGACTTCCCCTTTCTCTGGCCCCCATACACACAACATCAGTCAAGTACTGAATTTCAAGCACATATTCAACTATAAAGAAGAGGTTGCTTGTTGAAAACCTCAAAGAAGGGCAATGATTGGTAGATGGGTAACAATAACAAATCAGACATTTAATATCTCTTTAAGCATGGTCAAGTTAATAATTATGCTGGGGATGATGTATTAAACCAACTAGACACATCAAAGATACAGTCGCCCTTCTGAACTGAGCTGCAGGACAGGAAGGAAAGTGCTTAGGGATGTCACCATTGGTGATTTTAAAACAGCTACAGAGTTCAATGGCTGTGATGGGAGAAAACTGAGGATGGATCAACAACATTGTAGTGACTCCACAATTGACAGAGTGAAAAAATATATATACAGAATAAAAAAAATATTCCAAAACATTAATCCTACATGCAACAACATATTAAAGTAATACTGCCAAAGGAATAAACCGTTTGGCCTAAATGCAAAGCCTTATATTTAGGGGGAAATCCAACAACACATCACTGAGTAACTGCCTCCTTATTTTCAAGCATGGTGGTGGTTGCTTCATGGTATGGTTATGCTTGACATCAGCAAATACTCTGGAGTTATTCAGGATAAAAATAAATGGTCTGGAACTAAGCACAGGCAAAATCCCACAGGAAAACCTACTTCAGTCTACTTTACACCAGACACTGGGAGACGAATGTACCTTTCAGCAGGACAATAACCTACAACACAAGGCCAAATCAACATTGGAATTGATTACCAAGAAAACAGTTGATGTTCCTGAGTGGCCAAGTTACAGTTCTGACTTAAATCTGCATGGTAAGACTTGAAAATTGCTGTCTTGCCATTATCGCCAACACCTTGACAGAGCTTGAATCATTTTGAAAAGAAGAAATGGGCAAATATTGCACAATCCAGGTGTGCAAAGCTCTTAAAGACTTACCCATGAAGACTCACAGCTGTAATCACTGCCAAAGGTGATTCTAACATGTATTAACTCAGGGGTGTGAATACTTTTTCATTTTTCATTCATCTTTAAAAATTGATAGAACTTCCACTTTGACATTAGACTATGGTGTTTAGATTATTGACAAAAAAATGATAATTAAATCCATTTTAATTCCATTTTGTAACAATAAAATGTGAAGAAATCCAAGGGGGTGAATACTTATGATACCCACTGTACAGAGAGGTTCAGGTGAGCACTGTTGGGCACTTTAAGTAATCTTCCATGCCCTGGGCACTTGGATGTGATTTAAAAGAAGAGCCACTTTATTAGAGAGAGAACAGAGAACAGTTATAAATAGGAGCTCGCGGTAATGACTGGCACATCGGTGTATGTGGGGATGACAGACTTCTCTGCAGACTCACCTCCATACAGTGGACTGAAACCTAACATGAGATACAGATGCATTACACACAGTTGTTCACTTAAACCTTGCATTGATGTCAAAGGGAGAAGTGCATTATGCACTAATATATTTTGTTTTTATGCGCCTGGATCTCAGGTTAGGCTACCTAGTTGTGCATAAAACACAACTTGAATGCTTGTCACACTACAGCGCAAAACCTACCCGGGACAACCAAGCTGGCCTGGTTACACATCCTCCATAGTTGCTCAAAAGGACCATGTGAAAAAAAAATATCCAAGACAGCACAGTTTGTTTAGGGCTGGCACAATAGTATGACAAGCGTGCGGTAATACTGACCAGGTCCACCTCTCCCAGATCAAGCTGGGCACGGCCCAGTGTCTGCCAGCCCTCCCACCACAGGGGGCGCAGCTTCACAGCCATCTCCGCTGCCTGCACCGCCGGGAACACCTCTTGCAGGACGGTCAGCACCTGCAGGTCAAGGTTCAGAGTGAAATGGTCAAACAAACTGCATAAAGGCTCATAATATGTCGCACCAACATGAAAATAAATAGTGTGTGTGTTGTCTTGGGGTTGCGGGATTTAAAACAATTATATTTAAGAGTCATATTGGGAATATGACATTGGAAATGTGTCAGTCATTACCCTGAGCTGTTATTTATAACTTTTCACTGTTCCCTGTTCAATAATGCACCATTCTATAGATTTTTCATAAAATTGTAATAACTACCATGACATTATTGAACAGGGGACACTGAAAAGTTATAAACAAGAGCTCCGAGTAATCGCTCAGTCAGGATTGTGAAAATGGATTGTTTTTTAGTTTTTTAATAAAATGCATTTTCAGACAGCGAGACGCACACCTCCACAATCAGTGACAGAGATATCCGGGGGCTGTTTGTCAGTACAGCAGAGTCAGCAGGAAATGAGATCACAGCACTCGGCACCAAAGGATTGATCGCTATGCGTGCCTGGCCTGCGTATGTACATCCTTCTGCGTGTGTGATAGAGGAGCCAGTCCTAGTGATGCGCCTGTGGGTGATTCCTCACAAAACCAGGACAAAAAAATACCATCATTTGGGGGATTTTCAATAAATTTCATCCAAAGCATAATTTTGAGGAAGGATTGTTGACATATATTTTACATTTTTATCTAAAGGCATAATTGAGAAATAATTAATTGAAGTTGGAATATTGTTGACATTTTGGCCTTACCCAGGACTTCTTTAAGACTCCATAATGTTTAATCTGTAAGTGCTACAAAGCAAGAACCTGTGTCATATGAAGCTTTGCTCTGTAATATGAGTAGTACTTTCATTTCAACAAAAAAATTACATGAATTAATAAATATAGAAAAATATATACAGCAATTTTGAAAATCTACCATTGTCGATTAGCCAAATGCTTTATTATATTGAGCATAATATACTCTACGGGCATTTCAAAGTTTGAGAGTAGGATCTCTGTTAATTTTAAAGTTATGGCCCATTTTATACAGATTGACATAGTAGGCAATGTAATCTTGCATAGCCATACCTCCAAATCATGCTGTTGCCACGCCTCCTTTGGAGGTCCGGAGTATTTTGAATTTGTCGAAACGGCTCGCATGGTCTGCTGGCTTCCAGCGGCAAAATTTGATTTGATGTTACATTTTAACAACCCTCTCCCATATGGCCGTAGAAGGCGTGTTGTATTGCGTGTTTGTCACCGGGTAGGACACAGAGTTGTTGCTTATGTTAGTTTGTAACATTGCAGAACACGGAAGAAAACCTGGAGGAAAAACTGAATATTGTTTTGCCAGAAGTGTGCTCTATACACAAAATCTAGTCGAAGACCTACAACTCCTCTGCTTGAACACTCAACAAATAAAAGAGCTGTTATTGCGTGTATACCTACAGCAGGGATACAGCCACAGGCTGATTTTTTTATTGAGCTGATGGTCAGAGGGCCAGAACATAATTACAAATTAGCCACAAGAAGCCCAAACATATATAATAATTGACCAAAACATAATCATTTCAAACCTTGCTTACATTTGTATAGGATCACATACACTGAGTTGACAGTTTATTAGGTACATCACCCTGTTCACAAATATGGTTCTCTCCAACAGACAGTGAGTCACAGGGCCGTGGCTTGCTATATAAAGCAGGCAGACAGGCATCGAGGCATTCAGTTACTGTTCGATTGAACGTTAGAATGGGCAAAACGAGTGACCTAAGAGACTTTGAGCATGGTATGATCGTTGCTTCCCGGCGCGCAGGTTCCAGTATCTCAGAAATGGCCATCCTCCTGGGCTTTTCGTGTACAACAGTGTCTAGGGTTTTAGCGAGAATGGTGTGACAAAAGTAAAACATCCAGTCAGCGGCAGTCTGTGGGCGAGAACAGCTTGTTGATGAGAGGTCGAAAGATGGCAAGAATCTTGCAAGCCAACAGGCGAGCCACAAACAGGCAAATAACGGTGCAGTATAACAGTGGTGTGCAGAACGGAACAACTTGTCACGGATGGGCTATTGCAACAGACGACCACACCTGGTTCCACTCCTATCAGCTAGAAACAAGAAGTGGCGGCTTCAGTGGGTACATGATCACTCAGCCTGGTCTCAGAGAATTTCGTATTATTCTTTACGTAAATCCAGGACACTCCATTTAGTATATGTTACGTTTCGTATGGTACGCATTAATTTGTGGATGTTCATCATCCATTTTGCACGATATGTTACAAATTACAATTTGTATCATATGTTACGAATTTGCTAAATGTACAATATGTTGCAAATTTGCAAAACGTACAATATGTTTCCAATGTGCAACATTTTATTAATTCCAATTTGTTGTGGCTAACATTAGCTAGCTGGCTAACTTTAGCTAGCTGGCTAACTTTAGCTAGCTGGCTAACTTTAGCTAGCTGGCTAACTTTAGCTAGCTGGCTAACATTAGCTAGCTGGCTAACATTAGCTAGGCTAAGGGTTAGGTTAGGATAGGATTAAGGTTAGGAGTTAGGTTAAAGGAATACTTTGGGATTTTGGCAATGAGGTATTTACTAGAAGATACCCATAGACACAAGTTCATCTGACTCCAGGGAAGTAGATAAAGGGCCTCACTGACAAAATCCCATAGTATCCATTTAAAGGGTTAAGATTAGGGGAAGGCTTCGATAACACGCTAAGTAGTTGCAAAGTGGCTAAAAAGTAAAAATGCAACAATTTCAAAATGTTTACTAAATCACAGTTCATATAAGGAACTCAGTCAATTGAAATTAATTAATTAGGCCATAATCTATGGATTTCTCCATTCGCTATTTAAGTGCATAGATGACATGTATTTTTCCCCCAGCTACTGTTTCGAGAAAGGTGCATGATAATGGTCCACTCGAAATCAAAAATAATATTATTTAGAATACATAAACATATATTATTATATTTAAACAAATATTATTTAGAATACATAAAGACAAGATTAAATCAAGAATAGTCTGATGGGTAAACAATATTAGCCTATCACTTGTGAATTATATATTTTCTTATGAATGATGCCCAGCATAAGACAAGAAAAAATGTTTTTTTTTGGTGACTTTTTCTAATTATAGTCACACACCTCATGTAGCCTAACCCATACAGTGCATTCGGAAAGTATTCAGACCACTTCTCTATTTTAACATTGTGTTACGTTACAGTCTTATTCTAAAATAGATCACATAGATTTTTTTCTCATCAATCTGCGCACAATACCCCATAATGACAAAGCGAAAACAGGTTTTTAGAAATGTTTGCACATTAAAAAATATAAAACAGAAATAACTTATATACATAAGTCTTCAGACCCTTCGCTATGAGACTCGAAATTGAGCTCAGGTGCATCCTGTTTCCATTGATCATCCTTGAGATGCTCCTACAACTTGGAGTCCACCTGTGGTAAATTCAATTGATTGGACATGATTTGGAAAGGCACACACCTGTTGATATAAGGTCCCACAGTTGACAGTGCATATCAGAGCAAAAACCAAGACATGATGTTAAAGGAAATGTTCATAGAGTTCCGAAACAGGATTGTGTCAAAGGAACAGATCTGGGGAAAGGTACCAAAAAAATGTCTGCAGCATTGAAGGTCCCTAAGAACACAGTGGCCTCCATCATTATTAAATTGAAAAAGTTTGGAAACGCCAAGACTCTTTCTAAAGCTGGAAGCCCGGCCAAACTGAGCAATCGGGGGAGAAGGGCCTTGATCAGGGAGGTGACTAAAAAACGTATGGTCACTCTGACAGAGCTCATCTGTGGAGATGGGAGAACCTTACAGAAGAATAACCAGGTCTGCAGCACCTTCACCAATCAGGCCTTTATGGTAGGGTGGCCAGACGGAAGCCACTCCTCAGTAAAAGGCACGACAGCCTGCTTGGAGTTTGCCAAAAGGCACCTAAAGACTCTCAGACCATGAGAAACAAGATTATCTGGTCTAAAGAAACCTGACACCATTCTTACAGTGAAGCTAGGTTGGAGCATCATGGTGTGTAAATGTTTTTCAGGGACTGGGAAAGTAGTCTGGATTGAGGGAAAGAGGAACGGAGCAAAGAACAGAGAGATCCTTTATGAAAACCTACTCCAGAGTGCTCAGGACCTCAGACTAGGGGCGTAGGTTCACCTTCCATCAGGACAACGATCCTAAGCACACAGCCAAGACAACGCAGGAGTGGCTTTAGGACTAGTTTCTGAATGTCCATGATTGGCCCAGCCAGAGCCCAGACTTGAACCCGATCTAACATCTCTGGAGAGACGTGCAAAATAGCTGTGCAGCAACGCTCCCCATCCAACTTGACAGAGCTTGAGAGGATCTGCAGAGAAGAATGGGAGACACTCTCCAAATACAGGTGTGCCACGCTTGTAGCATCATACACCCAAGAAGACTCAAGACTGTAATTGCTGCCAAAGGTGCTTCAACGAAGTACTGACTTAAAGGTCTGAATACTTATGTAAATGTCATTTAAAAAAAATTGGTGCTTTGTCATTATGGGGTATTGTGCAGGTTGATGAGGGTATTTTTTTTAATCAACTTTAGAATAAGGCTGTAACGTAACAAAATGTGGAAAAAGTCAAAGGGGTTGAATCATTTCCGAATGCACTGTAGGCCTATATGTTTTGTATCACAACTAAAGTGGCCAAATAACTTCTTAAAATTAAGCACATTAATCCGCTTTACAAGGGATGTAGAGCCTAACTGGCATACATAAACAGCGAGTGAGTTTCAAGTTTGGGGAAAATAATACTCACAATAAAAATGCGCCTTTGTAAAAAAAACATTACATGCATAATCACTTTTGCGGTCACTTTTGATAATGTTGTTTTCCCGCTAATGGAATATTCACGCTTATAGCCTGTGTGCTGCGCTTATGTGAAGAAATAGCTTAATAGTTGATCAACATTTTAAGCTAAACTTTCTGATCTGTTGCGTCAGCCTCATTGCGTAAAAGAAGTGTTTTTATGCTAGTGGATGTATTAATTTGAGATCAATCGCATCCCACAACTGTCCCAATGTTTGGAATATTTATTTCTCACACAGAATAGGTCAACTTTTGTAGTATTGGGGATAGTAGATGGACATAGGCTCATGCTTTTGCTGTTCGTTAGGCCTACTCATCTTGTTGGCTGACGAAAAGTAATTGTGGACAGTTCTTCCTATATCTTCAATACGCAACTCGGAATTGGATAAGGACTCGCGCAGTTGCGTCCCGGATGTGTCAGTCTTCACTTGTAGCCTGTGAGAAAGACCCGATCACGTGATGGAGAGCCATGTGAGTGAGAGGTGCTTCAGAGCAAGCAGCATTCTAGGAGAAGGGAATTATCATTATTATATTCAGCCAAGGGCACAATGGGCACTGGCCGCAAAAGGCATGGATTTATTTTTGGGGGGGGGGTGGGGATTACAGCCACACAAAGGTGATGTCACCGGGAAATTCAAGGCATTATCAAGTGCTTGTCAAATTTTGAATGAGAGACTGATGAAGTGTGTACAGCCTGTGAAGAAAAACAAAGCAGAGCTCATGCCTTTCATGCAACTTTTTTTCAAATAATCATTAGAGTCGCATTATGGAACCTTACAATGTATTACAAATCAAAACATATAGCCCAACGTTTGTAGAACAACTAAATTTACATTAATAACTCTGAATTAAGCATATAGGAGTACCTATTTGTTTTGTTAACCGCTCAACACAGAATGTCCCTCAAATCGTTTGGAGAACATATGCTTTCTATTTTATTCAGCTTTGTTCAACTTTATTCTTCATACTATAAAATAATGTAAAATGTCACAGAATTCTAAGCAAATCTTGTCTGCTAAATGAACTAGTGTAGCCCACAGCCATATGGCACTGCCAGATGAGGACCTAACATAAGGACAACTCAGAGTATGCTATTCTGTTCTTCTAAAATAGACTACATTTTCTTAATTTCATGTTTCTTTAGACTCGTCTAAGATATATCATGGATTTATTGTGAAGGTGTAGGCTATATTGCATGGATTTAGACTTTTTCAAATGTAGATGTTCCAAAGGTCTGCATCAGTGGCTTGTAGGGAAGCCAGGAGATGCTAAATGTGTTTGTTAATTAAGTCAATTACCATGACACCGGCAGTTATTTGCTTGATGAAATGTTGTGACCGCCACAGCCCTTGTCACATATCTTAAAAAAAAAAAAAAAATATGGGCGTGGATCAGAAAACCAATCAGTATCTGGTGTGACCACCATTTTCCTCATGCAGTGCTACAACTCCTTCGCATAGAGTTGATCAGCCTGTGGCCTGTGGAATGTTGTCCCACTCCTCTTCAATGGCTGTGCGAAGTTGCTGGATATTGGTGGGAACTGGAACACGCTGTCGTACACGTCAATCCAGAACATCCCAAACATGCTCAATGGGTGACATGTCTGGTGAGTATGCAGCCCATGGAAGAACTGGAACATTTTCAGCTTCCAGGAATTGTGTACAGATCTCTGCGACATGGGGCCGTGCATAATCATGCTGAATTAATCAAATGGCCACCCGGACTATTTACATTGACCCCCTCTTTGTTTTTACACTGGTGCTACTCGCTGTTTCTTATCTATGCATAGTCACTTTACACCTACCTTCATGTACAAATTACCTCGACTAACCCCGCACAATGGTCTGTGGTTGTGAGGCCGGTTAGACGTACTGCCAAATTCTCTATAAACGATGTTGGAGGCTGCTTATGGTAGAGAAATTAACATTAAATTATCTGGCAACCGCTCTGGTGGGCATTCATGCAGTCAGCATGCCAATTGCACGCTCCCTCAAAACTTGAGACATCTGCGGCATTGTGTTGAGTGACAAAGCTGCACATTTAGAATGGCCTTTTAGTGTTCCTAGCGCAAGGTGTGATGACCATGCTGTTGATGAGATTTGAACACACAACCTTCGAGGGTTGCTAGTGGTTTGCGTTATACGCCCACCCTCCTTTAGTTTGGACTTAAGTAACCATCTGTCTCATGTAATCATACCAAAAGTAACAAATCATACTAATATGATTGTCCCGGGTTTACATTTACTATGTTATGTTTTGTCTATGAGGGGCGGTAGGCTGCCTAGTGGATAGAGCATTGGGCCAGTAACCCGAAAGGTTGCTAGAACGAATCCCCGAGCGGACAATTAAAAAATCTGTTGTTCTGCCCCTGAACAAGCCAGTTAACCCACTGTTCCTAGGCCGTCATTGTAAATAACAATTTGTTCTTAACTGACTTGCCTAGTTAAATAAAAAGGATAAATAAAAAATAAAACAATAAAAATATGAGACCAGGCTGGATCACCAACACTGGACAATTGAGGAGTGGAAAAACATTGCCTGATCCGACGAATCCCAGTTCCTGTTGGTTCATTTATTTATTTATTTACCGTTATTTTACCAGGTAAGTTGACTGAGAACACGTTCTCATTTGCAGCAACGACCTGGGGAATAGTTACAGGGGAGAGGAGGGGGATGAATGAGACAATTGTAAACTGGGGATTATTAGGTGACCATGATGGTTTGAGGGCCAGATTGGGAATTTAGCCAGGACACCGGGGTTAACACCCCTACTCTTACGATAAGTGCCATGGGATCTTTAATGACCTCAGAGAGTCAGGACACCCGTTTAACGACCCATCCGAAAGACGGCACCCTACACAGGGCAATCACTGCCCTGGGGCATTGGGATATTTTTTTTAGACCAGAGGAAAGAGTGCCTCCTACTGGCCCTCCAACACCACTTCCAGCAGCATCTGGTCTCCCATCCAGGGACTGACCAGGACCAACCCTGCTTAGCTTCAGAAGCAAGCCAGTAGTGGTATGCAGGGTGATATGCTGCTGGCATCATGCTGATGACACAGTCACGATTTGGCATAAGCAGCACGAGTCCATGGACCCATCCTGCCTGGTGTGGGGAATATTTTCCTGGCGTTAGGTACTAATTGAGCAACGTTTCCATGACCCAAATAATTCAGGCTGTTCTGGAGGCAAATGGCAGTCCGACCCAGTACTAGATGGGTGTACCCAATAAACTGGCCATTGAGTGTATATGTATCTATTATGCGTGGAAATACTTTGATACAGAGTTCCAAAATAAAAATGGACTTGGAGCTGATTTCCTGGTGTTTTACAGTCTTACGTCCAACAACAACAAAAAAGCGTCATGACACCAATTTTTGCTTTGTAGCACCTACAAATTAAACAATATTGGGACTTAAAGGAGGCCTGGGTAAGGCCAAAATGTCACAAATATTCCAACTTCAATAAATGTTTTCTCAATTATGTTTTAAGATCAAAATGTCAAAAATATGCTAACAATCCTTCCTCCAAAATGAATATTTTAAGGATTACATTTCGGAAAAATCATGGTCTTTTTTAGTCCTGGTTTAGTGAGGAATCACCCCTCTGGAAAACGTATTGGTCCTGACATTATAGTGCAGTCCTACGGTCTATGTTATGTATTAATTTCAGCAATGGCAGACGAGCTACGGCAGGATCCTGGTAAATGACCTGTTATTACATTACAAATGAGGGTTAGAGTACTGGCCACAATACACAGTGACCTCCAGTGATGCACTGCTAATGACTCCATCTGTCTCTGGACTGCAGACCACAGGAGCTACCAGTGTTGTAATGTACTGAGGTAGAAACGGCGGGCCCAGAGAGGACGTTCCCAGGAAGAGAATAGTGACTCCATAAGTGATTGTCTAAGACATAAAAAATATATATGTTTCGTATTAAGGTTAGAAACTGAGGAAATAACAAATGGTGGATGAGTCTTCGTAACAAAACTCCAATATCTTGGGTTCAAATTTTGTTCGTTCTGCGATTTATGTTTTTGACTGTTTTTTCTAAGGCAAACGTTATATTCAATGGACAATAAAGTTTGTCCTCATCGTTCATGCTCTCATGCAGCCTAACAGAAAGACATCAGTGAAGTGATGACATGGCTGCAATGGGATCGATCTCATGCCAACCAATCAAAACTTTAAAAGGGACAGACAGACAGACAGACAGACAGACAGACAGACAGACAGACAGACAGACATCTCTCAAATGTTGTGCACAAATTTGTTTACATCCCTGTTAGTTAACATTTCTCCTTTGCCAAGATAATCCATCCACCTGACACAACTATTAAACTGTCCTCTCAAAATGGGCTTGAATAAAAGTGCAACGCACAATTTTCATTTAAAGAGTAAAGAACCAACTTGGATAAAAAGGGAGCTCCCATAGCAATTCTGAATGGGTTATTTCCAATTCATCTATATAGCAAAAATAGAACATAGATCAGAATCAGTCCAGAACCTCTACACAATTGCAACTGACAAAGACATCTACTTGTATGCTGTGTAGCAGAGGAGACATTTCCTTCCCTCATCAAGTTTCTCTGAGGACTGTGAGCATCACAGAGAAACTGAGGGAGTTAAAGGGAGGAACGTGATGAGAGGAAGTGAATGGCAAATGTCAGAGTTGTGTCTCCATCCCAGTCTTCTGGCTCTGAGAGAGCCATCTAACCTCTGAGACAGACTGATAGCTGGTCTTGCAGCAAGTGCAGAATGTCCAAAAGACAGAGACTGGACTAATGGGGACATATATTTTTATTCCACCGACCAGTCAGACTATTCCATGTGTAATGAAACACATCAGAATATAACTTGATGAGGGAAAGAAATGTCTCCTCTGCTACACAGCATACAAGTAGACTTCTGTGTGTTTGTGACCCTTGTTTATGTGTCCCTTCTGAAGCATGACTAATAAATGTATGTAGCAGCCAAAAATACAGTCGATGACATGAGGACTGAGTTATAAAACATAAAAAAAAAAAAAACACTCCATGAGTAAAAGAACATATTACATTTCCCTAAAGAAGGTAATAACGGAAGCTTTCATTATTTGCCACATAGGTCACGTAATGAATTTCTACTCAGATTTCATATCATGGTTAATAATGTCAGCCATTAAAAGCCTGGAGGGAGAATGTTGATTGGAAAGGTTAAGGCTATAAGGAGAAAGTTAATTGTGTTACAGATACTGTTGGAGTATGTCAGGGGACATGTGGTGTGACTACATCACAGTCGGGTTTAGATAGAGCAGAGAAGCTGATTACACCCCCCCCCCCCCCCCCCTCCACACACACACACACACACACACACACACACACACACACACACACACACACACACACACACACACACACACACACACACACACACACACCACATCACATCTCTGTTGGCTAGCTAGCCGAATCTCTACTCTCAATGACACCTAGGAGAGAGGGGAGGGAGGGTGAAGAGTGAAATGGTCAAATAGGCCATTTGAAATGAAATTGTATCCTCCACTTTCTGTCCTCATATAAAGAGATTCACTTTCAAGTAGTTTCTCTCTTCACAGCGGGTCATTATGAAAGACCGTTCCCCGTGTCCAATGGCTGTGCTTTTCATGGCAAAGCTCAAGTACACAAATGGTCCTAGAACTAACTTATCTCCTGACAGCCTAAAGCATGGATGGGAAACTGATGGGGGTGGGTGACCCAAAAAAAATCTGAACTCATCATGAGGGGCCGCAGTGGCTTGGGGGTCTGTGTACCCACATCCATACCCACACATGCAGTCAGAGCCGGTCCTAGCCTTATGGGGGCCCTAAGTGAAATTTAGTTTTAGAGTTAATTTCCTGCAATTCTACACATTTTGCCATGGGCAGAGAGAAGATTTTGTAATTTTCAACAAATGTCATGAAATTCGACAAAAAATGACATGAAGCATAGTGAAAGATTAGAAGTTTTACAGTTAATTTCCTGCAAGTATACACATTTGCCATAGGGTGGAGAGAAATGTTTGCAGTTTTTAATATGATATCTGAGTGAGAGTGACTAACAAATTCAATGGGGGCCTTCCGGTCAGTAATTAGATAGCTGGCTAGACTAATTTACCAAACAAAATATTTTTTTGCTGACGTGGGCTTATTGAGTGAATGTCAGTGACTGACGTGAGAGAAACTGCTGATGCACAGCCACATTTCGAAATTGCACCTTGTGTATTCTACTACTGTAACTCTCAACAGCAAGTTGAGACCCCGACGGAGTACGCCCAAAATATATATACACAGTACCTTCAGAAAGTATACAGACCCCTCAACTTTTTCCACATTTTGTTACGGTACAGCCTTATTGTAAAATGTATTAAATTGTTTTTGTTCCCCCTCACCAATCTACACACAATACCCCATAATGACAAAGGAAAAAC
Organism: Salvelinus fontinalis; assembly: GCF_029448725.1. NCBI lineage: Eukaryota > Metazoa > Chordata > Actinopteri > Salmoniformes > Salmonidae > Salvelinus > Salvelinus fontinalis. The sequence continues at coordinate 18,291,107 of NC_074674.1, forward strand.
AGGTTTTCAGAAATGTTTCCTAATAATGATTCAGACCCTTTACTCAGTACTTCGTTGAAGCACCTTTGGCTGCGATTACAGCAGAGTCTTCTTAGGTATGACGCTACAAGCTTGGCACACCTGAATTTGGAGAGTTTCTCCCATTCTTCTCTGCAGATCCTCTCAACCTCTGTAAGGTTGGATGGGGAGTGTTGCTACACAGCTATTTTCAGGTCTCTCCAGAGATGTTTGATCGGGTTCAAGTCAGGGCATTGGCTGGGTCACTCGAGGACACTCAGAGACTTGTCCAGAAGCCACTCCTGCGTTGTCTTGGCTGTGTGCTTTGGGTTGTTGTCCTGTTAGAAGGTGAAACTTCGCCCCAGTCTGAGGTCCTGAGCACTCTGGAGTAGATTTTCATCAAGGATCTCTGTACTTTGCCCAGTTCATCTTTTCCTCAATCCTGACTAGTCTCCAAGTCCCTGCCACAGAAAAACGTGCCTTTTGGCAAACTCCAAGCGGGCTGTCATGTGCCTTGTACTGAGGAGTGGCTTCTGTCTGGCCACTCTACCGTAAAGGCCTGATTGCTGGAGTGCTGCAGAGATGGTTGTCTTTCTAGAAGTTTCTCCCATCTCCACAGAGGAACTCTGGAGCTCTGTCAGAGTGACCATCAGTTTCTTGGTAACCTCATTGACCAAGGCCCTTCTCCCCCGATTGTTCAGTTTGGCCGGGCGGCCAGCTCTAGGATGGTTCCAAACATCTTCCATTTAAGAATGATGAAGGCCACTGTGTTCTTGGGGACCTTGAATGCTGCAGCACTGTTTTGGTACCCTTCCCCAGATCTGTACCTCGACACAATCCTGTCTCAAAGCGCTAAGGACAATTCCTTAGCATTGTTAATTGTGGGACCTCAGATGGGTGTGTGCTGTTTAAAGAAAAATGCTATTGCAACCTCTTTGCAATAAGGAATTGAGACCAAAAGCTCAAGAGAAGTTTCAAGTGTTTAATAGCAAGGATGACATCAGCTGAGTGCATACATTTTAGAAAGTTCACAACACATTTTATACTCATCCTTTGTAGGCATCACCTCCCCAGCTATACATTTTATGAACCCAATGAGTTTTCCTCCTTTCCCCTGTGGAATGTCCATTGCCCTCTCTTTGTTTAGCTATCCATCTTCTGGGCCTGACCCTGCTCTCTGATCCTAGGCAATTTCCTCTTATCTGATTAGGTCCACCTTTCTAAATTAGTATACACACAGTTTCATGGCCTAAACTCCATTAATACTCACAATAATCACTCGCTACAAAGGATACAAACTACAGTTTATATTGAAAAATGTTACCTTTTAACAGAATCCATCAGTGACTTTCCAAATCATGTCCAATCAATTGAATTTACCACAGGTGCACTCCAATCAAGTTGTAGACACATCTCAAGGACGATCAATCGAAACAGGATGCACCTGAGCTCAATTTCGAGTCTAATAGCAAAGGCAATTAATACTTATGTAAATAAGGTATTTCTGTATTTTCTAAAAACCTGTTTTCACTTTGTCTTTATGGGTATTGTGTGTAGATTGCTGAGGATTTGTATTTATTGAATCCATTTTAGAATAAGACTGTAACTTAACAAAACGTGGAAAAAGTCAAGGGGTCTGAATACTTTCCGCAGGCACTATATATATATACATACAGTACCAGTCAAACGTTTGGACAACTACTCATTCAAAGGTTTTTCTTTATTTTTACTATTTTCTACATTGTAGAATAATAGTGAAGACATCAAAACTATGAAATAACACATATGGAATCATGTAGAAACCAAAAAAGTGTAAACCAAATCTTCAAAGTAGCAACCCTTTGCCTTGATGACAGCTTTGCACACTCTTGGCATTCTCTCAACCAGCTTCATGTGGAATTATTTTCCAACAGTCTTGAAGGTTTCCCACATAGCACTTGTTGGATGCTTTTCCTTCACTCTGCCGTCCAACTCATCCCAAACCATCTCAATTGGGTTGAGGTCAGGTGATTGTGGAGGCCAGGTCATCTGATGCAGCACTCCATCACTCTCCTTCTTGGTCAAATGGCCCTTACACAGCCTGGAGGTGTGTTGGGTCATTGTCCTGTTGAAAAACAAATGATTGCCCCACTAAGCGCAAACCAGATGAGATGGTGTATCGCTGCACAATGCTGTGGTAGCCATGCTGGTTAAGTATGCCTTGAAACCAAAAGAAATCACAGACAGTGTCACCAGCAAAGCACCCACATACCATCACACCTCCTCCATGCTTCACGGTGGGAACCACACATGCGGAGATCATCCGTTCACCTACTCTGCGTCTCACAAAGACACGGCGGTTGGAACCAAAAATCTCAAATTTGGACTCAGACCAACGGACATATTTCCACTGGTCTAATGTCCATTGCTCGTGTTTCTTGGACCAAGCAAGTCTCTTCTTCTCATTGGTGTCCTTTAGTAGTGGTTTCTTTGCAGCAATTTGACCATGAAGGCCTGATTCACGCAGTCTCCTCTGAACAGTTGATGTTGAGATGTGTCTGTAACTTGAACTCTGAAACATATATTTGGGCTGCAATCTGAGGCGCAAATAACTCTATCCTCTGCAGGAGAGGTAACTGAGGCTTCCTTTCCTGTGGTGGTCCTCATAACAGCCAGTTTCATTAAAGAGCTTGATGTTTTTTGCGATTGCACTTGAGGAAACTTTCAAAGTTCTTTAAATGTTCCGTATTGACTGACCTTCATGTCTTAAAGTAATGGACTGTCGTTTATCTTTGCTTTTTTGAGCTGTTCTTGCCATAATAGCGACTTGGTCTTTTCCCAAACTAGGCTCTTCTGTATACCACCCCTAACTTGTCACAACACAACTGATTGGCTCAAACGCAGTAAGGAAATAATTCCACAAATATACTTTTAACAAGGCACACCTGTTAATTGAAATGCATTCCAGGTGACTACCTCATGAAGCTGGTTCAGAGAATGCCAAGAGTGTGCAAAGTTGTCATATAGAAAATAGTAAAAATAAAGAAAAACCCTTGAATGAGTAGGTGTGTCCAAACTTTTGACTGGTACTGTATAGCGGGCCGTCAATTGCCCATCCGTGGCCTAAAGGGAGCTTCCAGGAGAAACTTACCTCTGACAGTCAAATTGTATCTGGAGGTAAATTCGACACACTGCGATTGTATTGTACCAGCACAGAGAACAAGAAAGGGAGAAAAAAGGTTCATACAAAACAAAATGTTATGTTTGTAGCAAAGACAAACCGAGGAAGTTCTTATCTGGCTGTATCTGGGCCTATTTGGCTGGCTGTCGTCTGATGGCTGGAGAATTAGAGAACTAGAGAGACAGCAGGACGAGAGTAGGATAAGTAGCTGAGAGCTGTAGTACTGTAATGCTGTAATGTACCTGGGATTTCATCTCGTACAGTAGAGGGTTTTCTGGAGTCATCTGGATGGCTTCATCCCACCTCTTAACGGCCTCCCAGTGCCTGAGACGAACACAAACACAAAATCAGGGTTACATACTGTACACCAGGGATTGGCAACAAAATCTGAACTCATCATGAGGGATCGTAGTGGATCGAGGATCTGCGTACACTACCCACAGTCCGAGACATACAGTTAACTGATTTGTTCAAGCAATCTATTTGTGCAGTTAAACTACTTAACTCTCTTAAATAAATGCATTATATCACTAGCCAGGGCCGGCCCTAGCCTTTAGAGGGCCCTAAACGAGACTTGGTTGATGGTCTCCCCCACCTTGCGGGCCACAGTGGCTTGGGGGTCTGCCTACAAACATCCATACCCCACATGCAGTCAGAGCCAACCCGAGTCTTCTGGGGGACCCTAAGTACAAATGTGTTGGATTTTGTCCTCCCCCCCACAAACAGTAGAGAGATGTTTTAGACTTCATTTTCCTTCTATATTTTGCCATGGGACATAGTTAAAATAAGGCAGTTTTAAAGCAAGTTTTGCCGCAATTCTACACATTTTGCCATGGGTGGAGAGAAGATTTAGAAACTTCATAAGAAATGTCATGAAATACATTTAAAAAATGCCATGAGGCATAGAGAAAGAAGGTGCAATTTGCCTTGGGGTGGATTTCTTTTTACTGTTTGAAAGCTAATCTCATGCAATTCTACTAATTCCCTGCAATTCTACACATTTTGCCATGACCATGTTAATATGATATCTGAGTGAGAGTAACTAACAACCAAATGTCTAAATTTCACCTTGTGTATTGTTCTATTTTAACTCTCAACAGTAAGTTCAAACCCCGACTGATTTACAAAAATAATTAAAATTGATTTACAGGCCAACATCTCCTGCCCATCCCTGCAATCTGGCAATATGTCGACTACTTTGTCTATACCAAGCTTACAGAAGACCAAGGACTACCAGGAAAAGAACAAACAAAGCACTATGTGTACTAGATTACACATTGGGTTTCTAAAAGATAAACTTTAAATTGCGATGTGGTCTCCCGATTAAATGGGCGGATGGTAAAGTTGATGTGCTTGGTGCACATATCTCGGAAAAGTTTAGCAATCTTCCAACTACTAACTTTGATAGAAAAATGTGCAAAATAAATATGATCTTGAAACCGTGGAGACGGAAACACCTGTCCATCTAAGGGAAAATGAACCTGATTAAGTCTCTAGTGATATCGCAGTTTACATATTTATTCATGGCTCTACTGACTACAGGAAAATCCTTTCTCAAATAATGTGAGAAAAAAACCTTAGGAATGCCAAACCAGATAAAGTTCAATGGGATATTTATACAATGAACATGCCTTGAGGGTTAAAACATTAAAGGGATACTTTGGGATTTTGGCAGAGGCCCTTTAACTACCATGTCAGCAGATACCCATAGACTTCCAGTCATTGCGCTAACGCCAGTTAGGATTGGCTTGCTAAATTACCTCTAACTTCCTTCATGCTAGACAGAGACATAAAAAATGTTATCCACAAGTTCATCTGACGCTGGGGAAGAAGTTAAATGGCCTCATTGCAAAAATCCCAAAGTATCCCTTTAAAGGATAGAAAACATTCATTATTAATCACCAATATAACAACATGGTATCATCAAAGATTTAGTTGTATTCACGCTAGTTGTATTCACGATCTGGTTATCTATAGGTACAAACGGTTATGTATTTGGGTTATTACAACGCACCAATTCTCAACGTCATATGGAGGATCTACTCTGTGCTACAGAGTTCATATGCTAGCTCAAGCTGGCTAACGTTAGCCACTAGCCATGCTCGCATGTAATTACATTCCAGACCAAGTGTTGGCTGTGGTGAGCTACAACGATCCAATCACAGGAATTGTGATGTAAACAAGAACCAGATCTGGCTCGTGCGCCATGCAGCATGCTCTTCACGGACATTGTGGCTGTGTTATTTAGTGGGAATCTGTTAGCACGGCAGGCTCTGGTGCCTTCTTCCCATGGGCTCAAAATGAAAGAAAGTCATACCTGCTTGCTATTATTTTGTAGTACCACGTCTGTTCACCTTTTTGTTTGACAACTTCTCCTCATGTTCTCTGTGAAGTAGGCTACTGGTGTTTTGTAACTTTTTCCGCCTTGCCTTAGTGCTTGTGCGTTAGCGGAAGGACAACTGGACTCTATCCATTTGGGATTTCTCTGACTCTCCATCTGCCAGTGAAGCACCTGCCTCCCCCTGGCTTTGGTTGCCAACTTAGTCTGCATGCTTTTAAAAGTTTTACTATCAGATGGGCCCCAGTCATTAATCTGTAAATCTCTGCTCTCTCTTTGCTTTGATCTGTGGTTATGTTTTAGTTGTGTTGGGTTAGTTGTTTTCTAGCTGGTCCCCAATAGTTGGGCTGTAGCTTGCCAACCATAACCCTGGTGTTTGGCTAGGCTAATAGCTAGTTGGCTAAATAGCTAACGTTAGCTGGCTGGCTTGCTTGCTGGGTAAGATAACTGCAAGTAGCTAATATTCTTTAATAACTGGTTAGATGGCGTTATGTATTTCCACAACTTTGGTTTACTTTTATGTAGCTGTAAACTAGGTGATGACAGCAATTGGCTGACTCATATAGTGCTAACATAATGTTAATGTTAGCAGGCTGGTAGAGCTAAGTTGATTTGTAACAAATTCATAAAGTATTTGCTTGTAAGTTTGCTGAAAATGTAATTGTAGCAGTATTAATTAGGGCAAACAATGTAGTTCAATTTGGAGTTATTTCTGTTGGAGTTTACTTTATAGGAAATAGGCTGGCTTGCCAGGTCCTCCATATTACATCACTCCCCGGAAAAACAAATTCTGCCATGACTTCTGCATTCCGATTGGCTTATGTAATAACTTGAAAAATAGAAAAGTAAGGTGTAACTGCATTGGGACATTTTATACGTATACTAATGCAAATTCGCACTTTACATGTAGTTACATTTATGCTACCTACCGTTGAAATATTAAGGCATTAAACCTTATATCTAAATCCAAACTGTTTTTCCAGCAGGCTACTAATAGAGGCTCATCCTGTGTTTAAGAGTGGGTTTTGCGGATTAAAACGGCATATTTTCAGTGGATTGTCAAAAAAAAAAAACATTTAGAAGAAAGCTTTAACAAAACGTGGAAAACATTTGAGGGGTCTGAATACTTTCCGAATGCAGTGTATATAAAACAATTGACAATCTAAGCTACAGTATTATATAAAATACTTGCTTCAAAAAGAATCCTCAATATATGGGGCAGACTCTGCCACGAAGAAAAACAGAATCAATAGAGCATATTTTCTGACACTGTCCATCGGTCGCTCGTTTTTGGAGTCAGGTCCATGTGTGGTTGTTTTAATATCAGGGTTCAAACTGTAAACTGTACTGTTAGGGCACCTGGAAAAGCCACGATCATCAGTTAATGGAAAATATCATTACCCTCTTGGGTAAAGTATTTATTTTTAGGGAAATACTGGTAGAAATGTTACAAATAGGGAGGTTCAAGACCCTTGTAAGACATCACAGTAAAATGGAGGGATGTATTGCAAAATGAAATAGCAAAATGATATTATACTGTGAAAGGTTTGTTAACCTGTGGACATTGTCATGACGTTGCCCTCTTTGGGTACAGCGAGCACCATTCCCCTCTCTCTGTCTCCTAAAACCAGGCTGCTGTGGTCAGAGAGGTCGTAAATTCCTGGAGGAGATCATCTCCTCATGGCCACAGTATAGAGAGAGTGTGAGTTTTCATAGAGAGAACAAAGGAATTTCTTCCACCTCACAGAACTTGAGGTCCGAACAACATTTATGTTCTGGAGAAGGTATAAAAGATCGGTGAAGAATCCAGCTACAAACTGGTCTGTTTGGTACAATTTTGTGAAACTCATGGGAGACAATACGGCCACATTACCATAACGCTGTTTATACAATAGCCTCAGATATGAGGCTTACATCTAATTGTTGTATAAGATGAATGAGTGAGGATGACACTGTTTGTGAAATTGTGTAATGTGATTTTGGACTGTTTCATGAAGGAAACTCCAATTCCCTTTGGAGTTTAACTAAATCATAGGACCGCCCATGAGCACAGTTATGGTCTTGCGTCCTGGGACAGGCCCTTTTCTGCTGTTCCAAATAAAACCCCCACCCGGGTTTTCTATCACCAGACCAGCTTACCTCGATAACGAGAGGTCCAAGGTTTGAAAGGAGACCAGCTTACCTCGAAAACGAGAGGGCCAAGGTTTGAGAGGAGACCATAAACCTAAGGTTTGAGTAGATAGCGGAATATTTTAACGCTACCACATGGTTAAACTCTTAGACTATCGATACCGACAGAATAAGAACAAGTCTTTGATATTAATTACTAGTCTACAGCTAGGAATTCGGTATCACTGAATGCGAAGACCGACAACCGCCGAAACATCTATTCTATAACGACATGAATGAATGTCACTCTGAACTATCCATTCTAACCACAGCAGACAGAGAGCGAGAGAGCGGACAAACTCTCCAACAGAAAACAACTTTTCAACAGAGATCCCGACGACACACTGAGCGTAAATATATATATATATATATTGATTGCAATTGTTCCCGAATGAGTGAGCGTTCATGTGCAAAGAATTAGCAACTCTGTAGTGACTTCTCAGCTGACCCCTACTCTCCTTTTGTCTAACAAGCCGCCATGCCGTTTTAGCCCACTAGGGCACACCCGCTATAATTTCTTTGTAACCATCTACTTTGTTTGTTTGTGTTATGCATTTCTGTGAATTACTTAGTTAGTAAATAAATGATTTTAAGACAATTGATGTATGGATGACTCAGTGAAGACTGGGTTTGTGCAGATAACCAACAATTTACGACGTTTGGAATGAGACTAACGTGAGGTAAATCATAATTCATTAATTCGAAGACTAATTGAGCAGATATTAAAATAATCTGAAAGTTATATTAGGAAAATTATAACTTTGTAATCTGAATATGTTCCTTAGTGCCCTGACTTCCTAGTTAATTACAGTTACATGATTAATCATTTTAATCACGTAATAATAATTACAGAGAGTTATTTGATAAATAAGTCTTCAGATTTGAATGATGCCAAAGACACGACAACATCGAAGGATTGGAATTAAGATAAGAATGAATGCTGGTTTGGCCGCTGTGGGTGAAAATCCAGCACTTGCAGAAAGGGGAAAATAGGAATATGTATAATTATTTAACTACATATACTGTACATGTGAGCGAAAATAGCAATAGAAGTATTTCCTCCAATCAGGGGAGGGGGCGTAGTGCTGATTTGTATTTATACAAAGGGGATTAGAAATTATGCAAACAATTAAATTGACCGAACCCAAAATATATCTGAAATATAAAAAATATACAAAAAATTAAATAAAGGCCACAAAGAATAGAACCACCCCTCAGTTTTTGTTGTGCTGATCTCTCCATGTGCCTCACCGGTTTGATACCCCACTAGTGTGAACAGGCTGAGCTATATTGAGTTTCAGAGTTGTGGACTCGGGTCACACATTTGATGATTTGAGAATGGAAAATAAAGCTACTTCAAAATTGACTTGGAGCCTCAAAACTCAGGGCTCAACTTTGATTTGAGACTGATGACTTGAAATGATCTTGCCATGTTGTGTCACTCATTTTGTGGCACAGAGTTTATGTGGATTATGCAACACGCAGCCAGAGACCGTAGCCGCAGCATCGCCCTTGTAAAAAATAAAAACTGCAACAGATTGTTTCGCTACACAAACTCAGCACTCTAATTGGAACAGCAAACTGTCAATAAACACAGGTCGGGTGAGCTAGTGTAACGGATGTGAAATGGCTAGCTAGTTAATTGGGTACGCGCTAGTAGCATTTCAATCAGTTACGTCACTTGCTCTGAGACTTAAGTAGGGTTGCCCCTTGCTCTAAAAGGGCGTGGCTTTTGTGGAGCGATGGGTAACGATGCTTCGTGGGCGACTGTTGTTGATGTGTGCAGAGGGTCCCTGGTTCGCGCCCGTGTCGGGGCGAGGGGACGACGTAAAGTTATACTGTTACACTAGCGAGCATATTTATGATTTGCTGTAGACGTATAGGATCAGGTGCAGCGCAAACAAAAGCTGTAGGGAGAGAGGATTGGCTGAAATAAATATGCAGCTCCAAAAATGTTTGATGCTCATGAATATTAACTGTTTACTTCGCAAGCTCACCAGCAATGGGGCAACAATTACTAGCATAGGCCTACTGGTCTTTGGTATGTTACACTTGCTTGACATAGATCATTTACTTATGAAGCTTGCACTTAGAATTTGTTGTTAAAATGAATATTTACTGTGGCGAAGACGCACCATAGGCGCTGCTCTCCAAACACCCGCCAGTGGAGTGTTTTTTTTCTCTTGTTGAAACCTTTGCTGGTGCTTTCACACATTTAAATGCATAGGCCCTATGTGGTAAATCTATATTACATCTAATACTACAATAATTACTAGCGTTTCATCATTCAATCCCTGTACCGTTTATTGCAACATGTAGACATCGGTTTCATGTTTGACAGGTTTACGATACAGTTTCAATTTATAGCCAACTATTTCTTACCCCTGCCCTGAGTAGACGCGATGTTTATAGATCACGTGACCGTTCGCAATACTCTTGGGTAGAAGTTCTGTTTGTTATTCAAGGTATTTTTTCCTTTGTTCATATTTCACGGTTTATGTCAGTTCAATGTGTCTGTGTCCTACGTCTATGTCATTTTTGTTGTGCGCATAGAAATACTGTGTCCTGCGCTCCGGGCTTTGGAGTCAGAAGAACGTTGAATAAGATAAAACGATAGTTCCATGTATGCATGGTGTTGAAATATAATTAATAATAATCATTAAGTCTGATTAAGACGAATGTACCAATGTAACAATGGATGTGGAAATTGCCTTTTACATTGTAGAACCAGTTTATTGGTTATTTCCAATTGGGTAATTGCATGGTCCTGGGGGGCAAATGCTTATATTATGTAGGCCTACCAGTTTGAGCTCCTGTAAGACGGATTCAATTTGGTTTCTCAGGGGGACAGTATACAGTCTGGCCCTCTACCGGTTTCCGTTCAGATTTCTTTTGTGCTATTGAGCCTGATACAGAGGCTATTTCTTTGGGGCTATTGCCCGTGTATATGTGGTAAATCTACTTGGTGTATTTTGCATGATATGGCACTTTCACCATTGGATCACCAAGACCTGTAAATACATCTACAGTCTGAGCATGTCAACCTGCCTTGCCTTCAGCTGATTTCATGCCCTTACCACAGCTACAAGGTCCTTGTTTTACAGGTACATAGGCTAAAAAAAATGTTGTAGACAAAATAATGAAGAGGTGTCTGGTAGCCTCAATAAAAAGACAAATATTTGTAGTTGAAAAAGTTGTTGCATGTATAGATTATATATATATTTTTTAACTTAACTTGTGACTCGATTCGACTTGCTCTTAGAATGCACGACTTGGACTTGACTCTAGTCTTGGCCCATTCTACTTGGGGCTCGACTTGAGACTCAGACCTAGTGACTTGAGACTTGCTTGTGACTTGAATAATAGTGACTTGGTCCGACCTCTGAGCTGTGACAAACAGCATAACATCCGACTCATTGTTGTGTTAAAGTGTTTAGATGCGGATGGGCTGCAACATCATGAGAAGCATTGTTAAGCCCTTGATACAACTATGAGTTAATTTAGCTCTAGACAAGACCACATAGTCTGATGTCTGTCTGGCAGTCAGGCAGAATGACCCACTCTACAGACAGACAGACAGACAGACAGACAGACAGACAATAGACTGATGCTGTAATACAACACCAATGCCCACAGATAGCCTTCCGCTTGACTAACCTTCAATATGGAACGCAAACACACCCTCACACTGATAAAGAAAACCAATTAAAGTTTTGAAATCAGATACGCCCTGTGTGATTGTCCCTCATCTGAGGAGGATATGACATCTATTATCCTGAAGAATGTGAGCTTATTAAATGCCATATGATATCAGTGGTAATCTATGGTTCAAGAGGAGTCACTTCAGCTATGTCTATTGTCTGGTGTAGTTGATGTGACCTGTCAACTATGTGACTGACTCAGAAAGGAAATGGTTCATGGAAATTTATGGTGACTAGCATCCGCCCGTTTTCCCCACCAGTATTCAAGTCTATTCTGTATTTGACTCATAGATTTGTGTTTCTAGGTTATCTTTTGCACCTGCTTAGGAAGTACATATGAAACCAGGCCGGCAGCACCCGAGTCCCTTCTTTACTCTAGACACAGCCAGCACCATACATACCCAGAAGTAGTATACAGGACTGAAATAAACCTGGGAGGTAGCTATGACTTCACCCAGTTCACAGAAGGTCCAGTAGATGTACACACAGACTGCAGTCTGCCTGGCCTTCTTGAGGAGTAAGGACATCGGTTTGTCTGTTTGTGTCTTGTCTGAGAGCAGTAGAAGCAATTGGGTTGCTTACCAGCTTCACTCAGCATGCAACAAAAACGTTTTTTTTGTAAAAGTAAAAAAGTAACTTTGTATCTATTACGGTTTGATAATTGGTATTTGAGTGTATAATGGAAAAGCCAACCTTAATGTCTCAGTTTAAGAGCTTCAGTAGTGTTTGTGTCGTGCTGACTAAGAACACACCATAATGTCTTGTAAGGTGATAGGCTCTCCCGGTCTCACCTCAACGACCTTCTCTCACATATGTCAATATTGGCTGAAAAGTTATTCAATTAAAGTGGAACTGACAGCGTTTGAACTACTTTGCAGATATGAAACAAATATACATTGCTCAAAAAAATAAAGGGAACACTAAAATAACACATCCTAGATCTGAATGAATGAAATATTCTTATTAAATACTTTTTTCTTTACATAGTTGAATGTGCTGACGACAAAATCACACAAAAATGATCAATGGAAATCAAATTTATCAACCCATGGAGGTCTGGATTTGGAGTCACACTCAAAATTAAAGTGGAAAACCACACTACAGGCTGATCCAACTTTGATGTAATGTCCTTAAAACAAGTCAAAATGAGGCTCAGTAGTGTGTATGACCTACCTACAACGCCTGGGCATGCTTCTGATGAGGTGGCGGATGGTCTCCTGAGCGATCTCCTCCCAGACCTGGACTAAAGCATCCGCCAACTCCTGGACAGTCTGTGGTGCAACGTGGCGTTGGTGGATGGAGCGAGACATGATGTCCCAGATGTGCTCAATTGGATTCAGGTCTGGGGAACGGGCGGGCCAGTCCATAGCATCAATGCCTTCCTCTTGCAGGAACTGCTGACACACTCCAGCCACATGAGGTCTAGCATTGTCTTGCATTAGGAGGAACCCAGGGCCAACCGCACCAGCATATGGTCTCACAAGGGATCTGAGGATCTCATCTCGGTACCTAATGGCAGTCAGGCTACCTCTGGAGAGCACATGGAGGGCTGTGCGGCCCCCCAAAGAAATGCCACCCCACACCATGACTGACCCACCGCCAAACCGGTCATGCTGGAGGATGTTGCAGGCAGCAGAACGTTCTACACGGCGTCTCCAGACTCTGTCACGTGCATGTGAACCTGCTTTCATCTGTGAAGAGCACAGGGCGCCAGTGGCGAATTTGCCAATCTTGGTGTTCTCTGGCAAATGACAAACGTCCTGCACGGTGTTGGGCTGTAAGCACAACCCCCACCTGTGGACGTCGGGCCCTCATACCACCCTCATGGAGTCTTTTTCTGACCGTTTGAGCAGACACATGCACATTTGTGACCTGCTGGAGGTCATTTTGCAGGGCTCTGGCAGTGCTTCTCCTTGCACAAAGGCGGAGGTAGCGGTCCTGCTGCTGGGTTGTTGCCCTCTTACGGCCTCCTCCACGTCTCCTGATGTACTGGCCTGTCTCCTGGTAGCGTCTCCATGCTCTGGACACTACGCTGACAGACACAGCAAACCTTCTTGCCACAGCTCGCATTGATGTGCCATCCTGGATGAGCTGCACTACCTGAGCCACTTGTGTGGGTTGTAGACTCCGTCTCATGCTACCACTAGACTGAAAGCACCGCCAGCATTCAAAAGTGACCAAAACATCAGCCAAGAAGCATAGGAACTGAGAAGTGGTCTGTGGTCACCACCTGCAGAACCACTACTTTATTGGGGGTGTCTTGCTAATTGCCTATAATTTCCACCTTTTGTCTATTCCATTTGCACAACAGCATGTGAAGTTTATTGTCAATCAGTGTTGCTTCCTAAGTGGACACTTTGATTTCACAGAAGTGTGATTGACTTGGGAGTTACATTGTGTTGTTTAAGTGTTCCCTTTATTTTTTTGAGCAGTGTACAATCATAATATGAGTCAAATATCAAATTCCCAGTTTATGCTACAAAACCAACTTTGTAAGAGGTTTTAAAATAGGTTCCATTTTACGCAACATTCCATTCTAAGACATTGTTGGCAGAATAGATGGATGCAGTTCAATGCATGATTCATATAATTCAGCAATACATTTCTTGGTAGTCTAAAGAAATATTGCTATCAAGTTGTAAATCACAGCTGGCCTGGTACATTGTTTGCTGCCTCCAAAATCAGACGAATGTAACCAAGACTGAGAATGTCAATACAATCAAACTAGCAAGGGCAATGATCACAAATCAGTCATGGGAAAAAAAAGTCAGTCACTCACCCACTCCTCCAATGGCATGACATCCTCCTAGCAAGCTAAAAACACGGAGCCTAATGTTAGCTAGATAGCTAGCAAGCTAGCTAGGAGGATGTCATGCCATTGGAGGATTTGGTGAGTGACTGACTTTTTAACTTAATATCATTTTTCGGTGGCTATACACAGCTCGAGATACAGGTGTTATTTGGTTAGCTAGTAAGAAATGTGAATTATTTTGCTAGCTAGCTAGGCTGAACTTTAACGACTTATCTAGTTAGCATATCTCATTCGTTCGAAAATTTACTCTGGCTATATAACGTTACACTTCGATTTCAAAGCACTCGTCGGAGTGTGCCAGAGACACAGAAAAACTGATTAATTTACGAACGCGCAACACCCATTGCATATGACCAGTGTCAGTAAACGTAGGCGATAACAGTAAGTTAGTCACGAACGCTCTAGATAACATGCCTAACCAGCTCTGCTAGGGCAAATAAAATGGTCAGAGTGAGGTGTTCTCTCATTTGTGTCTGGAAGTAGCTAGCTAGCCATCTTTAGCCAGTTAGCTTGGGTGTTGATTGGGACAAGCTACAATTCCCCATTGTATACCAGTGCAATTTTGACGGCCAACTAGCTGAAAAAGAGGGTTTATCTGACGTTGCTTCATTAGATTTTAGCTCATCTTGCTCTGGCTAGCATTAGTAATTTATCTTGTTGTTGATGTGCATAAGATAGCCTACTTTTTCACTGTTTGATCAATAGGACTGTAAAGTTCCCAAATGTAAGAGGACTCCCATGGTATTTACATATTTGCCGAAATCCATTCAGGTGGCTTTTAGCAAATGTGTTCTAATGATCGAAAGTCGCGATGAACTTGCTAGTGCCTGTAAACTGTAATCACACTGTCCAGTTCAAAGTGAATGATGGCAGGCCCGTGTGGCAAATGGCTTATTTGCATAAAGGCCTACTGAAGCTCTGATTGGCTTTGGCACACCGGTCTCCGTAGACTCCCGGCCTGGATGAGACCGATGTTTTTATTGGGTTTTATTTACTGCAGTGTCTAATAATTGTCAAACACGTAACCTTTTTCCCACTCTATATTACTATATTATTTTCACAAATGCTTCACTATACGTAAATCCCAAACGTTCTAAGAATGTATAAAAATGACCATGTCTATGTCCTCGCACTGGGAGTGAAAATGAAGATAATTTTGATAAAATTGAATGTTGCTAAAATGCTGTTCCACTTTAATACCATAAGCATGCATCCACAAAAAGAACACAAAGCATTATCTAACATCTTTAACCATACGACTGCCCTGAGTCATTCAGGTTATGGACTAGAATGACAAACACGGACATTAACCTGCTATCCAACTACCTTAGAACACCAACTTGTTTCATCATCTGTAGAAAAGAAAGCAATAGGCTAATCAAACTAGGCCAGTTTGTGTAAATGTCATATTTGACCCGATGCAATAATGATGCATTTAGCATGTGGTAATTGAGTTAGCTATGTATATATAGGTAGGGGTAAAGTGACTAGGCAACAGAATAGATGAGACTGAGCAATAGCAGCAGTGTATGTGGTGAGTGTGAATGTGTGTGGCGTCAGTATACGTGTGTGTGGGAGTGTCAGTGTAAGTATGTGTGAGCGTGTGGGTAGAGTCCAGTGTGTGTGTGCATAGAGTCAGTGCAAGAAAGTTCGTACAAAAAAGGATCAATGCAGGTAGCCATTTGATTAGCTATTTAGCAGTCTTGTTTAGCAGTCTTATGGCTTGGGGCTAGAAGCTGTTCAGGCTCCTGTTGGTTCCAAACTTGGTGCACTGGTACCACTTGCTATGCGGCAGCAGAGAGAACAGTCTATTGCTCGGATGTCTGGAGTCTGACAATTTTTGGTCCTTCCTTTGACACTGAGTGGGTATAGAGGTTCTGGATGGTAGGGAGCTTAGACCCAGTGATGTACTGGGCTGTACGTACAACTCAGTTGCCGTACCAAGGGGTGATGCAGGCAGTCAAGATGCTCTCAATGGTGCAGCTGTCAAACTTTGAGTATCTGAGAGCCCATGCCAAATCTTTTCAGCCTTCTGAGGGGGAAGAAGCCCTCTTCACAACAGTGTGGATATGTGTGAACCATGTTTATTCCTTAGTGATATGGACACAGAGGAACTGGAAGCTCTCGAACCGCTCCACTACAGCCCCATCGATGTGGATGGGGGCATGCTCGCCCCTCCGTTTCCTGTAGTCCATGATCAGCTCCTTTGTCTTGCTGACGTTGAGGGTGAGGTTGTTGTCCTGGCAGGAATAGGTTGAAAATGTCAGTCGCCAGCTGGTCAGCACATGCTCCGAGTACACGTCCTGGTATTCAGTCTTGCCCCCGCAGCTTTGCAAATGTAAACCTGTTTAAAGGATTTTCGCACATCGGCTACGGACAGCGAGATCCACACAGTTGTCCGGAAAAGCTTGTGCTCGGTTCAGTGTTGCTTGCCTCAAAGTGAGCATAGAAGGCATTTATTTAGTTTGTCTGGTACGCTCGCGTCACTGGGCATCTCACGGCTGGGTTTCCCTTTGTAATCTGTGATTGAATGTGGCAAGGCTTGCCACATTCATCGAGCATCAGAGCCCACTCCTTGAAAGCGGCAGCTCTAGCCTTTAGCTCAGTGCGGATGTTGCCTGTAATCCATGACTTCTGGTTGGGGTATGTATGTACGGTTACTATGGATCCAACGTCGTCGATGCACTTATCAGTGAAGCCAGTGACTGATGTGGTAAACTCCATGAATCCCAGAACATATTCCAGTCTGTACTAGTGAAACAGTCCTGTAGCTTAGCATCCGCTTCATCGTACCACTTCCGTATTGAGTGCATCACTGGTACTTCCTGTTTGAGTTCTTGCATGTAAGCAGAAGGATAGAATTATGGCAGGGTTTCCCAAACTCGGTCCTCGGGACCAGAAGGGGTGCACGTTTTGGTTTTTGCCTTCGCACTACACAGCTGATTCAAATAATCAACTAATCATCAAGCTTTGATCATTTGAGGCGGTGTGGCATTTGAGGCGGTGTGTCAAGGCAAAAACCAAAATACGCACCCCTTGGGGTCAGAGGACAGAGTTTGGTTAATGCTAAATTATGATCTGATTTGCCAAAGGGAGGGCCTTGAATGTGTTTCTGTGTGTGGAGTAAAAGTGATCTAGAGCTGTGTCGCCTCTAGTTGCACTGGTGACATTGCATGAAGCCGGAAGTAAATCGTTCTACTTTAATTTTATTATCTAGGCCATCTTTCTTTATTTTCCCAGATGAGTTGATAAGGGAACATATTCTCATTTACAACAACAGTGTGGGAGACATGCAGTGGAGAGGATGGGGGTCAAATGAGCCATCGGAGGCTGTCGATGAGAATTTAGCAGTTCACACTGAAGTCAACCACCATACACTTGAGATCAATAAGTGTCAGGACCCCAGCTTGCTCAAACCTCTCATGAAGTGAAAAATAGGACACTGTTGTTCAAGATCAAAAGAGGGAGGCACAAGTGTGAAGAGAGGCGTTAAAACCTTTGCCGCAGATAAATACAGTTGTATGCATCAAGGAAACAACAACACAAACCCGTGATGTCAGAAAGTTAGAACATGATGTACACGAGTGTGAGTGAGAAATTTAGATGTGAAAGAGGAAGTTGAGCCCATAGGATAAGTATGTAGGATTTTAATCCTATAAATATTCTTCTGGCTGACGCACCGAGATGTCCCCCCCACCCACGCACCCCATATGGGAATGACAGACCAACAGATTATAATAGCCGAATAACCTCACAAAACATTGTCTGGCGTCAATAAAAACTAAAATAACTAAGAACAAGTGACAGAAATAAAACCCTCCTTGCCAAGTTTAGCCAGATAAACTGTAAAAAGGCCTACAAAACAAGTAGCTAGCTAATAAAGGGTGTTGGAGAGTAATGAACTACATGTATTTCACCTAGTAATTTAACTACATTTTGCAGCAGCTTGTTGGTAGTTTAACTAAATTCTAATCTTTGTAGTGTTTTTCAGTAGTTAATTACTTGTTGCCATGTAGTGGTGTAGATGACTACTGGAACTACACTATTTTTATGAAAATAAAATATGGGTTGAGTAGGCAATTTATTTTTCGGCATCAGATCTGCCTAATTTTCTCTTTAAACAGTGTTTGTGTTTAATAGGCTAAATTACACATTCTACTAACAAATTATTCCAGAGTGATCTGTCATTGCAATTTGCAGTCTATGACATTTCAGATGTACAGTCATGGCCAAAAGTTTTGAGAATGACACAAATATTAATTTTCTGCTGCCTCAGTTTGTATGATGGCAATTTGCAAATACTCCAGAATGTTATGAAGAGTGATCAGATGAATTGCAATTAATTGCAAAGTTCCTCTTTGCCATGCAAATTAACTGAATCCCCCAAAAACATTTCCACTGCATTTCAGCCCTGCCACAAAAGGACCAGCTGACATTATGTCAGTGATTCTCTCGATAACACAGGTGTGTGTTGACGAGGACAAGGCTGGAGATCACTCTGTCATACTGATTGAGTTCGAATAACAGACTGGAAGCTTCAAAAGGAGGGTGGTGCTTGGAATTATTGTTCTTCAGGCAGGTGTAGGCAGGTGTGAGTGCATCTGCATGCACAGTGAGGCAAAGACTTTTGGAGGATAGCCTGGTGTCAAGAAGGGCAGCAAATAAGCCACTTCTCTCCAGGAAAAACATCAGGGACAGACTGATATTCTGCAAAAGTTACAGGGATTGGACTGCTGAGGACTGGGGTAGTCATTTTCCCTGATGAATCCCCTTTCCGATTGTTTGGGGAACCTGGAAAAAAGCTTGTCCGGAGAAGACAATGTGAGTGCTACCATCAGTCCTGTGTCATGCCAACAGTAAAGCATCCTGAGACCATTCATGTGTGGGGGTTGCTTCTTAGCCAAGGGAGTGGGCTCACTCACAATTTTTCCTAAGAACACAGCCATGACTAAAGAATGGTACCAACACATCCTCTGAGAGCAACTTCTCCCAACCATCCAGGAACAGTTTGGTGACGAACAATGCCTTTTCCAGCATGATGGAGCACCTTGCCATAAGGCAAAAGTGATAACTAAGTGGCTCGGGGAACAAAACATTGATTCTTTTGGGGTCCATGGGCAGGAAACTCTCCAGACCTTAATCCCATTGAGAACTTGTGGTCAATCCTCAAGAGGCGGGTAGACAAACAAAACCCCACAAATTCTGACAAACTCCAAGCATTGATTATGCAAGAATGGGCTGCCATCAGTCAGGATGTGGCCCAGAAGGTAATTGACAGCATGCCAGGGCGGATTGCAGAGGTCTTGAAAAAGGGTCAACACTGCAAATATTGACTCTTTGCATCAACTTCATGTAATTGTCAATAAAAGCCTTTGACACTTATGAAATGCTTGTAATTATACTTCACTATTCCATAGTAACATCTGACAAAAATATCTAAAGACACTGAGGCAGCAGACTTTGTGAAAATTCATATTTGTGTCATTCTCAACTTTTGGCCACGACTGTACGTATGATAATTTATCAAAAGTCGTTTGGATGAGGTGAACTACTTTTTCAAAGTAACTTTAGTTAAGTACACTATGTTTATCTTAAGGGGAGCTTTAGTGTAGCTTAACTTTTTCCAGTGTGAAGTAACTGGTAGCTTGGCAAACTGTATTTTCAGAGTAGGTTCCCAAAAAACTGATAACGGGAAGATGCTTTATTACATCAGGGGTATCTAACCCTCAGTAATCTGCCTGGTCTATCCAGATAACAAACTTGAAAAGGCCTCAGGGGGATCTAACTCTCAGTAAAGCAGGCTGACATCAGGGTCAATGTGGTTACAGGAGGGAAACACCGCAAACGACATCCCTTCCCCAACCGGCAGGATGCAGGGTTCTGTTCATTAGGCACCAAACAGAAGAAAAGTGAGAAAAAACAGAGAAGGACTATATGGACTTACTGGTTCAATGAGAAACATGAATTCCCATTTCCATTGCAAAACGTTTTAAAATGGTTTCACGCATGCCCTAATGAACACCACCCAGCCCTAAAAACCCCAGGCCAGCCATACTGTTCCAGAGAAACAATTTCCTCAGCAGAATCTAGTTACTTCTCTGACTAACCTAATTACATTTGGTCACCACTGGCAACATGCGTCTGGTAAAGTAGGGTGAGCAACAGGATCTAATGTCTGGGGTTTGGGCATTCATTGGCTGGAAGGTCAGTTGCAAAGGTCACATACTGTACAAGGATAATGACATGAGGATATTCCATATCTAGCTAAATGTATGTGTTTATGTGAGTGTGTGTGATGCATGTTCACATCACTGCGTAGTTTGTTCCACGAGAAACTCCCACTTTTAGCTTGATAATTATATTTCAGCTGAACACATCTCGATTGATTCAACTGATTATTAGGAATATTTTCCCCTATTCAATTTTAGTGAGAGTAATGACTGAGTGAGCCAAATTGGTCTTTATTATGTCATCAAAAACAAATTAAAATGACGCGTAATTCCATGGTAACAGAATTATGCTGATTTGACAAAAACACATTTACAGGAAGAACTGTGCAGATACAAAGTTTGGTAACAGAATACAACTGACGGAGACTTTACTGTAAGTCTGTTACCAAACTTAACATCTGCACAGTTTTTACAGTAAATGTTGTTTATATTTTTTGATTTACTATTTAAAATTGTTCAAAGTAGTCATTGTGCATAGAGTTGTACGGTTTGTTAAACGACCAGTGCAGTCAAAATTCTGTTCTTTCCTCTGTCTCCCCTATATCCAAATGTGGACGCCACTGAAAACGTTTTCAGCGTAAACGTAAATGACTAAAACCAGATAAAGTATGTAGAAAAGATAAATGGAGCAACATTTTTCAATAAGATCATCTTTGAGAACAAACAATCAATCACTACTAGACACTCATGGAGAATCTGAAATTCCCAAAAATGTCATTGATTTTGTTGATAATTGATCATGTTTGAGTCACTCAGATAGCATCAGAAAAAGGCATAAGCCATGGTAAAATGGGTACAATTGCAGGGAATTAGCTTTGAAACCTCTGGCAAACTTTGCCGCCGCTGCTGAAAAACATCTTAGGGGAAACACTGCCTGTGTTTTATATCATATTGTACATCAGCTGATGAAACACACTAAAGAAATCTGTGTTATTTTCTGATAGTTGCTGGTTGAAAATACAATCTACACAGGACCATGGGTAGGTGTTTCGAATTTCCATGGTGACATCACCATGCGGTAAATGAGTTAATAGACCAATAAAGAGGGTTCCAAACCTCTCTGCCAATAACAGCTACCTTTCCCCTCCCCACTCAGACCACTTCCAGACAGTCCTAGCAAAAGTCCAGAAATGATTCGATATTGATATAAAATGGCTGCATTGGGCCTTAACTTTGAAATCAATGGTCTTTGTTTGGCATACATTATAAAGTGAAAAAAGTCTCAGCATAATACCGTTACCCTAGAATTGCCCCTCATTAAACATTTGTAATGAACAAAAACATGACGTACACATGGCTGCAGGACTACAATACAGGGCAATTATGTATGCTGTCCGTCACCAGATGTACACAAGATCACGGCGGTTGATTATAGCTCTGACTCAGCATGGCATATACCAACATCTTTTCAATTTCTTATTAAAATTCAATCAAACAACTTTGGGGAGAGCTGCATTTTATAATAGCCACATCCCACCTAAGGACAAATGTGGAACAGAGAAACAAACGATCACGCTGACATAGCGGTCAGGTAATTACTGTGTGTCTGCTTCCCAGATAGCACCCTATGGGCCCTGGTCAAAAGTAGAGCACAATATAGGGAATATGTTGCCATTTGAGACACATAACTGTCAGCTCCTTCAAGCTAAACACTTGTGGTTAGTGACAAAGAATGATTGATCATATTCATTCTACTGGTAGGGATAAAAATATTATGATGAAAGACAACAGAGAGAGAGAGAGGAGGGTTGGAGAGTTTGAATATGACTGAGTAGCTGGGCCTTGGGCAGGACTGGATTGTTGATATGAAGAGTCTTACATATATAACAGAATATTATGGATTAGGCTACTAACAACCTTCAAAAACTCATAAAATACACTGAGTGTACAAAACATTACAAACAGTTTCCTAATATTGAGTTGCACCCCCTTTTGCCCTTGTTGGGGCATGGCATCTACAAGGTGTTGAAAGTGTTCCATGGGATGATGGCCCATATTGACTCCAATGCTTCCCACAGTTGTATCAAATTGGCTGGATGTCCTTTGGGTGGTGGACCATTCTTGATACACATGGGAAACTGTTGAGCGTAAAAAAAAACAGCAGCTTTGCAGTTCTTGACACACTCAAACCGGTGCCCCTGGTACCTACTATACCTCCCGTTCAAAGAGACTTAAATCTTTGTCTTGCCCATTCACACTCTGATTGGCACAAAAACACAATCCATGTCTCAAGACTTAAAATAAATATTTAACCTGTCTCCTCTTCATCTACACTGATTGAAGTGGATTTAAGAGGAGACATCAATAAGGCCTGGTCAGTCTATCATGGCGTTCCTAATGTTTTGTACACTCAGTGTAATGAGCAGAAAGTTTTTTTTATCCCCATTTTCATTATATCCAATAGCGATCTTGTCTCATTGCTGCAACTCTCCATCGGTCTCGGGAGAGGCGAAGGTTGAGTCGTGCGTCCTCTGAAGCATGACCCCTCCAAGCCGCGCTGCTTCTTAACACTTGCTTGCTTAACTCGGAAGCCAGCTGCACCAATGTGTCGGAGGAAACACCGTTCAACTGACGACCATAGTTAGCTTGCAGGCGGCCGGCCCACCACAAGGAGCCGCTAGAGCGCAATGAGCCAAGGAAAGCCCCCTGACCAAACCCGGATGACACTGGGCCAATTGTGCACCGCCCTATAGGACTCCTGGTCACGGCCGGCTGTGACACAGCCTGGGATCAAACCCCAGGCTGTAGTGAGACCTCAACACTGTGATGCAGAGCCTTGGAGCGCTGCGCCACTCGAGAGCCATAGTTAATGGTTTATGCCTTATCAAACATCCTGGTTTCAAATAATGCATTACTAGCGTTAAATTACTTCCTTCAAGGGGTCAGAAAAGACGTCATTGCTGCTATTGACAGTAAAATCGGTCAAGTGTCCCTAGGTGGGATTAATATCCCACTCATAAACACCTGTCCCAAAGGGCAAATGGATTACAGACACAAAAGGCTCACCTCACCCATTGAAATTGGTGAGTGCATCACTGCTGGTCTTTGTAAGAAGTATGGACATGCTGAAAGAACCGAATCATCAGTTAACACACAGCTCACAAACCCAGATGTACCCCACAAGACACGCAATCAGTGTCTACTTGACAAAGCATTTGAATGTTTGAGAATAGTATTATTTATTTATTTTCTATTCCTATTTTTTTTTTTCATATCACAGTTGTGTGTCACCTTTGGAAACTCGCCTCAACTTGACCTTTGTAATCTTGTTCTTTACTCGTAGTGTACTTCGTTAAAATTTGTGTTGCTCTTCTTGTCCATCAGTGTTCTGTACTTTGTCATGTTCTATGGTTTTGTGTGGACCCCAGGAAGAATAGCTGCTGCTTCAACAGTTTACTCCAATGTTTACTTGAGTCTATTACAAATCAGCCTGACAGTACTTTAGACACACGTTTGACAGTCTTTCAAAGGAAGTATAGACTGCTGTTGCGAAAAAAATAGGAAGTAAAACTCGAGTCGTCTCATTATCTCATCTAGGAACTTTTTCCATATCATTCTTTACAGTTCAGATTCATTTGTAGCCTACATATATGATGAACATTATACTCCCCTTGAGTCATTTCATCATTTTCTGTGTTATACTTTTACTGGAATATTCCGAATGTCTGCAAATACGCTCTTTTGAGAATTGATAGGGAATAACCACAACAAATGAGAAATATAATGCACTGACTAGTACAACATCTGCCTGCCACCGAGCAGAGAAAACAGGGCTGATAATCTCCTGCTCCACGTTGGGCAGTCAACAGCAGACAGGCATAACACCATTAGCTCCAGCTCCCCCGCCGCTCATTAGAAGTGATCAAACATTGAAATGCATCAGAAAGGTATCATCATTGGTGGTTATTTTTCCCCCAGTCCAATTTAGTCTTGTCCACTCGTTTCTAATGAGTCACACGTGGCTTGTAGAGGGAAACGTAAGACATATACATGATTCTGACAGTCATATTTTTCAGTGATGGAGGTCATAATATTGTGTAGCTTAAACAGTTCAAAAGATACAGCCACATTTGTATTTATTTTGGATCCCCATTAGCTGCTGCCAAAGCAGCAGCTACTCTTCCTGGGGTCCAGCAAAATGTATTTAAAAAGTTTATACAATTTTAAAACATTACAATACATTCACAACACACTGTGTGGCCTCAGGCTCCTACTCCACCACTACCACATATCTACAGTACTAAATCCATGTGTATGTATAGTGCGTATGTTATCGTGTGTGTGTGTGCCAATGTTTGTGTTGCTTCACAGTCCCCGCTGTTCCATAAGGTGTTTTTAAAATATTTTCTAAATCTAATTTTACTGCTTGCGTCAGTTACTTGATGTGGAATAGAGTTCCATGTAGTGCTGTGCGCCTCCCATAGTCTGTTCTGGACTTGGGGACTGTGAAGAGACCTCATGTGGCATGTCTTGTGGGGTATGCATGGTTATTCGAGCTGTGTACCAGTTGGTTCTATGAACCAAGCGCAATTTATTTTCTCCAGAGTTTCTCTCGCGACCCCATTTTCAAATCAGGTTGACCCCACGTTTGGGAAATGCTGCACTACAAAGTAGCCTAGCTGATACAGAGCCTTCCCAATTCAATGGCTCCCTCTTCTGGCCACATTTGACAACGCAATCCTAAAGGACCATAGATATCACCTGGATTAATCTGGTCAGCCTATAGCCCTAATCGGATAGGGTCGGCAAACTCCAAGGTCCTCTGATAATACTTATCCCATGCGAATAGTCATCCCTGTGTTTTGAGGGATATTACAGCGTTTCACAGGTGCTGCACCCAGTTTGGGTAAGGACATGGGAACAAATAGATGCTTAAAACAAAGTGCTATGCACGTAGCCTACAGATGAAGTATCCGTTTTGTCATGTCAACTTTCCTCGTGCCATACTTCTCTTTTGAAAGATGAAGTGGATGATATTGTGCCAATTATTTGATGAATTTCCAAATCCGTCAGGTAATTAGATGTCTGCATAGGTTACCGTTCATGGTTCTTATTGATATACACTATTATTTTGACTTTCTCTAAACTGAAGTCAATATCAGCCTATCCTTAGACATTTGAATTATCTTCACGCCTAGAAGAGCCTCCAGGCTTCCGTCATAACATTTTTATTACAGGGGCAGTTTGGTAAAACTAATCCCGTCCGAATCGTCCACTGGAAAAGCGGACATGCTGGGGTAATAATTGCATAACCACGTTCTATTGTAAAGTGGCTGTTCCACTGGATGTCATAAGGTGAATGCACCAATTTGTAAGTCGCTCTGGATAAGAGCGTCTGCTAAATGACTTAAATGTAAATGTTCTATAGTAATACTAGTACCGTGAGAATAGGGCTTTAGTCATGGAAAGAGCAGGTGTTCCTATTGTTTTGTACACCCACTGTATATTTTATATTGTATTAGAATTGATTACTTCCAGAATCTACTTCCAGAAGTCCAGCATTGATTATTTCCAGAAGCTGCTGCTCTCTGTTAATTCTGAGTAAAATCCTGTCATGTAAACAGAAGGCAGGGGGAACAAATTTTACTGAAATAAATAATAAACGCAACATGCAACAATTAACGATTTTACTGAGGTACAGTTCATATAAGGATATCAATCAATTGAAATGAATTCATTAGGCTCTAATCTATGGATTTCACATGAATGGGCAGGGGCGCAGCCATGCGGAGCCAGGCCCAGCCAATCAGAAATATTTTTTCCCCCACAAAAGTGTTTTATTAGAGACAGAAATGCTCCTCAGTTTCATCACCTGTCCGGGTGACTGGTCTTAGACGATCCCTGGCGCATGTAAGTGCTATAAAAACAAAACAAACAACAAAATAAGTATGGAGATTTGTGTTGATGCTAGAATTAATCAAGGCCTTTAAACACTTGTTGGACAATAATTGTAAAAATGAAATGCCTTTTATGGTGTCTGATGGAGTTACATAAGTCCAGAAAGTAGCATTTTATGAGAAAAAATATGTATAATTAGGAGGTTGTTCATTTATGGTGTGACAGCTGATACTTTGGTCTATCAAAATATACAGCACCAGTCAAAAGTTTGGACACCTACTCATTCAAGGGTTTGTCTTTATTTTTACTATTTTCTACATTGTAGAATAATAGTGTAGACATCAAAACTATGAAATAACACATTTCGAATCATGTAGTAACCAGAAAAAGTGTTAAACATATCAAATTATATTTTACATTTGAGATTCTTCAAAGTAGCCACCCTTTGCCTTGATGACAGCTTTGCACACTCTTGGCATTCTCTCAACCAGCTTCAGGAGGTAGTCAACATACATGCATTTCAACTAACAGGTGTGCCTTATTAAAAGATAATTTGTGGAATTTCTTTCCTTCTTAATGCATTTGAAACAATCAGTTGTGTTGCGACAAGGTAGGGGTGGTATACGGAAGATAGCCCTATTTGGTAAAAGACCAAGTCCATATTATGACAAGATCAGCTCAAATAAGCAAAGAGAAAGGACAGTCCATTTTATAAATTTTTTTAACATTTATTTCACCTTTATTTAACCAGGTAGGCCAGTTGAGAACAAGTTCTTATTTACAATTGCGACCTGGCCAAGATAAAGCAAAGCAGTGCGACAAAACAACAGAGTTACACATGGGATAAACAAACGTAGTCAATAACACAATAGAAAAATCTGTATACAGTGTGTGCAAATGAAGTAATGAAGGTAAGGAAATAAATAGGCCATAGTGGCAAAGTAATTACAATTTAGCAATTAACACTGGAGTGATAGATGTGCAGATGAGGATGTGCAAGTAGCAATATGGTGTGCAAAAGAGCAGAAAAACAAATATGGGGATGAGGTAGGTAGTTGGTTGGATGGGCTATTTACAGATGGGCTGTGTACAGCTGCAGCAATCGGTAAGCTGCTCTGACAGCTGATGCTTAAAGTTAGTGAGGGAGATATAAGTCTCCAACTTCAATGATATTTGCAATTCGTTCCAGTCATTGGCAGCAGAGAACTGGAAGGAAAGGCGGCCAAAGGAGGTGTTGGCTTTGGAGATGACCAGTGAAATATACCTGCTGGAGCACGGGATACGGGTGGGTGTTACTATGGTGACCAGTCAGCTGAGATAAAGCGGAGCTTTAACTAGCAAAGACTTATAGATGTCCTTGGAGCCAGTGGGTTTGGCGATGAATATGTAGCGAGAACCAGCCAACGAGAGCATACAGGTCGCAGTGGTGGGTAGGAAATTGGGCTTTAGTGACAAAATGGATGGCGCTGTGATAGACTACATCCAATTTGCTGAGTAGTGTGTTGGGAGGCTATTTTATAAATGACATCGCCAAAGTCAAGGATCGGTAGGATAGTCAGTTTTACGAGGGTATGTTTGGCAGCATGAGTGAAGGAGACTTTGTTGCGAAATAGGAAGCCGATTCTAGATTTAATTTTGGATTGGAGATGCTTAATATGAGTCTGGAAGGACAGTTTACAGCCTAGCCAGACACCTAGATATTTATAGTTGCCCACATAGTCTAAGTCCGAACCGTCCAGAGTAGTGATGCTAGTCGGGCGGGCGGGTGTGGCAGCGATCGATTGAAGAGCATGCATTTTTTTTACTAGCATTTAAGAGCAGTTGGAGGCCACAGAAAGAGTGTTGTATGGCATTGAACCCATAACTTTAAGACATGGTCAGTCAATCCTGAAAATGTCAAACTTTGAAAGTTTCTTCAAGTGCAGTCGCAAAAACCATCATGCGCTATGATGAAACTGGCTCTCATGAGGACTGCCAGAGTTAACTCTGCTGCAGAGGATACAATGATCTGAGGTTACCAGCCTCAGAAATTGCAGCCCAAATAAATTCTTCACAGAGTTCAAGTAACAGACACATCTCAACATCAACTGTTCAGAGAAGACTGTGTGAATCAGGCCTTCATGGCCGAATTGCTGTAAAGAAACCACTACTAAAGGACACCAATAAGAAGAAGAGACTTGCTTGGGCCAAGAAACACAAGCAATGGACAATAGAGCAGTGGAAATCTGTCCTTTGGTCTGATGAGTTCAAATTTGAGATTTTTGGTTCCAACCACCGTGTCTGTGTGAGACACAGAGACGAGTGTGAGACGAGTAGGTGAACAGATAATCTCTGCATGTGTGGTTCCCACCGTGAAGCATGTGGGAGGTGGTGTGATGGTGCTTTGCTGGTGGCACTGTCTGTGATTTATTTAGAATTCAAGGCACACTTAACCAGAATGGCTACCAAAGAATTTTGCAGCGATACACCATCACATCATTTGTTTTTCAACAGGACAATGACCCAACACACCTCCAGACTGTGTAAGGGCTATTTGACCAATAAGGAGAGTGATGGAGTGCTGCATCAGATGACTTGGCCTCCACAATCACCCGACCTCAACCCAATTGAGATGGTTTGGGATGAGTAGGACCGCAGAATGAAAGAAATGCAGCCAACAAGTGCTCAGCATATGTGGGAACTCTTTCAAGATGGTTGGAAAAGCATTCCAGCTGAAGCTGGTTGAGAGAATGCCAAGAGTGTGCAAAGCTGTCATCAAGGCAGCTGACTACAATAAAATGGTGGAAGCCCTGTGTTGCTGCCCATGCTAATCCAGCCTTTTGGCCACTAGAGGCCTGTATCATTCTCTATGGGCATGGGCCCTTAAACCCTCAAAGTTATGAAGCTGCACAATTGAGAGCATCTTGACTGGCTACATCACTGCTTGGTATGTCAACTGCACCACCTTCGATCGCATGCTTCTACAGAGGATGGTGCGGACAGCCTAGTACATCACTACATCACAGCCTACTACATCGCTTCTTCTCCATCTAGCGCAGGGCTCTACAACCCTGTTCCTGGAGAACTACAGTCCTGTAGGTTTTCACTTTAATAACCCTAATCAAGCTCACCTGACTCTAATAATTACCTGGTTGATAAGCTAAATCAGGTTAGTTACAACTGGGGTTGGAGCGAAAACCTACAGGAGGGTAGCTCTCCAGGAACAGGGTTGGAGAACCCTGATCTAGTGGATACAAAAAGCAGAGGCCCTGTAAAATGGGCTCAGTGCTGCCACCAATGGTTGGGAAAAAACCCTTATTGGCTTCAAGCAGTACATTGACAGTGCTTAGTCGTTGATTCCAATTATTATAAAAAAAAATTCAACCATCGGCGGCAGAACTGAGCCCATGCTACGGGGTCTCTGCTTTTTGCAGCCACTAAAATGTAGAAGAGGCGAGTGTTTCCGGTGGAAAATGTCAATACTAATCGTAGGAATGGAACACACCCTGGAACCATTAATTAACAAAACCATATTAAGCATCTTCAGGCCTCCACACATAGAAGACATTTGGAACACCTCTACTTAAATGAATCAATTTTATATACACCATCACAATAAATCAATCATTTATTTTAGGCAGCTCTGAAGAAATATTATGATATGAAGAAAATGTTTTTTTAGAAGAACCGAATAGGCTATGAGTCAGCCATCTGGCTGTGCCATGCCATAGTCTGTAGGCTAGTTCATCTAGCTGACAAGATGTGCTTTTAAGTCCCATGCCATTATTTTATATTACATGCTCTTATGTAATAATATCATTGAACTTAGCTGAATGAAATAGAAAGGACCCCCCCCCCCCCCCCCCCCCCCATTCCGGAGCGAGTGCGCATATGAAGAGGCTATGTTGAGCGCAAAAGTGATGATTTGAAACAGGTCCTATATGGTAGATTTAGAATTATTTGGCAAATTTAGTTGTGAATGATAAACTTTGTCTTAGAAATTAAAACATATATTAAACATCATATCATGTTTCTTTAGACCTGTATGCATAAGTGCATGGGTGTTCTACATGCAATGTCTTAAATGCTTTGAATTAATAGCCACCTTAGAAAGCACTGTCCATTTCGTTGTGTTTGGCTTCATAACAACATCCACAACGACTATGGTTTTCCACTCAGTTTCAACCTGTTGTTTAACTTCTTTCTTCAAATTGATCACCACAGTGATGTAAAAAATTGTAGCCTAATGGTTGAGTTTTAAAAACATGATATGGGTTTGATAAGTGTTTGATGCGATTTTAGATTGCATTTGCAATGATGTCAGAATGGTTAGAGGGACAATAGAGCACTGAGTACCAGGCCATTAGCGTCCTGATGCTCTTTAGCGAGTTGGGTACTACCAACATATCCAGAGCGCATAAAAAGGAGATTACCGTGACTCAACAGTCATGTGGAATTTGACTGTAGTCATGACTAATGGCTGCCGGAGTGGCAGTAATATGGTCAACGCAACAGCCCAACCACTCCAGTATCCTTGCACATTGTAAATATGGTATTGGCACTGACCCTGTATATAGCTTACTTACTTTCTCATGTATTTCTTATTTCTATTCCTCTTGTGTTTTTGTTCCTACTTTTTTAAAATAGTACTACAGAAATTGATTACTGCATTGTTGGGAAAGAGCTGGCAAGAAAGGCATTTCACTGTACCTGTGCACGTGACAATACAACTTAACTTGAAGGCAGAGAGCCATTTTCCACGGGCCCTAGCACCAGTCTGTCACCTACAGGCACTTCTGCAGCATTTTGTGGTGGTTCCAAAATGGTACACAGCCATAGGGGATATCCGTGGAGTCTGATTGACTGTGTGTGTGGCCTGCATGCTGAGGAATACCCTGAAACAACAACAAAAACTGATTAGTAAATGTCCCGGTCACATGGAACATTACCTGGACACACACACACACACACACACACACACACACACACACACACAATCTGTCCACCCCTCTCTGGGTCCTATTATATGGTCCCTCCCTAGGTTTTGTTGTACAGTTAGGATGGCATGCAGTCCACGGGTGACAGACAACTGTATTCAATTTGACATTGCCACAAAGTTTCCTCTTATACCTAGCCTGAGTTTGCACTCCTGCCAAAAAGTAAGAACATCAGGACCATGAACAAGGCTGTCACTCTCACCTGCCCTCTTGTGCCAGCACCACCCCTTCCTCCTTTAGTCTCTTGCTTTTGGCAGCGCAGTCCTCCAGCAGGACCTCCCGGCGCCGCTTGATTGCATAAAGCCAGTCCACCTCGTCCTCTTTGCCTAATCCATCTTCCTCCGGCTTCTCCACTGCGGCTTCAAACTGCTGCACCGCTGCCTTGGACACCCGCTCGCCCACTTTCCTTTTCCAGCCGAACGAAGCCATCCTTTACAGAAATGAGTCAATTATCTGTAACGTTACTGTAGAATTGTGAAACCTCTCTGCGTGCAAATAGCTCGCTATCGCTGACAAGACACTTGAGACTTCTAACCTTAAGTTTGTAATGTCAAACAGGCAGTTTTGTTCACATTGAATTGGCTAGCGTGGAAAGTGAGTTACTATAGCTAGCTAGCAAGCTAATGTCTGAATGTTAGCTAGCTAGCATATAGCTAACGTTTAACCGTTAACCCCGATAACTGTTATTCATTCTTCATCGAATGCTTTTGATTTAATATGTGGCTGGATATATTGAGTGTTCAACACTCACAAAACGCGATTACCGCTGCTTTCTATTGAACCCGGAAGCTCCTGTTTGTTTAATCACAACATTTTAAAGGGACAGTACAGATATTTTTGAAGTAGTTTGTGGGTGCACGAAAGGAACAGCACAACTATTTTGAAAAGTCTCTAACTATCTGTGTGGGTCAGTCTAACTATTGTCAGATCATGTGTAATTATCAGGAAAATGTGCTGACGGCTGATTGTAGTTACATTGTAACAGAATGTCGTTGTTGCGACATGTTTTCAATATTCCCACATTAACATGTTCCAGAGCATCCATCTTTGCCCCTGCTCTCTTCTGAGTTCAAAGTCAATCAGTGATTCATTGACAAGTACTGAAGTTGAACAGCTAAATGCTGCATTTGTGGTTGAAAGATGGCGCCGACAGATATAGCAGCTCTGCTTCTAGCTCTTACAAGCATTTCTCTACACCCACAATACCATCTGATAAATATGTGTATATGACCAATAACATTTGATTTGATTTTAATTCTATGACATTTGATGATCAACCTATATCTGTAAAGTGACTATGAAAGTGACCCTCATTAGAAATGTATTGTGGTTCCAATTAAGATTCAAAACATGTTCAAATGAAATGCAAAAAAAGTTTACTGAAGAAAAAAATGGATATGTAGGGTTGATATTGGAGGTGGGGGAGTGGGTGTGGGTTTAAGGGTTGGAATGAGAGGAAGAATGGAAGAAAAGAGATTAGGAGAAACAGAAGCATCATTGCATGTGCCTTCAGCAGTGAGTGAGTGTCCTCAGTGGATGACTTCAGCTGTGAGGCTCTCAACCATCTGGATGTGTCATCTTTCTTGGAAGCCACTTTAGCTATTCACTGGCACAAGTGGGGACCCTTCAGGCTGAGGAGTAAGTTTCACTCATCCCCATGTGCTACACTTGCACCAGACTGGATAAGGTCGTTCTACACGATGGTGACACTGGTTGACAGAACCGAAGGAGTCTGCAGGAGACCTTACCATGAAATGCTTAATTACAAGCCCTTAACTAACAATGTAGTTTTAAGAAAATAGAGTTAAGATAACATTTACTAAATAAACTAATAACAATAATGAGGCTATATACAGGGGGTACCGGTACAGAGTCAATGTGCAGGGGTACAGGTTAGTCAAGGTAATTTGTACATATTACATTTACATTACATTTAAGTCATTTAGCAGACGCTCTTATCCAGAGCGACTTACAAATTGGTGCATTCACCTAATGACATCCAGTGGAACAGCCACTTTACAATAGTGCATCTAAATCTTTTAAGGGGGGGGGGGGGCAGAAGGATTGCTTTATCCTATCCTAGGTATTCCTTGAAGAGGTGGGGTTTCAGGTGTCTCCGGAAGGTGGTGATTGACTCCGCTGTCCTGGCGTCGTGAGGGAGTTTGTTCCACCATTGGGGTGCCAGAGCAGCGAACAGTTTTGACTGGGCTGAGCGGGAACTGTACTTCCTCAGTGGTAGGGAGGCGAGCAGGCCAGAGGTGGATGAACGCAGTGCCCTTGTTTGGGTGTAGGGCCTGATCAGAGCCTGAAGGTACTGAGGTGCCGTTCCCCTCACAGCTCCGTAGGCAAGCACCATGGTCTTGTAGCGGATGCGAGCTTCAACTGGAAGCCAGTGGAGAGAGCGGAGGAGCGGGGTGACGTGAGAGAACTTGGGAAGGTTGAACACCAGACGGGCTGCGGCGTTCTGGATGAGTTGTAGGGGTTTGATGGCACAGGCAGGGAGCCCAGCCAACAGCGAGTTGCAGTAATCCAGACGGGAGATGACAAGTGCCTGGATTAGGACCTGCGCCGCTTCCTGTGTGAGGCAGGGTCGTACTCTGCGGATGTTGTAGAGCATGAACCTACAGGAACGGGCCACCGCCTTGATGTTAGTTGAGAACGACAGGGTGTTGTCCAGGATCACGCCAAGGTTCTTAGCGCTCTGGGAGGAGGACACAATGGAGTTGTCAACCGTGATGGCGAGATCATGGAACGGGCAGTCCTTCCCCGGGAGGAAGAGCAGCTCCGTCTTGCCGAGGTTCAGCTTGAGGTGGTGATCCGTCATCCACACTGATATGTCTGCCAGACATGCAGAGATGCGATTCGCCACCTGGTCATCAGAAGGGGGAAAGGAGAAGATTAGTTGTGTGTCGTCTGCATAGCAATGATAGGAGAGACCGTGTGAGGTTATGACAGAGCCAAGTGACTTGGTGTATAGCGAGAATAGGAGAGGGCCTAGAACAGAGCCCTGGGGGACACCAGTGGTGAGAGCGCGTGGTGAGGAGACAGATTCTCGCCACGCCACCTGGTAGGAGCGACCTGTCAGGTAGGACGCAATCCAAGCGTGGGCCGCGCCGGAGATGCCCAACTCGGAGAGGGTGGAGAGGAGGATCTGATGGTTCACAGTATCGAAGGCAGCCGATAGGTCTAGAAGGATGAGAGCAGAGGAAAGAGAGTTAGCTTTAGCAGTGCGGAGCGCCTCCGTGATACAGAGAAGAGCAGTCTCAGTTGAGTGACTAGTCTTGAAACCTGACTGATTTGGATCAAGAAGGTCATTCTGAGAGAGATAGCAGGAGAGCTGGCCAAGGACGGCACGTTCAAGAGTTTTGGAGAGAAAAGAAAGAAGGGATACTGGTCTGTAGTTGTTGACATCGGAGGGATCGAGTGTAGGTTTTTTCAGAAGGGGTGCAACTCTCGCTCTCTTGAAGACGGAAGGGACGTAGCCAGCGGTCAGGGATGAGTTGATGAGCGAGGTGAGGTAAGGGAGAAGGTCTCCGGAAATGGTCTGGAGAAGAGAGGAGGGGATAGGGTCAAGCGGGCAGGTTGTTGGGCGGCCGGCCGTCACAAGACGCGAGATTTCATCTGGAGAGAGAGGAGAGAAAGAGGTCAAAGCACAGGGTAGGGCAGTGTGAGCAGAACCAGCGGTGTCGTTTGACTTAGCAAACGAGGATCGGATGTCGTCGACCTTCTTTTCAAAATGGTTGACGAAGTCGTCTGCAGAGAGGGAGGAGGGGGGGGGGAGGAGGATTCAGGAGGGAGGAGAAGGTGGCAAAGAGCTTCCTAGGGTTAGAGGCAGATGCTTGGAATTTAGAGTGGTAGAAAGTGGCTTTAGCAGCAGAGACAGAAGAGGAAAATGTAGAGAGGAGGGAGTGAAAGGATGCCAGGTCCGCAGGGAGGCGAGTTTTCCTCCATTTCCGCTCGGCTGCCCGGAGCCCTGTTCTGTGAGCTCGCAATGAGTCGTCGAGCCACGGAGCGGGAGGGGAGGACCGAGCCGGCCTGGAGGATAGGGGACATAGAGAGTCAAAGGATGCAGAAAGGGAGGAGAGGAGGGTTGAGGAGGCAGAATCAGGAGATAGGTTGGAGAAGGTTTGGGCAGAGGGAAGAGATGATAGGATGGAAGAGGAGAGAGTAGCGGGGGAGAGAGAGCGAAGGTTGGGACGGCGCGATACCATCCGAGTAGGGGCAGTGTGGGAAGTGTTGGATGAGAGCGAGAGGGAAAAGGATACAAGGTAGTGGTCGGAGACTTGGAGGGGAGTTGCAATGAGGTTAGTGGAAGAACAGCATCTAGTAAAGATGAGGTCAAGCGTATTGCCTGCCTTGTGAGTAGGGGGGGAAGGTGAGAGGGTGAGGTCAAAAGAGGAGAGGAGTGGAAAGAAGGAGGCGGAGAGGAATGAGTCAAAGGTAGACATGGGGAGGTTAAAGTCACCCAGAACTGTGAGAGGTGAGCCGTCCTCAGGAAAGGAGCTTATCAAGGCATCAAGCTCATTGATGAACTCTCCAAGGGAACCTGGAGGGCGATAAATGATAAGGATGTTAAGCTTGAAAGGGCTGGTAACTGTGACAGCATGGAATTCAAAGGAGGCGATAGACAGATGGGTAAGGGGAGAAAGAGAGAATGACCACTTGGGAGAGATGAGGATCCCGGTGCCACCACCCCGCTGACCAGAAGCTCTCGGGGTGTGCGAGAACACGTGGGCAGACGAAGAGAGAGCAGTAGGAGTAGCAGTGTTATCTGTGGTGAGCCATGTTTCCGTCAGTGCCAAGAAGTCGAGGGACTGGAGGGACGCATAGGCTGAGATGAGCTCTGCCTTGTTGGCCGCGGATCGGCAGTTCCAGAGGCTACCGGAGACCTGGAACTCCACGTGGGTCGTGCGGGCTGGGACCACCAGGTTAGGGTGGGCGCGGCCACGCGGTGTGAGGCGTTTGTATGGTCTGTGCAGAGAGGAGAGAACAGGGATAGACAGACACATATTTGACAGGCTACAGAAGAGGCTACGCTAAAGCAAAGGAGATTAGAATGACAAGTGGGCTACACGTCTCGAATGTTCAGAAAGTTAAGCTTACGTAGCAAAAAATCAATAAAATTAAAAATCTTATTGACTAAAATGATATAGTACTGCTGGCTGGTGAAGTAGCCTGGCTAGCAGTAGCTGCGTTGTTGAAAGTGAAGCTGGCTAGGTGACCTCGACAGTTTCTCTAAGTTTCTCTAAACTACACAATTATCATGGATTCAAGGACAGCAAAGACAACTAGCTAACACTACGCTAATCAAGTCGTTCCGTTGTAATGTAAGCTTCTACAGTGCTGCTATTCGGTAGAAGTTGGCTAGCTAGCAGTGTTAGCTAGCAGTGTTGGCTAGGTAGGAGGACGGCAGCGCGGCAGGCGAAACTAGCTGGCTAGCTAACCGATAATTACTCAAAGTTACACAATTATCTTAGATACAAAGCTAGCAAAGAAAACTATGTAGCTAGCTAACACTACACAAAACAAGTCGTTCCGTTGTATTGTAATCGTTTCTACAATGCTCTTCGGTGGCAAGCTGGCTAG
The DNA here is from genome assembly GCF_029448725.1 of Salvelinus fontinalis. Taxonomy (NCBI): domain Eukaryota; kingdom Metazoa; phylum Chordata; class Actinopteri; order Salmoniformes; family Salmonidae; genus Salvelinus; species Salvelinus fontinalis. The sequence goes on from NC_074674.1 coordinate 18,327,914, forward strand.
CTAGCAGTGTTGGCTACGTTGCGTTAATTTCGAACGAAAATAGCTCGCTAGCGAACCTCAATAACGACGCAATTATGTTTGATAAAAGACGGCTATGTAGCTAGCTAAGATCAAACAAATCGAACCGTTGTACTGTAATGAAAATGAAAATCAGACCGTTGTACTATAATGAAATGTAATGAAAAGTTATACTACTATTCGGTAGACGGTGGACGTTTGCTAGCTGCTGGGCAGATAGCAGTGGACAACGAGACGACGAAATACGATAATTACGCAGTTATCTTTGATACACAGACGGCTATGTAGCTAGTTAAGAAGAAATTGCTAAGGTTGGACAAATTAAATCGTTGTACTATAATGAAATGTAATGAAAAGTTATAAAAGTTATACTACCTGCAGAGCGAATGCAGAGCGAATGCAAACGCGACCACTCGCCCCAAACCGGATGTATGTATGTAGATATAGGTAGAGGTAAAGTGACTATGCATAGGTATTAAACAGCGAGTAGCAGCAGTGTAAAAACGAGGGGGGGGGGGGGTCAATGCAAATAGTCTGGGTGGTAAATATAGCAAGATGGCACCGACAGACATGGCAACTCTGCTTCTAGCTCCTAAGCTAGTGGGTTATTTCTTGCGTAATTAGCCAAGAACATTCTTTTGTGTTATTACATACAGCCAGAAAAAACTTTTGGATATCAGAGTGACGGTAAATCACCAGCATTACAACCAGGAATACGATTTTCCCGAATTGGATCCTTTGTTCATACCCCCCAGGGCAATTTAACTTATCATAGAGGCTGCTCCAAGACGCCGTCTGTGTAGAAGATGTATTCGGAGTGGCCTTCTAGTCCGTGTACGCCATCCACCGCTTCCGAGTATATTACTCGCTAATGTTCAGTCTCTGGACATTAAAGTAGATGAGCTCAAGGCGAGGATCTCCTTCCAGAGAGACATCAGGGACTGTAAAAATACTCTGTTTCACAGAATCATGGCTCTCTCAGGATATACTGTCCCCATCCATACATACAGCCAGCTGGGTTCTCAGTACATTGTGCAGACAGGAATAAAGAACTCTCTGGGAAGAAGAAGGGCGTGGTGTATGTTTCATGATTAACAACTCATGGTGTGATTGTGAAAACATACAGAAACTAAAGTCCTTTTGTTCACCCGACCTTGTTCACCCAACCTAGAATACCTCACAATCAAATGTTACCTCCCAAGAGAATTCTCTACAGTTACAGTCAAAGCCGTGTATATTCCTCCTCAAGCCAATACCACGACGGCCCTCAATGAACTACACTGGACTTTATGCAAACTATAAACCACATATCCTGAGGCCGCATTTATTGTAGCTAGGGATTTTAACAAAGCAAATTTGCGGAAAACGTTCAATCAACACATTGACTGTAGTACTTGCTCTCGTAAAACACTCGATCCCTGCTACTGCCCCATTCTAAATGGCTACAAGGCCCTCCCCCACCCTCCCTTTGGCAAATCAGGTCACGACTCCATTTTTCTCCTCCCTTCCTATTGCCAGAAACTCAAAGAGGAAGTACCGATGCTAAGTTCTATTCAACTCTGGTCTGACCAATCGGAATCCATGCTTCAAGATTGTTTAGATCATGCGAACTGGGATATGTTCTTGGTTGCCTCTGAGAATAACATTGACAAATACACAGACACAGTAACTGAGTTCATTGGGAAGTGTATAGGGGATGTTGTTCCCACTGTGACTATTAACACCTACCCAAACCAGAAACCAGGGATAGATGGCAGCATTCGCGCAAAACTGAAAGTGCAAACCATCGCATTTAGCCATGGCAAGGTGACTGGGAATATGGTTGAATACAAACAGCGTAGTTATTCCCTCTGTAAGGCAATCAAATAGGCAAAATGTCAATACAGAGACAAAGTGGAGTCACAATTCAACAGTTCAGACGTATGTGGCAGGGTCTACAGACAATCATGGACTACAGAGGGAAAACCAGCCACGTTGCGGACACCAACGTCTTGCTTCCGGACAAGCTAAACACCTTCTTCGCCTGCTTTGAGGACAAGACAGTGTTACCGACACGGCTCGCTACCAAGGACTATGGGTTCTCATTCTCCGTGGCTGACTTGAGTAAGACATTTAGGCGTGTTAACCCTCACAAGGCTGCCGGCCCAGACGGCATCCCTAACTGCGTCCTCAGAGCAGTTGGCTGGAGTATTTACGAACATATTCAATCTCTTCCTATCCCAGTCTACTGTCTCCACTTGCTTTAAGATGTCCACCATTGTTCCTGTACCCAAGAAAGCAAAGGTAACTGAACTAAATGACTATCGCTCCATAGCACTTACTTCTGTCATCATGGAGTGCTTTGAGAGACTAGTTAAAGTTCATATCACCTCTATCTTACCTGACACCCTAGACCCACTTCAATTTGCATACCGCCCCAATAGATCCGCAGACGATGCAATCGCCATTGCCCTGAACACTGCTCTGTCCCATCTGCCCATTCCCACAAGAGGAATGCCTACGTGAGAATGCTGTTCATTGACTATAGCTCAGCCTTCAACACTATAGTACCCTCCAAGCTCATCATTAGGAATCTAGTTCTGAACTCCGCCCAGTGCAACAGGGTTCTGGACTTCCTGACTGGCCGCCCCCAGGTGGTAAAGGTAGGAAACAACACCTCCACTTCGCTGTTCCTCAACACAGGGGCCCCACAAGGGTGTGTCCTCAGCCCTCTCCTGTACTCCCTGTTCACCCGTGACTCTGTGGCCATGCACGCCTCCAACTCAATCATCAAGTTTGCAGACGACACAACAGTAGCAGACCTGATTACTGAACAATAACGAGACAGCCTACAGTTAGAAGGTGAGGGCCCTGGCGGAGTGGTGCCAGGAAAATTACCTCTCTCTCAACAAAACGAAGGAGCTGATCATGGACTTCAGGAAACAGCAGAGGGAGCATGCCTCTATCCACCTCGATGGGACCACAGTGGAGAAGGTGGAAAGCTTCAAGTTCCTCGGCGTACACATCACTGACAATCTGAAATGGTCCACCCACACAGACAGTGTGGTGAAGAAGGCGCAACAGTGCCTCTTCAACCTCAGGAGGCTGAAGAAATTTGTCTTGGCCCCTAAGACCCTCACAAACTTTTACAGATGCACAATTGAGAGCATCCTGTTGGGATGTATCACCACTTGGTATGGCAACTGCACTGCCTGAAACCACAGGGCTCTCCAGAGGGTGGTGCATTATGCCCAACACATCACCGGTGGCACACTGCCTGCACTCTAGGACACCTACAGCACCCGATGTCACAACAAGGCCAAAAAGATCATCAAAGACAACCACCCGAGCCACTGCCTGTTCACCCCGCTATCATCCACAAGGCAAGGTCAGTACAGGTGCATTAAAGCTGGGACCGAGAGACTGAAAAACAGCTTCTATCTCAAGGCCATCAGACTGTTAAATAGCTGTCACTAGTCGGCTACCACCCGCTTACTCAATCCTGCACCCTAGAGGCTACTGCCCTATATACATAGACATGGAATCACTGGCCACTTTAATAATAGAACGCTCGTCACTTTAATTGTTTACATACTATTTTTCTTATCTCATATATATACTGCATTCAATTCTACTGTATTTTAGTCAATGCCACTCCAACATTGCTCATCCTAATATTTATATTTACTAATTCCATTCTTTTACTTTTAGATTTGCATGTATTATTAAGAATTGTTAGATACTACTGCATTGTTGGAGCTATACACCCGCATTTCGCTACACCCGCAATAACATTTGCTAAATAAAAAATGGTATATGACCAATACAATTTGATTTGATTAATTGCTCAGCAGTCTTATGGCTTGGGGGTAGAAGCTGGATATGGATATTTATGGATATGACTCCTCCACTGTGGTGCTCTATAAGTGAGGGGAACCCTCATAACTGTGCTTGCTATTCCATCTAGAGGTCATGAGTGAGAATGTTTTAAGACATAATGTTTCCATACATACAGTGCATTTGGAAAGTATTCAGACGCCTTGACTTTTTCCACATTTTGTTACATTACAGCCTCATTTTAAAATGTATTAAATAGTTTTTCCTCAAATATACACACAATACCCCATAACGACAAAGCAAAAACATTTTAAATTTTTTGCTAATTAGGACAAATTAAAACAGAAATATCACATTTCCATAAGTATTCAGACCCTTTACTCAGTACTTTGTTGAAGCACCTTTGGCAGCGATTACAGCCTCGAGTCTTCTTGGATATGACGCTACAAGCTTGGCGCACCTGTATTTGGGGAGTTTCTCCCATTCTTCTCTGCAGATCCTCTCAAGGTCTGTCAGGTTGGATGTGGAGTGTTACTGCACAGCTATTTTCATGTCTCTCCAGAGATGTTCGATCGGGTTCAAGTCCGGGCTCTGGCTGGGCCTCTCAAAGACATTGAGACTGCGTTGTCTTGGCTTTGTGCTTAGGGTTGTTGTCCTGTTAGAAGGTGAACCTTCACCCCCAGTCTGAGGTCCGGAGCAGGATTTCATCAAGGATCTCACTCTACTTTGCTCCATTCATCTTTCTCTCAAGCCTGACTAGTCTCCCAATCCCTCCAGCTCAAAAACATCCACACAGCATGATGCTGCCACCACCATACTTCACCGTAGGGATGATGCAGGTCTCCTCCAGACGTGACGCTTGGCCTTCAGGCCAAAGAGTTCAATATGGTTTTCATCAGACCAGAGAATCTTGTTTCTCATGGTCTTTAGGTGCCTTTTGGCAAACTCCAAGCAGGCTTTCATGTGCCTTTTACTGAGGACTGGTTTCTGTCTGGCCACTTTACCATAAAGGCCTGATTGGTGGAGTGCTGCAGAGATTAATGTCCTTCTGGAAGGTTCTCCCATCTCCACAGAGAAACGCTAGAGCTCTGTCAGAGTGACCATTGGGTTCTTGGTCAATTGACCAAGGCCCTTCTCCCCCGATTGCTCATAGCCGGGGCAGCCAGCTCTAGGATGACTCTTGGTGGTTCCAAACCTCTTCCATTTAAGAATGATGGAGGCTATTGTGTTCTTGTGGTCCTTCAATGCTGCAGAAATGTGTTGGTACCATTCCTCAGATCTGTGACTCGAAGCAATCCTGTCTCAGAGCTCTAAGGACAATTCCTTCGACCTCATGGCTTGGTTTTTGCTCTGACATGCACTGTCAACTGTGGGACCTTACATAGACAGGTGTTTGCCTTTCCAAATCATGTCCAATCAATTGAATCTACCACAGGTGGACTCAAATCAAGTTGTAGAAACATCTCAGGGATGATCAATGCAAACAGGATGCATCTGAGCTCAATTTCAAGTCTCATATTAAAGGGTCTGAATAGATATGTAAAGAAGGTATTTCTGTTTTATATTTTTAACACATTTGCAAACATTTCTAAAAACCTGTTTTTGCTTTTTCATTATGGGGCATTGTGTGCAGATCATTTTATTTTTTTAATCCGTTTTAGAATACGGCTGTAACGTAACAAAATGTGGAAAAGGTCAAGGGGTATGAACCCATTCCAAATGCACTGTACATCTGTTTTACAAATGATAAAGGTATTTTGCTATACTCTTTAAAATCTGGGAGCTTTCTAATATTTGACTTTTGCAGCCATGCACCATAGTATTGATAAAACTTTATTTAAAAAAAATAATACATTTTCCAATGCCTCCAACAGAAACAAAACAATGCATGAAAACTTGTGCAATTGATCTGTTTATTAGGCAGTTATTTATACAAATTATTTAAACACTGTCCATTTGACATTTACATTGGTCATTCTAGTAGTAGGGTCCCTTTACACAACAAATAAAACAAGGTTTAAAGCAGTTAAGACGGATACATTGATTGATATTGATCCTGCAAATAGTCAGAACTTAACACTCCCACTTAAAAGGAGAACAACTACTCACCCAATGTGCAACTCACATCATAAGCCGATCATGGTCTCACACACTTATTCAAACAACCCCACAATTCACCTTATGCACAACTTGGAATGAGAACTTTCACATCCTTGAAAACTAAGAGTTTGTTTGTAGTCCTACAAATATTTCAATGACCATATGGTCTAAAAATGAGACCTTGCAGTCACATAATCCATACGCAAGATTTCTTCAGACCAAAACCAGCCCCACGCAATATTGATAGAAGTAGATATTTTATACTCACTGATATACAACTGATCAACAGTTGATAAGGCAGCTAACAGAATGACAGAAAAAAGAAAAAAAACTTTCTCCAGGTGCACATGACAAATTTAAGGTTTGGGAAAATATGTAAACTTAAATTTAGCTCTTGTGGGGGATTTGGGCCAAGAAAAGTGAAGCAGAATTTTGAAAGCAGAAAAATATAGATTTTTGTTTCCTTTATCAATACACATTGTCCATGCACTGCATGTACTTGCTGCAAATCACCACTTACAAATGCCCCAAATCTTTCAATGGACATGCATGTGTAGAAATCCGGTTTGGGGCGAGCGGTCGCATTTGCATTCGCTCTGCATTCGCTCTGCAGGTAGTATAACTTTTATAACTTTTCATTACATTTCATTATAGTACAACGATTTAATTTGTCCAACCTTAGCAATTTCTTCTTAACTAGCTACATAGCCGTCTGTGTATCAAAGATAACTGCGTAATTATCGTATTTCGTCGTCTCGTTGTCCACTGCTATCTGCCCAGCAGCTAGCAAACGTCCACCGTCTACCGAATAGTAGTATAACTTTTCATTACATTTCATTATAGTACAACGGTCTGATTTTCATTTTCATTACAGTACAACGGTTTGATTTGTTTGATCTTAGCTAGCTACATAGCCGTCTTTTATCAAACATAATTGCGTCGTTATTGAGGTTCGCTAGCGAGCTATTTTCGTTCGAAATTAACGCAACGTAGCCAACACTGCTAGCTAGCCAGCTTGCCACCGAAGAGCATTGTAGAAACGATTACAATACAACGGAACGACTTGTTTTGTGTAGTGTTAGCTAGCTACATAGTTTTCTTTGCTAGCTTTGTATCTAAGATAATTGTGTAACTCTGAGTAATTATCGGTTAGCTACCCAGCTAGTTTCGCCTGCCGCGCTGCCGTCCTCCTACCTAGCCAACACTGCTAGCTAACACTGCTAGCTAGCCAACTTCTACCGAATAGCAGCACTGTAGAAACTTACATTACAACGGAACGACTTGATTAGCGTAGTGTTAGCTAGTTGTCTTTGCTGTCCTTGTATCCATGATAATTGTGTAGTTTAGAGAAACTTAGAGAAACTGTCGAGGTCACCTAGCCAGCTTCACTTTCAACAACGCAGCTACTGCTAGCCAGGCTACTTCACCAGCCAGCAGTACTATATCATTTTAGTCAATAAGATTTTTAATTTTATTGATTTTTTGCTACGTAAGCTTAACTTTCTGAACATTCGAGACGTGTAGCCCACTTGTCATTCTAATCCCCTTTGCTTTAGCGTAGCCTCTTCTGTAGCCTGTCAAATATGTGTCTGTCTATCCCTGTTCTCTCCTCTCTGCACAGACCATACAAACGCCTCACACCGCGTGGCCGCGCCCACCCTAACCTGGTGGTCCCAGCCCGCACGACCCACGTGGAGTTCCAGGTCTCCGGTAGCCTCTGGAACTGCCGATCCGCGGCCAACAAGGCAGAGCTCATCTCAGCCTATGCGTCCCTCCAGTCCCTCGACTTCTTGGCACTGACGGAAACATGGCTCACCACAGATAACACTGCTACTCCTACTGCTCTCTCTTCGTCTGCCCACGTGTTCTCGCACACCCCGAGAGCTTCTGGTCAGCGGGGTGGTGGCACCGGGATCCTCATCTCTCCCAAGTGGTCATTCTCTCTTTCTCCCCTTACCCATCTGTCTATCGCCTCCTTTGAATTCCATGCTGTCACAGTTACCAGCCCTTTCAAGCTTAACATCCTTATCATTTATCGCCCTCCAGGTTCCCTTGGAGAGTTCATCAATGAGCTTGATGCCTTGATAAGCTCCTTTCCTGAGGACGGCTCACCTCTCACAGTTCTGGGTGACTTTAACCTCCCCATGTCTACCTTTGACTCATTCCTCTCCGCCTCCTTCTTTCCACTCCTCTCCTCTTTTGACCTCACCCTCTCACCTTCCCCCCCTACTCACAAGGCAGGCAATACGCTTGACCTCATCTTTACTAGATGCTGTTCTTCCACTAACCTCATTGCAACTCCCCTCCAAGTCTCCGACCACTACCTTGTATCCTTTTCCCTCTCGCTCTCATCCAACACTTCCCACACTGCCCCTACTCGGATGGTATCGCGCCGTCCCAACCTTCGCTCTCTCTCCCCCGCTACTCTCTCCTCTTCCATCCTATCATCTCTTCCCTCTGCCCAAACCTTCTCCAACCTATCTCCTGATTCTGCCTCCTCAACCCTCCTCTCCTCCCTTTCTGCATCCTTTGACTCTCTATGTCCCCTATCCTCCAGGCCGGCTCGGTCCTCCCCTCCCGCTCCGTGGCTCGACGACTCATTGCGAGCTCACAGAACAGGGCTCCGGGCAGCCGAGCGGAAATGGAGGAAAACTCGCCTCCCTGCGGACCTGGCATCCTTTCACTCCCTCCTCTCTACATTTTCCTCTTCTGTCTCTGCTGCTAAAGCCACTTTCTACCACTCTAAATTCCAAGCATCTGCCTCTAACCCTAGGAAGCTCTTTGCCACCTTCTCCTCCCTCCTGAATCCTCCTCCCCCTCCCCCCCCCTCCTCCCTCTCTGCAGACGACTTCGTCAACCATTTTGAAAAGAAGGTCGACGACATCCGATCCTCGTTTGCTAAGTCAAACGACACCGCTGGTTCTGCTCACACTGCCCTACCCTGTGCTTTGACCTCTTTCTCTCCTCTCTCTCCAGATGAAATCTCGCGTCTTGTGACGGCCGGCCGCCCAACAACCTGCCCGCTTGACCCTATCCCCTCCTCTCTTCTCCAGACCATTTCCGGAGACCTTCTCCCTTACCTCACCTCGCTCATCAACTCATCCCTGACCGCTGGCTACGTCCCTTCCGTCTTCAAGAGAGCGAGAGTTGCACCCCTTCTGAAAAAACCTACACTCGATCCCTCCGATGTCAACAACTACAGACCAGTATCCCTTCTTTCTTTTCTCTCCAAAACTCTTGAACGTGCCGTCCTTGGCCAGCTCTCCTGCTATCTCTCTCAGAATGACCTTCTTGATCCAAATCAGTCAGGTTTCAAGACTAGTCACTCAACTGAGACTGCTCTTCTCTGTATCACGGAGGCGCTCCGCACTGCTAAAGCTAACTCTCTTTCCTCTGCTCTCATCCTTCTAGACCTATCGGCTGCCTTCGATACTGTGAACCATCAGATCCTCCTCTCCACCCTCTCCGAGTTGGGCATCTCCGGCGCGGCCCACGCTTGGATTGCGTCCTACCTGACAGGTCGCTCCTACCAGGTGGCGTGGCGAGAATCTGTCTCCTCACCACGCGCTCTCACCACTGGTGTCCCCCAGGGCTCTGTTCTAGGCCCTCTCCTATTCTCGCTATACACCAAGTCACTTGGCTCTGTCATAACCTCACATGGTCTCTCCTATCATTGCTATGCAGACGACACACAACTAATCTTCTCCTTTCCCCCTTCTGATGACCAGGTGGCGAATCGCATCTCTGCATGTCTGGCAGACATATCAGTGTGGATGACGGATCACCACCTCAAGCTGAACCTCGGCAAGACGGAGCTGCTCTTCCTCCCGGGGAAGGACTGCCCGTTCCATGATCTCGCCATCACGGTTGACAACTCCATTGTGTCCTCCTCCCAGAGCGCTAAGAACCTTGGCGTGATCCTGGACAACACCCTGTCGTTCTCAACTAACATCAAGGCGGTGGCCCGTTCCTGTAGGTTCATGCTCTACAACATCCGCAGAGTACGACCCTGCCTCACACAGGAAGCGGCGCAGGTCCTAATCCAGGCACTTGTCATCTCCCGTCTGGATTACTGCAACTCGCTGTTGGCTGGGCTCCCTGCCTGTGCCATCAAACCCCTACAACTCATCCAGAACGCCGCAGCCCGTCTGGTGTTCAACCTTCCCAAGTTCTCTCACGTCACCCCGCTCCTCCGCTCTCTCCACTGGCTTCCAGTTGAAGCTCGCATCCGCTACAAGACCATGGTGCTTGCCTACGGAGCTGTGAGGGGAACGGCACCTCAGTACCTTCAGGCTCTGATCAGGCCCTACACCCAAACAAGGGCACTGCGTTCATCCACCTCTGGCCTGCTCGCCTCCCTACCACTGAGGAAGTACAGTTCCCGCTCAGCCCAGTCAAAACTGTTCGCTGCTCTGGCACCCCAATGGTGGAACAAACTCCCTCACGACGCCAGGACAGCGGAGTCAATCACCACCTTCCGGAGACACCTGAAACCCCACCTCTTCAAGGAATACCTAGGATAGGATAAAGCAATCCTTCTGCCCCCCCCCCCCCCCCCTTAAAAGATTTAGATGCACTATTGTAAAGTGGCTGCTCCACTGGATGTCATTAGGTGAATGCACCAATTTGTAAGTCGCTCTGGATAAGAGCGTCTGCTAAATGACTTAAATGTAAATGTAAATGTAGAAAATTGGTTAAATCCTGCTAAAATGCATGTCACTCAGTCAACATGCATTCAGATTTATGAACACATGTAGCCCCTAACCTCAAGATAATTTTGTTAATGTTAGAAATCTAACTTTTGAATTCAGTATAGGACAGTGGGTCTCATTTTGAGAGTGTGAGGGTAAACGATCATGTGTATAGAACTGATTAAAAATGTATCTTTTTAAAAAGCTGTGAAGGAATAAAATGGCATTGTAACGCTTTCAGTCCGTAATAATTTCTCAATATAAATCCACAATTCCATTTTAAAGCACTGAAATCAAAATGCATATATTTTTTTTAAATTCTTTATATTATGTAGGGGACAGACCAATCCAAACAAACAATGACAAACATTGAAATCTAGTCTTAACAATTCAATGTCACAAAAAAAATAACTAAATTAATTCTGATGAAGTACTAACTCCCTTTTTCGCCTGACACGATCGAGAGGGTAATTGCACTTCCTCAGTGAGTCAAACGGACATTGTTGGCATGACAACCCATGTTATGGTCAGTGCCGCTACCCCTGAAAGGCCTGTAGTGCAGTGTCCCGAATTTGCACAGGCATCTACTATAGAGAAACACAAAACTGTGCAAAAGTGCCTCGTTCCCCTCAGCCACCCTATGTGCACCCCCCAAAACCTTACAGCTCTCCTTTCCGCACGCAGAAACTTGCTTTTGTTTTCTCTACTACAGTACAGCAAATTCTGTGCATCACTCAGACTTAGCACACACACACACATATATATATATATTCACTGTTTGGAACGTGATCAGAGGGGGGGGGGGGGGAAATAGTTGTAGGCCAATAATAATGATCGTGAAAACGTAAAACCACCTCAAATAGTATTCTGTCATCATTATAATGAAGTTGCTTGGTCATTGTCGTTCACCTTTTCCTAAAGCCCACCCCCGTGCTCTGACAACCCCCAAGTCAGTCAGGAGGGTTGCGAACTGAACCTGCATCATCAGTGCCTTGGAACAACCCTAGCAGTCACACCCGCCTGCGGTAGGGATGAATCGAGCCATGAATCGGTTGCATGCTTATTGCTTATAAAGACACTCAGAGAGGAAAAAAGGCTAACGTTTTTTTATTTGATCGCGAGCTATCGTGCAAGTAGTTTGATGAGATTGGCGCACATCTCAAAGAACTCTATGGTGTGGCTGCCGGGCCGCGGAACCGCCGTCATAGGTGCGAGGTCGCCTCCTGTCGAGTCAACGGAGGAGGCGAGCGAGGAGGCCAGGGAGCTCTCTGAGGCCTTAGTGGGAGGGAGAGATGTGGCAGGGGTAGTGTTCTCCTTAGCCCCCTCAGTTTGGGACCCCCCCTCTGCAGCTTCGTTCTTAAGGGCCGTGCGGGAGTTCCCCACTGAACCAGACTGGTGAGGAGTGGCAGTCCCAGATTTAGCCTCCATCATGTCATCTTCAGACAGAGAAAGACAGAGGAGAAAGTTAAACATACTTCTGTGGTTACAACCAAACACACAAAAATGCCCTGAAGACAGACCTGTGCCATGTCTAGTCACTTTACATTGCACAGCAGGGAAAACTTCTTTAGGCATTTTACATTAAATGGCAGAGTCGGCAGTAAAGACAACCACTCAGAAAAGTCAGTTGAACCCCATACCGCGCTGTAAAGCGGAGACCCTGAGCTCAGACGTCATGGTATAGCATGTTACTGTACAGCCACCGCGTTCCAATGTAGGCGCTTATCAATGACCAATTCGGCCGCTTTCAATCCGCATTCAGGTTGTTAGAGTAAAGGGCTACGTCCAGGTTGACGTACTGTCTATGCTACGGAAGTCCAGGAGGTAGGTCCTGCCGTCCACCTGGTAGAGCTGAAGGCTCATCTTGGTCTGCATGCCTGTCACTGGGTTCTTCCTCTTCACACGCAGGTAGTACGGGTTCACCACCTGGGGAGGAGGATATGGAGATTAGTTACACATACTTTAAAATGGCACGAGCCGGGTGTAATACACAATAGATGGAATATACAGCATAAAATATTACATTTTTCAACATGGCTTCTGTAGCTGCTTCAGTGGTCTGTATTTCAGTGATTTGCAACTTTTTGAACATGTTCTGTTTGTTTAGTCATCAAAATTGTGGTGTATAATTTGTTTACTTTGTAATATTTTTAGCAGAGAGCACTGACCATTTCAGCAGTTCTAGAGTCTAGGCCGATCAGTGCTTTCTGTTATGGGAGAGTATCGGAAATGCCTCGCCCACTACTGTGTACCCAAACACATTAAACCACAAATAGCTGCTTTCGATCCATCAGGGCAAGAGAAGGATAAACAGGAAACTGAACATTTCCTTCAGAAATCGCTCTCCCATTTCTCCAAGATGAATACAAAATGAGAGTCAGTCAGCTGATCTATTCTTCAGGTCTAAAGGTCATGCCATACCAAAAATAGAACCCAAGAGAAGAAACAGCAGCATTCCATTCTAGGTCAAAGTAGAACTCAGACTGAGCCAGTAGTTTACACCATGCAGAAAAAATATATATACAGCATGTTAATGTTTAGAAAGAACCAGGTTTTACCCCTTCCACCATTACAACTACTCTAAGATTAAAACCATAGATTTTGTCAATGTTTATTTGGGATTGGGCTACAGTGAATCCTCACGGGGAAAATAAACACACAAAAAACATGTTTGGGGGATTTTTTTCATGAAATGTAATCCATAGAATAGTACTTTGGAGGAAGGATTGTTGACATATGGATCTAAAAGCATAATTGAGAAATAATCAAAGTCAGCATATTTATGACATTTTGCTTTTACCCAGGCCTCCTTTAAGACTACATAGTCTGTAGGTGCTACAAAGCTAAAATTGGGCTCATATGAAGTTACCACTTGCTCCATACGAGTAGTATTATGATTTCAATAACCTTTCTTTTACATAAAAAAGTATGAATATTGAAAATATCATTTTTGATCAATATATTGAACATAATATACTCTAAGGGTATATCAAAGTTGCAGAGCGCCATTGTTAGCTTGTTTTAACTACGCCTATAGAAATGGTGGTCTGTCAGGTACTCAGCAGGAAGGTCTGATTTCACTATTATTAAAACAAGACCCAGGTGGCAAATTTAAAGATTCAGAAACTGAGGCCTCTGACACTTCAATGTTGTGATGCAAAAACTCAGAATTAAAACGTTTAAAAAAAAAAAGTATTGTTCATCCTGATAAAACAGTTTTTATTTTTACATAGACGATACATTGGAGATATACGACAACTAATAGATCATGAAACATCTTAGAAGCCAGGCCTGGTATTTATAGCATATTTTTAAAAGGCCTTTGATAAAGTAAGACTGGATTTTTTCAATTTCGGTGATTCTCTTATACAAATGGGTAAAAGTCATGTATAGCAACCCCAGTTGTAAAACAGTAAATAGCGGTTAATTCTCAGAGAGTTTAGAATTGTCAAGATGAATTAAAGGGTGTCCGCTGTCACCATATCTATTCGTTATGGCCATCAAAACAGCTATTAAAATCAGATCAATTAACAGAGGAATAGAAATCCAAGGCTTAAAAACAAAATGGTGTCCATGTATGCCGATGACTCCAAGTTTTATATTAAGTCCGCAAGCTAGATCCCTGCAATGTCTTATTGAAGATCTAGATGACTTTTCTAGAGTAAAACAATTATGATATGTGTACAATATTACATATTGGATATTTAAAAAAAAAAAAAAAACTTTTACATTACCTTGCAGTTTACCTATAGAATGGGCTGACTGAAGTATCACAAGATATTTAAATGAGCGCTCCAATAAATTTCAATAGAAAACTTGTAAAAATAGATAAGATCCTGCAACCATGGAGAGGTAAATACCTGTATTTATGGAACAATTGCCCTGATTAACACCTTAGTCATTTCATAGTTTACTCACTTATGGCATTGCCTACTCCTGAGGATTCATTTTTCAAATTATATGAGCAAAACCCCCCCCCCCCCTCTAAACTAGAAAAGATAAAGCGTGCCCATCTATATAATAATAGGGTGGGTTGAGATTAAATATAAAAGCACTAAACCGCTCTAAAAGCGTCACTTATTCAAAAGTTTTACTTGAACTCAAATGGTTCTCAAGTAGATTACTAGAAAAAGCTCATTTGTTGTTAAAAAATTGCCTTTTTGCAAATTGTCATGTCTCATTTTCGATTAATTGAAAATCACTCCTCAAAAGTATCTATTTTAACAAGCATTGCAAGACTGGCTACAATTTAAATTTCATCCCCCTGAAAATTTAGAACAAATATGGCTGAACTCAAATGTGCTGGTTAATAGAATACCTGTATTTATGGCAAGTGTTTGAAAAGGGTATTTTGTTTTTAAAATGGTCAAGTTGTCTTTCATGGAGTTATCGGAATTGTACAGGAAGGTCTGCGCAATCCAAGATGAATCAATTTATTACAGCATTGCCCCAAAAATGGAGGCAGGTGGCAGCGGGAGGAGGGAACTGGCCAGCCTGCCCAATATAAAGGATCCAAACTTGGAAGAATAAAAAAAAAACATAAATAGGAAAGTATACCAGCTTCATTTGAGGACCAGGATGTTGACAACTATGCCATACAGATTGCAAAATAGTTGGGAAGACATTTTTGATGTACCGATTCCACGGTATAGGGTGTATGAGTTGATATAAAACGACGCAAGAGTCAAGATTTCGTGCTTTTCAGCTAAAATTAAATAGAATTCTTGCCACCAATTTTGTTTTTGAATATTTGAAGCACACAATCATCAAAGTGCTGCAGATTTTGTTGTGAGGATACAGAATCAATAGACCACTTATTTTGCCATTGCCCTCAAGTAGCCGGTTTCTGGTCTCAGGTTTAGGACTGGCTGAAAATGCATAACATTGATCTAAAAATGGACCCTAGAAATAGCACTGTTGGGAGATCTGGAGAGACCGAGTCCGTCAATTACTAATACTCCTAGTAAAAGTAGTTATCTTCAACTCGCAATCTGTGGATTCTATTTGATTAGATAGAAATTGTACATTAAACATCACAGCATAGTTGAAAGATATATGTGGCGTAGAACTCGGAAGAGGGTGGCCAGCAGATAGATGGGATGGGTTGAGGGAAGCTGAGGTTTGGGATGTGGAATTAGAGACAAGTGGGAGTGGAACTGCTGGGCGGGGGATAGAATGACAGTCAAAAATAAAACATAACAAAAATTAAGTTTGAACACCACTGAGGGGCAATGTTATTACAGCTAATGCCGGTTTGCCTGAGGCTGATGCCGTGCAGGCGTTTGTACACTTGCATATACACACACTCATTCAAATGCACACATACACGTAAATAGTGCCATACATGCACTCAAACATTGTTGGCCTTGCTGTCTTTTGTCTCTCTCTTATCTTGGTTTTATTTTTTTGTGTGTGTGTGTGGGGGGGGGGGGGGGGGGGGGGGTATTGGAGGGCTGGTGGCCTGGCGGTTGAGAGCTTGGGCCTGGGGCTGAAGGATCGGGTCCCTGTTTTTGACCTTGTGGAAATTCCAGAGTGGGATGTCTGCTACTTTTAGAGTTATGATTTTAAAAATGTAAGCATTACCAACAGAGTGAACGTAAAAATGGATTCAATTTCGATACCCTCTGCTGGTAATTTGCAATGATACAAGTAAAAGGAGGGCTGTGATTAGTTGCAAGCGGTAAAGCGTCATTTGAGCAAATTTTTGCTTTTTAGCATCTAGAGATGAAGCACTATGGCGCCTTAAAGGAGACCTGGGGTAAGCCAAAAATAAGCCAACTTTGATTCTTTCTAAACTATGCTTTTAGATACAAATGTCATATATATGTCAACAATCCTTCTTCCAAAAGGACTATTATATGGATAATATTGTGAAAAAAAATAAATAAAAATCACTGTCTTTTTGTCTGGGTTTGGTGTGGAATCACTATATAGCCAAATCCCAATAAACCTCTGATCCACTTCTTGACAAATATGAGGGGCCACTTGACAGTTCTGTCTATTTCTACCTGACCTCTTTACCCACTCCTTTTCCTCCCACCACCCTCATCCCCACTCTCTACAATTCTCCCTTCGTTGTTCAATGCCTCTATCCCCTCCCTCACCTTCCACTCGTAGTCGAGCTGCTTCATGGCCCGGCACACCTCAGACATAATATCATTTGGCCTGCTCTGGCTCCTGATCCCCAGGTGCCATTTGGCCCGCCTCACCCCCTGGTGCTTCGACTTCAGGGGGTTCAGCTCGTCCAGCGTGTGTCTCGGCCGGGGAGGGGTCTCCCCCGCCAGGAAGGGCTGCATGCGCTCGGGGTGGGGCTTAAGGCCGGCTGCGGCGGTCAGGTGCTGGTCATCCAGGAACGAGTCTGGGGGACTGGAGGCCAGGTAGAAGTCCTTGGCCTCGGACATAATTCGGCGGTTGTCGATGATGAGATGGTAGGCCACAGCCAAGGGGTCGTGGTGGTTGCGGCTGTACAGGCAAGTCAGGATCTCCTCCTCGGTGCACTCAAACTTCTCACACACCTCCTTCAGGGCCTCGTCGTCGATCATGTTGTTGCTGTAGCACGGGTCCTCTGGAAACAGGTACTTGGGGAGCTCATCTTTGAACCATTCATCCTCTCTGTTGGGGAGGGAAGACAGCGCATGTTCAAGGCAGTCTATTATCCCATAGGGACATTTGTTCTATTAACAGTGCAGCAAGACAAAGTATAGACCAGGAGAGGTGGGTTCATTTTGTTAACGCAGGGCTAGATCAAAAGCCTGCACAGAGGACAGGAGTTTGCCATCCCCGTGATCGGTAATACAGCTTAAAACCGTAACAGTTACAAGATGGAGTTTAATGATGCAGTAAAATAGACGAGAAAATACACTTTAAAAAATCTACTTTTCTCCACATGCAAAGCATATAGAGGTGTTTAAATGCACTTTGTAGACAAATTTGATCTCTTGCGCCTTCTTACCGGATCTCTTTGATGGTGGCCCTCTTCATGGGATCCACCTGCAGCATGTGTTTGAGCAGGGCGGTGACAGAGGGGTTCAGGTACTGGGGCATGAAGAATATCCCGTCACAGATTTTCTTGAAGAGCGTTGGCACGTGGTCGTCGTCGAAGGGCAGCGTCCCACACAGCAGGGCATACAGGATCACCCCGCTGCTCCAGATGTCAACCTCAGGACCTGCATATAACCTGGGAGGACACGAGGGTCAAATCAATCAATCATTTATTTAGGAATTCCTTAACAACAGTTGCCGAAACGTAGTTTAGAGTAACCAAGTCGACTCCAAAGAGCAGGCAGAAGCAGAGGACAATACTACCTGCATATAAACTAGGAAGGACACATCTAGCGGAGGAGGGGAGAGGACGGAGCTGCTCATTGGCATGAACCAAGGGAGTCGTTTAACATGGTGAATATTTAGTGACACTTAACAGTAGGGTCTGTCCCCAAAGCAAAACCGTGAAATTGAACAGTCCTCTTTATTGAAATCTAAGACCAGTCTTTGCATACATTAGCATATTCCCCCATCACGTCTGCCAGTTTCGGTGAGAAAAGAAAAAGAGAGGACAAGTGTACCTTCCAGAGATGACTTCGGGGGCAGCATAGTTCGGAGACCCGCAACTTGTCCTCAGAAACTCTCCGTCCGACATCATGTTTGACAAACCTACAGAAAACACCAGACAATATCACACGAGTGTTTTGTCCAATAGAACGATAGGGTTTCATTTCAGACACACCCTTTCCATCAGGGTTTCAGTAACTACAGCGGACGCATAACCACACCAGCCTAGAACAGTAAGGCTTGGCTCGATCCGGAGGTGTAAATCAGGTGCAGGTGTAGAAAGGTGCTGGTTGGTTAAGGGTGACACACTTACCAAAGTCAGCGATCTTGGCGTTCATCTTTGCGTCCAGAAGGACATTCTCAGGTTTTAGGTCCCTGTGCACCACCATGTGTCTGTGGCAGTAATCTACTGCCGAGATGATCTGCTGGAACAGACGACGGCTCTCCTTCTCATCCAGCTGGAGGCACAGTGGCAAACATACGGGACACACACACGAAACGCAGACACAGCAACACACGCAAGAGGTGAGACATGTCCTTTATAGCTGTCCAGTCAGACAATTTCAGTATTGTAACCACTCCGGATATTTGGTCAATGTCTTTGCTTGAATGATTTAGTAGCCTTAACCTATTGGAAAGAATGCAGTGCAGAGATAGAGCTTTGTGATTTCTGTTGTGTACAGAGGAAGGGGTGGTCCATACGTGAGGCAGGTGCTAACATGACTATTATTGACATAACCATTACACATCCCAACTCTCCTAACCACAGATACACTACATTGCCAAAGGTATGTGGACAACCCTTCAAATTAGTGGATCCGGGTATATTTCAAACACATCCGTTGCTGACAGGTGTATAAAATTGAGCACACAGCCATGCAATCTCGATAGACAAACATTAGCAGTAGAATGGCCCGTACTGAAGAGCTCAGTGACTTTCAATGTGGTATTGTCATAGGATACCACCTTTCCAACAAGTCTGATTTCTGCCTTGCTAGAGCTCACAGAACGGAACTGCTGAGTTCTGAAGCGCGTAGGGCGTAACAATCGGGTGCCCTCGGTTGCGACACTCGCTACCGAGCTCCAAACTGTCTCGAAGCAACGTCAGCACAAGAACTGTTAGTCGGGAGCTTCATGGAATGGGTTTTCATGGCCAAGCAGCCGCTCGGGGGGGGGGGGGGGGGGGGGGGGGGCAACTCCATATTAAGTCCAATCATTTTGGAATGAGCGGTTCGACGAGCAGGTGTTCATATACTTTTGGCCATGTAGTGTAGGTAATTAAGTCAGGGTTATTCAAAATGAAGTTAAAACATGTTATAATTCAAATGTTTTTATGAATATTGCCAACAATAGAATATCTATTTTTTGAAATATACATACCTACAGTAGAAAAGAGAAGAATATCTAATGTTTAACTATATTTCTCTACTCCCAATATTCAGCAAATTACACTGACATTGGCTTTGCAAAAGCATCCGCGAATAGGCTAGCATTGCAACAAGTGCCGCTGGCTGCTGGTAAGCTCTCTGGACTTGGATATACATTTTTGCCAACACATGGCTAACCAGCTAAAACAGCTGCTCTTAGTGAAAATGTGTTTGGAGTCAACTTTCTAGCTAATAGTTTTCCATTATTTTGAAACTAACAGATCCTATCTACTAAATCTAATCATTTTAAAATGTTCTGTTTAAAATGGATGATATTAACTGGATGACAAAAAATGTTTTGCTAACATATGATTGGGGTCGCTGGGTCAACGGTTTGCCTGGGAGGGGGTCCCTGGGCAAGAAAAGGTTGAAAACCCCCTGAGCTAGGTTAATAAGATTCAGATGAGCACAAGACTACCCACAATCCCAAACCACATAGTGTATTTCAACAAAACAGGCTTCTTGATGTAGAATACCACCTACATTTTTTGGGGGGTTGAACAAAAACCAGGTCTATCATTTTCCCAAAACCTGCATACAACTAGAGGAATTAAAATTTTTCTTCCCCTTACCTTTCCGTTTTTGCAGATGTAGTCAAAGAGCTCTCCTCCGGACACGTACTCCATCACCATGAAGATGTCCGTTGGAGTGCTGATCACCTGGTACCTACGGTCCCAAAGGATAAATCACAAAAGTTACAACAACAAAAAAATAGTCTAGACATGATTGGACCAAGAGATTTCCATAACCATGCCACCCACCTGACCAGGAAAAACCTCTGGGCACTACTGTTTAACACGAGAGAAAACAGTCAAGGATCACCAAAGTTCTCAGAGGGATGACAAACCCAAAGAATTATATTTCAGCTTTACCACAGAACGAAAGTGGGCAAATTGCTAAATAAAGTCTAAGACTGAGAGGTAGCACTTTTAGGACAGATTCAACTGTTGAGGCATTTATTGATCCTAAGCATAGAGGCAGACATTTTGCAGGACGACTCCTTAGTGGGCCATCGGGTTCAATGGTTGGTCGGTGTAAGGGAGACTGGCCATGGAACCAATGGGTTGGTCGGTGTAAGGGAGACTGGCCATGGAACCAATGGGTTGGTCGGTGTAAGGTAGACTGGCCATGGAACCAATGGGTTGGTCGGTGTAAGGGAGACTGGCCATGGAACCAATGGGTTGGTCGGTGTAAGGGAGACTGGCCATGGAACCAATGGGTTGGTCGGTGTAAGGTAGACTGGCCATGGAACCAATGGGTTGGTCGGTGTAAGGTAGACTGGCCATGGAACCAATGGGTTGGTCGGTGTAAGGTAGACTGGCCATGGAACCAATGGGTTGGTCGGTGTAAGGTAGACTGGCCATGGAACCAATGGGTTGGTCGGTGTAAGGTAGACTGGCCATGGAACCAATGGGTTGGTCGGTGTAAGGGAGACTGGCCATGGAACCCTTCAACTAGCTAAACATAGGCGTACTTCCCTAGATCAAACATCCATGTGCAAAATGCTACTTTTCTTCATTCCTGTGCCACATATTAGTACCACAAGGTTATCAACACAAGTGTCGTACAAGCATGCAGCCTGAGCTCCGTCTCAAACTGCAGCACAGTAGCCGAGGAAAGGAAGCAAGCATGTGAAGCTCAAAGTTAAACCAATCCCACCGCAGCTTCAGAAAACTCACATTCTACTGGCCTATACAAACAAGGCATCAGTAAATAAGGGGTAAAGGGCAACTCTTCACTCATTCTTCTGTAGCATTATGTAATTTTCAAATCGGACTCCAGGGGCTGAGTGTAAAAAGAAAGTTTGCTAAGTGGGAAAATAAAGGTCTAGTCACAAGGGATCAGGTCCCCGGAAATGCCCCGACTAAGCCTACGCAATGATACTCAGTGGCGCTCACAGGTCAAGAAGACTATTGTAAGGGGCTTTTTCATTCAGTCAATAGAAATAGGCCTAGTTTCCAAAAAATAAGAGAAGAATCCAGAAACAAAGGAGAGCGCTGACCCTTCATTACCAATGAGCTAAATAATGAACACACTGGATTTATGCTGCCCTTACTCTGACAGAGGTCAAGTGAAAAAAATGGAGGTCAAGGGATGGACAGGTTGAGAGAGCGAGAACACGGGAGAGATAGTGGGTGGGAGAGAGATTGATGAGAAAAAAAAGTATGCATCAGTGTAGCAGAAACAAAAGGGAAAGAGTGATGCACTCAATAAAACCCACCATTAAAAGCCCTAAAATAGCTCTCTGGGTGGCATTAATGTGGCAGTGGTGGGATTACGTAGGGGTCCGAACGATTGAGCGAGCTGTATAATCTAGGATTTACAGTTTAATGATGTAGTGTTGCCTGAAAAGCTGGAGGTTCTGGACTTAATGTTTTTTTTTTTTTTTTTAAACCTTTAACTAGGCAAGTCAGTTAAGAACAAATTCTTATTTACAATGACGGCCTAAGAACAGTGGGATAACTGCCTTATTCAGGGGCAGAACGACTTGTCAGCTCGGGGAGTCGATCTAGCAACCTTTCGGTTACTGGCCCAACGCTCTAACCACTAGGCTCCCTGACGCCCCTTCAAAGATGTGTGAATGTGTCAAGCACCTGAGGTTCTAGACTTACAGCTTTTGGGGATGCCTGAAAAGCTGGAGGTTCTTACAGCTTAATGATGTGGGGATGCCTGAAGCACCTGAGGATTTAGACTTCTCAGCTTAATGTAGGCTGCGTTTACACAGGCAGCACAACTCTGATCTTTGTTACACTAGTTGGTCTCTTGACAAATCACATCAGATCAGATCTTTTTCAGAGCTGATGTTTTTGGTCAAAAAGACCAATTTGTGAAAAAATATCTGAATTGATCTGCCTGTGTGAACACAGCCTTAGAGCTTAATGATCCGGGGATGCCTGAAGCAGATGAGGTTTTAGACTTACAGCTTAATTATGTGAGGATGCCTGAAGAGCTTGAGGTTTTGGATCTCTCTACGTATCTTTCCCACCACATCCAGACTGCGGATCTTCTGTCTGTTAAGGATCTTCACAGCCACCTGGTGTTTGGTCAGCTCGTGCTGCCCCACTACAGGAGAGAGAGAGCAAGAGGGCAGGAGGGAGAGGTTAGGAAATATTGTAATAAGAACACAATCATAACGAGCTTAGCAGACCCCAGCTAACACAATGACAGGCAAATCTGCATTGATGACTGACATTACTCCCCATTTGCAGTGAAAGAACACTAGCATGGCATTTCACCACTGAATCAAATAAATTCATTATGCATCATGACTGACAGGCCTACATCTGCAATGTGCTGTTTAGTCACCTGTGAGCAGTACACAAACTAAATTTGGGTTAACGTTTCCTTCTGCATGGCTTATAGGCCTACATCAGCACACACACACCTATCTATCTATAGACTGGTCAGAAGAAGAACAAGTGAAAAATGTGCTGAACTATACAGAGAGGGAGGACTGTAGAAGGGGTTGCACAAATTACTTTATTGATTTAACGGTTATGTTGGTAAAGCATTAACCCAGCAGCCAGTCATTTAGAACATAATAGGTCATGGAATAAATGGTCCAACGTCCAGCATGTTCTAAACTGACCACTGCGAGGACGTAGGAAATAACAGCTATATAGTCTAGTTGGTGGCTTGATATCGAGTTTTGTTCTCAAATCCCAAGCAAAGGAAGACAAAGCAGGGAAATGTACATGTTCTAGTTTGAAATAGACTTAACATTAGTGCCTAACTAGGCTATACAAGTCAGTTTGGTCCTCTTGGATATCATAATTTTAGGTGACATGCCATTAGAAAAGTTATGGTATTTTGACAGTGTAGATTGAAAGCAACCTAGGGGCAATGGCTAATGTGTCAACGCAAATGGAAAGTGTGGGAGATGTGTCTGTCCTCAATAATTCAGCCAGGCCCAAGATAGTTTGCATGCATGCATGTATGGCATAGGGCGAGCACGGCTAGATGGTCAGTTTGTAACTGGGCAGCTCACGTTAGTTAAATGAAAAAGCAGGTTTCCTGGTTGAGAAACCATTAATGTAGTATTGCCTTGGCTAGCAATTTGACCTAAGTTTATTCTAGTTTGCCAACTGCTGTTAGCCGGCAAGCGAGTAAACTTGGTTATCTAAAGCTCTGAGTAATTCGACCACATAACTAAGGTTAGCTGGCTAGCAAGCGAACTAGATTGAACACATGACAGTACTATCGTTTAATCGATCAGACCACCTAGTACACTAACTTAGCTGTTTGATTCTAGAGCCTGGCTGAGCTAACGACGTTGACGAACTAGCCTAGCAAAGCAAGCTAGCTAAATTACGTTAGAGGCCAACAAGTGTTAGCACACGGCTAGCTAACAGAGAAACGTCCCCATCCTCTCTCGCGGGTAACTGCCGGTGGCAACTCGATTAGAAAAGTCATAACAGTTACCTTTAACTTTCCCGAACGTCCCCACTCCAAGTGTGTCTCCAAGAATGTAATGTCCGATTTTCACTCTTCCTTCGTGTTTCTGTTTATCCGTCGTCGCCATCTTTCCTGCAGTGGCCTAGCCTATCTGCTGCTGCTGGCAGACGGAGCAGACTAGTTGGAGCGAGCAAGAAAATGCGAAACAGCGTGAAAAAATACTCTTCCGGTCTTCTTCTTCGGTATGGTTTGATATGTTGCATTACCGCCCCCAACTGAACTATAGTATAGATCCATTACACCGTGTGATACAAAATGGGAAAGGGTAACAGGGAAACATAACAAAATATATAAAATAAAAATATAGATATATTTGTATTACCCTACCAACTAACCCTATACTCATTAAAACCCATCACCTTATTCCACTACTTTAATAACCCTATCTGATCCTACCCCAGGCCAACTGGACACTACCACTCGACACAGGCTGTAACTCTTCTCAAATCTCCTACCCCCAAGGACTTCTCTGCAGCTGCCACCACAACATCTATTTTCTGTGATTGCTATGGAATCTAAGAAGCCAACCTTACTGAAGCATATTTCACTCATTGGCCTATCCCTCTGTGCTGGCACATATCTACTATTCACAGGGATCCTCTCAAAATCCCTCATCCTTGATCCACCCGCTACTTTCTTCACTGCCTTGGCATACGACAACTTCTGCACTACTCTGACTCTAGCTACAAGTCCACTACAGGTTACCTTCCCTGATTCAAGTCCTTTCCCAACCACACTGGAACCACACATGGATCCGGTAAAAGGAAAGGATCCACTTTCTCCAAAAATGTCACTCCTACTGGACCAGATTATTCTGTATCATGTCCATCGATGCCATGCTTGGGCTCCGAGCTCTTCACCCCACCTTCCACCTCATTTAACTCGCCCTCGTCCACTTCCATTTCACCTCCAGAATTCAGTCTGGCACACGACTCACTCTGTTTGCACTTGACACCAATCTCTTCGACACCCCATCTCCACTTTTATCGGGCATCTTGCTCAAATTTAAATCAAACATCTGCTTTCCTCATTCTCTTCAACCTCTTCAACCTCTTCATCATATTTTTCCCACTCCTTTCCTCAGAAATCCACCTTTCTGTGTCCCTGTCCCAATATTCCTCTTCTCCCAACTTTGCTTGCTACCCGCCGGTGGCATCCCGGCGTAACTCCATCTCAAAACGCTCCACCCTGTCTGTCTTTCTCCCCGCGGCATTAGTCAACGATCGTGACTCCTGGCCCCTGCAATGTAGCCGATTGTAAAAATGTTGTTTAAAATCATCGTACAACATATTCGCCCTCATAATTTGAGTGATGATCACTGACCAATAATCAGTCTGACTCATGTGTATACTACTTTTCAGCCACCAGATGACAGTCAAACTCACTGTCTGAGTTGAATAGAAATGTGAAATAGAATCAGTTCAACCATTGTTGTGTGCCCCCCAGTAGATGTTAGCGGGAGCCCTGGAAGGGGGAGTATTTAGCACAGAATAAGGGCTACAGCCACGCCACACAGAAAACCCTCAGGCTGGACTAACAGTGATCGTTTCATGCATCATTTCCTTTCCAAACAGGGGACACGTCCCAAATTGCAACCTATTCCCTACATAGTGCACTACTTTTGACCAGAGCCCTATGGGAATAGGGTGACATTTAGGACATGTAGCCTACTCGAGAGAATGAAGCACAGTTGCTTGTACAGATATTCATCTAGTCAGTACTAGGGAATGGGATTTAATGGAAATCAGCAGCAGACCGATACAAATCCTGGAACTAAATCCCAATCCTGGCTCACTAAATCCCAATCCTGGCTCATCAGAGTCTGTGATTTCTGAGCCCTAGATGAGATTACTGTAACATGATATCTGAATCATCCCACCACCACCCGGTGGTGTCACAATTTAAAGGGATGAATGATGGATGAAGTTGAAATGAAAGCAGAGGAGTGTGAAACAGGGAGAAATCAAAGGCAGAAAATGTACACTGAGTGTACAAAACATTTAGTCAGGGCAGGGACTCTACAAGGTTTCAAAAGTGTTCCACAGTGATGCTGGCCCATGTTGACTCCAATGCTTCCCACAGTTGTGTTAAGTTGGCTGGTGGACCATTCTTGATACACACGGGAAAATGTTGAGTGTGAAAAATCCCAGCAGCGCCGCAAGTTCTTGTCACAAACCGGTGCGCCTGGCACCTACTACCATAACCCGTTCAAAGGCGCTTAAATCTTTTGTCTTGCCAATTCACCCTCTGAATGGCACACATTCACAATCCATGTCTCAATTGTCTCAAGGCTCAAAAATAATTATTTAACCTGTCTCCCCTTTTTCATCTACATTTATTGAAGTGGATTGAACAAGTGACATAAATAAGAGATCACAGCTTTCACCTGGATTCACCTGGTCAGTCTATGTCATGGAAAGAGCAGGTGTCCTTAATGTTTTCTACACCCAGTGTACGTGTGAGGCAATCTTTTCACTGTTTGGAGGAGGAGAGGAGGATCTTTAATCTCAATGCTCTATTCCATCATGCCTAATCGATGTTGTGCTTTGAAGCTCATTAGGACCAACCCCGGATTAGAGACCTCAGAGAGAGAAAAAAGAACGAGTAGAAAGAGAGAAAAGAGAGAGAGAGGGGTTGAAGAGGGAGGGGTGCTGTTGAATGCCTGGATGGATAGAAAGAACCAATAGAAAGAGCAAAGATAACGAGAGGAGGGAGGGGGGGTGTTGGGAGCGCCGGGTGTTACATGATCACCTAACAGCAGGGTACCTGCCACAGGGAATCAGACCAGGCTACAACCAGACAGACAGCATTGATGTTATATTAAATGGTTTGAAGTGTTTCTCTAGTCTGTCTAGACTGGGTCAATCAGCGAAGACCTGTGGCGAAACACTGCTGAAAAAATAGCAGTAGTAGCAATAGACAGTTACCTATGTTATCAATCAGGCTCCGACTCTCACACAGGCCTATAGCATGCAGCTATAAAATGTAGCTGTTGGAGACGTACCTTTTGGAGAATAGATACGGATACTAGGTTACCAACTTTTCCCATTGGATAGCGGTCAGAGAACATGGACAAAGTGAAGCATTTAACACGAGCACCAGGGCTAGAGTCAGCCTGTCGAGTAGTAGGGCATTTTGTTTGAGTGAATGCCAGATGCCAGTCCTAACTTGTAACTCAGTAGGACTTTGTCCGCTGTCGTTGAACAGGCCTCTGGCATTAGTGACAGGTCTTCACATGGAGCACTGATGATTGTTTTAATTACACAAGTGCTTACTGTGCTTATTGTCCCATCAGATTCCCTCCGTAGTGTGCTGTGCTCATTAGTGTATTCCCTCCGTATCGCCTCTAATCTTCCTCCCCGCCATCTCCCCTTCCCCAGCAGGACGTTACTTTCCTAGCACTCCCACACAAACAAATACACACACTGACACACAATATAGTAAGGCTTCGGGGGTTTGTGTGTTTTACAAACCAGTGAACAGTTGGAGAACTCTGTCGCCATGCTTTTGTGAACATGTGGAAAGTGTCCATGTCGAGAAGAGATTTGTTTGCAATGTGCATGTTAATTTGACTTAAGTGGCTGAGCAACTAGGCCTATTGACACATTTAGCTGTGTGTGTGTGTGAAATGCGTTTATAGCCCTTTGTACTTCCATGTGTCTTTGCTGGTAGCTGTGAAAAGGGCTCAGTGTTGTTGCCTGATGTTTTATACATGCCGAAAGGCTCTATAGCCTGAGGTATCTGCGTCTCTATTTCCTCTACTGTATGTGTTATAATCAGACACTGGCAGTGGGCTTCCACCATGGAGCACCAGCTCATTCCCTTAAGGCAATGCATAACATATGAAATAAACATGTATACATGTGTGGAACAGCATTATAGTGCCTGTGATTAAAATGTCTCTACATGAATTACTGTAACATGGAATGTAAATCATAAAGTACACTGTAAATGGGATTAAATTAGGTCTATGGTTTAAAATGAAGCAATAACTGTATATCAAAATGGGTTGAAACACAGTGCCTTAGAATAAACCACATCCACGTACATGCGGATTAAAACACCCTGTGACATAGTGGAATCCTCTCTGTTTCTAGAAGCTACAGCATTAAACCCCTATATCCGTCCGTCTACAGAGCTGGAAAAACTGGAAAGCTGGTTTCAGTGTTTGATTGAACAGTTTCTTCACTCTGTCAAACAACTACTCATACAACAAACTACTCAATAACAAATATGCCGGTGTAACAGAAATAACTTTAATTCCTTTGGTGTTTGCAAAACAAAAAATGTGCATTGTCCGGGTGGTTATATGAAAATACCACTAAAAGACCTCGACCCAACAAGCTGGGAATAAAAATACATAACTGACGTTCTATTAAAAAATGTAAAGCTAATGAATTCAAATACTACGGTTACTATTATATCCCATGTTAAGTGTGAGTTCGAGGAAAAAACGAAAGATAGACAAGCAGCGCTGAGGCACAGATTCGAGAATTTACGTGACAAACAAATGAACCCGGCCTGAGATGGGGAATGACTGAGAAGTAAGAAGAGGAAGAAGTACAGAATAAGACGAGATGAAAAAAAAAAGAACAAGATAATAGCAAAACATAGCAAGATGGAGATATTACCGTTTTGAAATGGGACAGGCTCATCCCACTTTACAAAGACGAGATGGAAATTCGGGAAGTCAAGAGGTGCCACTATGGAGACTAGGATAGTCAGGCCGGGAAATGTGGGACACTGGCATGAGCTGCGTATCTAATATCACTTCATAGATGTATTCAGATCTCCAGTCATTCAATGCAGTATCTGATAGCCTAGACCTAGGGGTACATTACCAAACAAGAAACACCTTACCCTAATATACACATGAATAAACACCTTTAAAACTATCTTACAATAACCTACAACACAACTTAATGGTCTGGTTCAGGAGGGAGAATAAAGGCCAACTCTAAACCTCCTCCACCATCCTCTTCTCTCTGACTTCTATCCACGTGCTACTTTAGGCACTTGGAAAGAATGTGATTTAATCATAATTCATACTAACATGCTGAGAATCTTCTGTGTGTGCACGTGACCTTAAAACCAATCTTTCGTGAATCCTAAACTCAACTCATGAGAACCCATTCACCTCGCACCTTCAGGTTGAGAAAGACGGTGTCGATCTACAACACCGGATCTAGAGTCATATGACACTCTGACCCTTAACCTAATGCCCCCCCCCCCCCCCCCCCCGACCCCCTTCCTAATCCCAACTACAGTAACCCATCTCTAGTCTGAAAGAACGGGGTTGGACCATAATCTCGCAAACCTGACCTAGTGAGACAATGACCAAGCAGAGTCTGCATGGCACTAATCCAACATGTGGGATGATGTTGACAACTGTGTGTAAAGGTGTTAAAAATAACGGTGCTCTTTTTATTACATGTGCTTTAAAATCACCAGCATGCTACTTTAACGCAATTAAAAATATAATATCTGAAAGAGGAACTGGAACATTTGGTGGGGGGGGGGGGTGAAATAGGGGAGAGGGAGGAGTGGAAAATAAGATAAAGGATTTGGGTTAGTTTCCCTAAAACGGGTCACGGCTAACAAGCAGTTTCCCCAAACCTCTAACTACAACTACACTGAATTCATTACATCTGTAAAATGGTTAAATGCTACATTGAAATCATGATAAAACGGGCTTAATGATAAATTCACTAGTATCCATACACAGATTGCTTCATAACATGTGAGTTGTTGACACACAATCTTCTCATTAACACATACATACAAAACGGTCACCTCTGTTAGTTTGATCCCCAGCAAACACAACAACAATTTGCTCATATTCACAAAACGACTCAATTACACAGTTATCGCCAGGGGTTACAAGTGATCACACTAATTAAAAATACTTATTTCTCATCGCCATAATCAATATAAATATATACAGGTATGTACTGGTCATAAAAAAGCTAATCTGCCTTAACATCTTCACAGCAAATATATATAGTTAAGAGAATGCGCCTCCCTCTTTTTTCCCACATGTTTTGAACAGAGGAGGAACCCCTCCCCCTTCTGGGACGCGTGTGCGTCCTGAGGTGGGGAGTTGATAAGGCTATGTACACAAGTCCCTGGCTGAGTGCAGGGGCTTAGGATGGTGAAATGGTCGAGGTCGGGTCCCTCTGACCCTTCTGTATTCTAGAGGCTCTGGATGTCCTGGGTCTATGGCAGGCTGGCTATGTCCCGTTTGGGTGGAGGCCCGTCAGGCTTACAGCTGGCCCCATTAGCCTTGTCCTCGAAGATCATCACCCTGGGGAAAAAAAAAAAAAAAAAAAAAAAAAAAAAAAGATAAAGAAAAAGAAAAAAAAAAAGAAAAAGAAAAAGAAAAAGAAAAAGAAAAAGAAAAAGAAAAAGAAAAAGAAAAAGAAAAAGAAAGAGAAAGAGAAAGAGAAAGAGAGAGAGAGAGAGAGAGAGAGAGAGAGAGAGAGAGAGAGAGAGAGAGAGAGAGAGAGAGAGAGAGAGAGAGAGAGAGAGAGAGAGAGAGAGAGGTCAGTGGTGGACTGCAAAACAAACTCAAAGCTATGGCAGTCTCCCACATATACAATTATCTGAAAGTTCACTCAGTTGAGCAGTGCATTTCAAGGACAGATTCAAGCACTAAGACCAGGGAGGATTTTCCAATGGTTTGCAAAGAAGGGCACCTATTGGTAGATGGGTTAATAAAACAAAACAGACATTGAATATCCCTTTGAGCATGGTGCAGTTATTAATTGCACCTTGGATGGTGTATCAATACACCCAGTCACTACAAAAGATACACGTGCCCTTCCTAACTCAGTTGCCGGAGAAGAAGGAAACCGCTCAGGGATTTCAACATGATGCCAGTGGTGATTTTAAAACAATTATAGAGTTTATTGGCTGTGATATGAGATAACTGAGAATGAATCACCAACACTGTAGTTACTCCACAATACTAACATAGGCCTAAATGACAGAGCGAAAAGAATGAAGCCTGTACAGAATGAAAATATTCCAAAACATGTATCCTGTTTGCAACAAGGCACTAAAGCAGTGGTCACCAACCAATTGATCGTGATCGACTGGTCGATCTTCAAGGCATTCCAAGTCGATCACAAAACATTTCAGTTGAAAAGCCAACGATAAAGGCTTGCGCTCCTTTCTTTCTCCGTGTTATGCTGTTGCAGTAAGTGCACTTTATTCAGAAGCCCTGCGGACCGGGAGATCTGTGGCTAAATCGAGAGCGCCTCCTGCGCTGGCCAATCGGATACCTCAAAGCCTACAGCTTCCAAGACCTAGGCCACAGCAAAGTTTGACACTAGCCTACGTGAAATTTCATGACTTTTAAAACCATGACCAGTACGAGACTGTCAAAGAATACAGCAAAAAGCTGCTGCTTTTATGAGTGAGTTCATGTTTTTATTAAGCACAGTCAACAGTTATTATTCAACACTATTAGAAAACAAACGCATTTCTCCCTACTTCTAGTCGCGTTGCCTCTGCAATGAATAAGTAGTCAAGTGTATCGATAAGTCTGCGTTTTTATTATTATTAGCAGCTCATCGTGTATATTTTAACTTAGAGGAATATTTCACTTTCTCTGGTCCCAGGAACAACATGAATTTGTGCATGACTGAGGCGGATACGGTGCGACTCAAGTTTCGCCATCAGGTGGAAGACGGTGTCCCCTCTCTCTGGTCAGTCTCAACTGATGAAAGTAAGGAAAGAGCAGGGAACATGAGAGGCGGACCCTCTGCTGCTCTCGCCCTCCTCCCGCATAGAGTGATGCCGTGTTCAAAACAACTGGGAACTCGGAAAATCTCAGACTTCTGACTTTAGTGCGTTGAAGACAACCGGGACTCCAAGTTGGAAACTCCGGTTGGAAACCTCCAAGTTGGAAACTCCGGTATGTTTCTAGACCACCGACTTTCCGACCTGAAGATCACTGACGTTTTGATTTGACCTAGTCCCCCCCCCCCCCTAGAGTTCTCAGTTGTCTTGAAAGCACCATTACCATCAGATGCAGGCAGCCTACAACCAGTCCAGTAAAATAATAAAGCTAATTAGTACATTTTATTTCAATTTATGCTCAGCTGTTCATTGTAAGTGCAACACCAACTGATCTATTTTGTTATTAAATCTCAAGTTTTGCAATATACACTGAACAAAAATATAAACACAACATGCAATAAATTGAAACATTTTACATATAAGAAAATCAGTCAATTAAAGAAAAATCATTAGGCCCTTATCTATGGATTTCACTTGACTGGGAATACAGATATGCATCTGTTGGTCACCTAAAAAAAAAAAGTAGGGGCGTGGATCAGAAAACCAGTCAGTATCTGGTGTGACCACCATTTGCCTCATGCAGCGCAACACATGCAGCGCAACACAATCAGGCTGCTGATTGTGGCCTGTGGAATATTGTCCCACTCCTCTTCAATGGCTGTGCAAAGTTGCTAGATATTGGTGGGAACTGGAACACGCTGTCATACACATCGATCCAGTGCATCCCTGTAACGTCCTGACCAGAGTTCTTATGTGTTTTGCTTGTTTAGTGTTGGTCCGGACGTGAGCTGGGTGGGAATTCTATGTTGTGTGTCTAGTTCGTCTGTTTCTGTGTCCAGCCTAATATGGTTCTCAATAAGAGACAGCTGTCAATCGTTGTCCCTGATTGAGAATCATATATAGGTGGCTTGTTTGTGTTGGTGGTTGTTTCCTGTCTCTGTGTTTGTGTTCTGCACCAGATAGGACTGTCTCGGCTTTCACGTTTTGTTATTTGTTAATGTTCACCGTTTATCGTCTGATTAAACATGTTGAACACTAACTGCGCTGCCTTTTGGTCCTCTCCTTCATCCCAGGAAGAAAGCCGTTACAATCCCAAACATGCTCAATCGGTAACATCTGGTGAGTGAGCATGCAGGCCATGAAAGAACTGGGACATTTTCAGCTCCGGGAATTGTGTACAGATACTTGTGACATGGGGCTGTGCATTATCATGCTGAAACATAAGGTGATGGCGGTGGATGAATGGCACGACAATGGGCTCAGGATCTCATCACGGTATCTCGGTGCTTTCAAATGGCCATTGTTAAAATGCAATTGCGTTCATTGTCCGTAGCTTATGCCTGCCCATAAGATAATCCCACCGCCATCATGGTGCACTCTGTTCACAACGCTGACATCTGCAAACTGCTCACCCCACACGACGCCATTCATGCTGTCTGCACGCTACAGCTGAAACCGGGATTCATCCATCGAAGGTAAGCATTTGCCCACTGAAGTTGGTTACGACGCCGAACTGCAGTCAGGTCAAGACCCTGGTTAGGACGACGAGCAAGCAGATGAGCTTCCCTGAGATGGCTTCTGACAGTTTTTGCAGAAATTCTTCGGCTGTGCAAACCGACAGTTGCATCAGCTGTCCAGGTGGCTGGTCTCAGACGATCCTGCAGGCGAATAAGCCAGATGTGGTTTTCCTGGGCTGGTGTGGTTACACGTGATCTAGGGTTGTGAGGCCGGTTGGAAGTACTGCCAAATTCTCTAAAACGACATTGGAGGCAGCTTATGGTAGAGAAATTAACATAAAATTATCTGGCAACAGCTCCTGTAGTTAGCATGCCATATGCATGCTTCCTCAAAACTTGAGACATCTGTGACATTGTGTTCCGTAACAAAACTGCACATTTTAAAATGGCCTTTTATTGACGATTAAAATAACAATTAAAACATTCCCAAACCAGAAACCGTGGATTGATGGCAGCATTCGTGTGAAACTGAAAGCGCGTACCACTGCTTTTAACCAGGGCAAGGTGACCGGAAACATGACCGAATACAAACAGTGTAGCTATTCCCTCCGCAGGGCAATCAAACAAGCTAAGTCCCAGTATAGAGACAAAGTAGAATCGCAATTCAACAGCTCAGACACAAGAGGTATGTGGCAGGGTCTACAGTCAATCACGGATTACAAAAAGAAAACCAGCCCCGTCGCGGACCAGGATGTCTTGCTCCCAGACAGACTAAATCACTTTTTGCTCGCTTTGAGGACAATACTGTGCCACTGACACGGCCCGCTACCAAAACCTGCGGGCTCTCCTTCACTGCAGCCGAGGTGAGTAAAACATTTAAACGTGTTAACCCTCGCAAGGCTGCAGGCCCAGACGGCATTCCCAGCCGCATCCTCAGAGCATGCGCAGACCAGCTGGCTGGTGTGTTTAAGGACATATTCAATCAATCCTTATCCCAGTCTGCTGTTCCCACATGCTTCAAGAGGGCCACCATTGTTCCTGTTCCCAAGAAAGCTAAGGTAACTGAGCTAAACGACTACCGCCCCGTAGCACTCACTTCCGTCATCATGAAGTGCTTTGAGAGACTAGTCAAGGACCATATCACCTCCACCCTACCTGACACCCTAGACCCACTCCAATTTGCTTACCGACCCAATAGGTCCACAGACGACGCAATCGCAACCACACTGCACACTGCCCTAACCCATCTGGACAAGAGGAATACCTATGTGAGAATGCTGTTCATCGACTACAGCTCAGCATTAAACACCATAGTACCCTTCAAACTCGTCATCAAGCTCGAGACCCTGGGTCTCGACCCCGCCCTGTGCAACTGGGTACTGGACTTCCTGACGGGCCGCCCCCAGGTGGTGAGGGTAGGTAACAACATCTCCACCCCGCTGATCCTCAACACTGGGGCCCCACAAGGGTGCGTTCTGAGCCCTCTCCTGTACTCCCACGACTGCGTGGCCATGCACGCCCCCAACTCAATTATCAAGTTTGCGGACAACACTACAGTGGTAGGCTTGATTACCAACAACGACGAGACGGCCTACAGGGAGGAGGTGAGGGCTCTCGAAGTGTGGTGTCAGGAAAATAAACTCACACTCAACATCAACAAAACAAAGGAGATGATTGTGGACGTCAGGAAACAGCAGAGGGAGCACCCCCCTACCCACATCGACGGGACAGTAGTGGAGAAGGTGGAAAGTTTTAAGTTCCTCGGTGTACACATCACGGACAAAATGAATTGGTCCACCCACACAGACAGCGTCAGGAGGCTGAAGAAATTCGGCTTGTCACCAAAAGCACTCACAAACTTCTACAGATGCACAATCGAGAGCATCCTGTCGGGCTGTATCACCGCCTGGTACGGCAACTGCTCCGCCCACAACCGTAAGGCTCTCCAGAGGGTAGTGAGGTCTGCACAACGCATCACCGGGGGCAAACTACCTGCCCTCCAGGACACCTACACCACCCGATGTCACAGGAAGGTCATAAAGATCATCAAGGACAACAACCACCCGAGCCACTGCCTGTTCACCCCGCTATCATCCAGAAGGCGAGGTCAGTACAGGTGCATCAAAGCAGGGACCGAGAGACTGAAAAACAGCTTCTATCTCAAGGCCATCAGACTGTTAAACAGCCACCACTTACATTTAGTGGCCGCTGCCAACATACTGACTCAACTCCAGCCACTTTAATAATGGGAATTGATGGAAATTATGAAAAACTGTATCACTAGCCACTTTAAACAATGCCACTTAATATAATGTTTACATACCCTACATTACTAATCTCATATGTATATACTGTACTGTATATCATCCACTGCATCTTGCCATCTTTATGTAATACATGTATCACTAGCCACTTTAAACAATGCCACTTAATATAATGTTTACATACCCTACATTACTCATCTCATATGTATAGACTGTACACTATACCATCTACTGCATCTTGCCTATGCCGTTCTGTACCATCACTCATTCATATATCTTTATGTACATATTCTTTATCCCTTTACACTTGTGTGTATAAGGTAGTAGTTGTGGAATTGTTAGATTACTTGTTGGTTATTATTGCATTGTCGGAACTAAAAGCACAAGCATTTCGCTACACTCGCATTGACATCTGCTAACCATGTGTATTTGACAAATAAAATTTGATTTGTCCCCTGCACAAGGTGCACCTGTGTAATGATCATGTTGTTTAATCAGCTTCTTGATATGCCTCACCTGTCAGGTGGACGAATTATCTTGGCAAAGGAGAAATGCTCACTAACAGGGATGTAAACAAATTTGTGCACAAAATTTGAAGGAAATAAGCTTTTTGTGCGTATGGAACATTTCTGGAATATTTTATTCAGCTCATGAAACCAACACTTTATATGTTGCATTTATATTTTTTGTTCAGTGTAATATGATCTGAGAAGAACGATATTGTCAGGCCAGGAATATAGCCAATATGCTGTGATAATGTATTAGGCCTACTGCACAAACCCCATTTCTACATAACTGTTTTTATTAGGTTAATGATTAAAAGAAAATATGAGCGGTAGATCTAGGCTTGCTTTCTGACTGCGACGTGATTGGTAACTAAAATAACACTGCAAAAAAAGTCAAGGAGTGTTGTAACGAGTGCGCCGAGAGTCAGGAAGCAAGTTCAAGGAACGTTTTAATAAATAAACGCAACTAAATACAAAAACAAGACACACAAACAACGCACAGACATGACACTGGAATCGAAACAATAACGCCTGGGGAAGGAACCAAAGGGAGTGACATATATAGGGAAGGTAATCAGGTAGGTGATGGAGTCCAGGTGAGTCTGAAGAGCATCATAACGAGCAGCGTGGTGACCTAGAGGTCAGAGAGGGAGCACACGTGACAGGTGTGAATACTGTAGCTGCTTTTCTAAGTGAAGAGTTTGTTTCCAAAACTCTATATCCACCAATTTTTCCCATTTGTGTTTTTTCAACAGAAATGATTGCTTATGGGTACCTTCATGTGTGTAAAATATTACTGTAAAATCCATTCATTCATAGATTTTAGCGGTGTATGAAAATGTTTTTTTGTTTGTTCGTATCCTGTAAATCTGACTGTGATATGTGGTTGTCTCACCTAGCTATCTTAAGATGAATGCCCTTATTGTAAGTCTCTCTGGATAAGAGCATCTGATAAATGGTTAAAATACAGATCTCATATTGCTCTACTGAATAATAGTTTTTAAAAATATATATATTTTTGTATAATTTGTACAGTTCTTTATTACAAATGTAGTTATTTGTTACATTTGACTGTGTAAAACCTAGCAGTACTACTCATTACTCTGAGAGTGAGGCGGATATATAGCATTTAGCTAAAAAACATGATTATTTGTCTAAATAAAACCATTAAGCGATAGATTGGTCTGTCTGTGATTGAACAACCCCGTGCCATGATTAGATAATGGGGAAAAAATACACCACATCTCTTTCATAATTTCTTTCAAAAATAAAAACTAATTTCCAACATTCCTGAAAAATGAATATATAGCGTATTGTGATTAAGCTCTTTAAGTACATGGCACAACAAGGTCATTTAGGGTGTCCAGCTGTAGAACATAAAAAGTAGAGGATGTTTTAAGCAGCAGCAGCAGAGACAATTAATCCCCTCCTGGATCAAGACCCATATTTTTTTTGTGCGTACAGAAATGAAATACTGTGTGTGTGTGAGTGCGCATGTGTGTCTATGCATGAGAGTGAGTGAGTTAGGGCTGACTCCATTTAGTCTACTGGTCGATTGTTCGGTTGATAGGCTGTTGGTCAACCAAGATTTATTTTATCAAGCTGTGCCAAATACCCTACATGACCAAAAGTCTGTGGACACCTGCTCGTCTAAAATCTCATTCCAAAATCATGGGCATTAATATGGAGTTGGTCCCCCCCCCTCTGCTGCTATAACAGCCTCCACTCTTCTGGGAAGGCTATCCACTAGATGTTGGAACATTGCTGCGGGGACTTGCTTCCATTCAGCCACAAGAGCATTAGTGAGGTCACGCACTAATGTTCGGCGATTAGGCCTGGCTCGCAGTCGGCGTTCCAATTCATCCCAAAGGTGTTCGATGGAGTTGAGGTCAGGGCTCTGTGCAGGCCAGTCAAGTTCTTCCACACTGATCTCGACAATTCATTTCTGTATGGACTTCGCTTTGTACAAGGGGGCATTGTCATGCTGGAACAGGAAAGGGCCTTCCCCAAACTGTTGCCGTAAAGTTGGAAGCACAGAGTTGTCTAGAATGTCATTGTAATGCTGTAGCATTAAAATGTCCCTTCATTGGAACTAAGTGGCCTAGCCCAAACCATGAAAAACAGCCCCAGACCATTATTCCTCCTCCATAAAACTTTACATTTGGGCAGGTAGAGTTATCCTGGCATCCGCCAAACCCAGATTCGTCCATCAGACTGCCAGATGGTGAAGCGCGATTCATCACTCCAGAGAACGCGTTTCCACTGCTCCCAGAGTCCAATGGCGTCGAGCTTTACAGCACTCCAGCCTACGCTTGGCATTGGGTATGGTGATCTTAGGCTTTTGTGCGGCTGCTTGGCCATGGCACGAAGCTCCCGACGAACAGTTATTGTGCTGACGTTGCTTCCAGAGACAGTTTGGAACTCGGTAGTGAGTGTTGCAATAGAGGACAGATGATTTTATACACGCTACGTGTTTCAGCACTTGGCGGTCCCGTTCTGTGAGGTTGTGTGGCCAACCACTTCGCAGCTGAGCCATTGTTGCTCCTCGACATTTCCACTTCACAATAACAGCACTTACAGTTGACCGAGGCACCTTTAGCAGGGCAGAAATTTGATGAACTGAATTGTTGGAAAGGTAGCATCCTATGACGGTGCCAAGTTGAAAGTCACTGAGCTCTTCAGTAAGGCCATTCTACTGCCCATGTTTGTCTATGGATTGCATGGCTGTGTGCTCGATTTTATACACCTGTCAGCAATGGGTGTGGCTGAAATAGCCAAATCCCTCATTTGAAGGGGTGTCCACATACTTTTGTATATATAAAAATATATATATGGCACACGAGACACCTGTCTGATTCACACCTGTGAGTGGACTAATCCATTGGTGGGGAGGCCGCAGGGATGGCACACCAGTATCACCAGAAGAAATTCATTATCAGAATTTCTAATCTACAGTGTTTGTTTGGTTATTGCTGACTGCTGGTGTAGCCTATTACCGCCAACTTCAGGAGCATAACTGCAGCGAAGGCCAGCAGCACCGAGAGGGGGGGGGGGAGGGGTCGGGTCAGAACAGGATTTTTCTTCGGGTTTGGCTATATTGATCTCAGACTCCCTCTTTAGTAATTTGTGTATCAATTTTTAATCGCAGTGCTTAAAGCATCAGACAAGCTCAGTAGCCTACATATAGCTGATTTTATTCAAACATAGGGTGTGTCTATATATGGAAAAATACACGTTTAAAAATGTTGACCAATCGATTGGTTGAAAGAACAGCCGACTCTCGGTCGACCAATATTTCTTTTAGTCGGGGACAGCCCTAGAGTGAGTGAATGACTGAGAGACCGGGAGAGAGGGAGAGTACGTTCACATGTGTATGCTATTGCAGGATTTGGGCCATGCACAAAGGGATGGGGTTTGGGGAACATGCTTGGCAATCCTTCCAAGACTGCCTCTATTCTATTCCCAGTGCCTGGGAACTGAGAGCTGGGCAGGATTTAAGATGGCTGCAGTGCCGTGTCCATTCAGTGTCCCACACTAACGAGAGTCCCTAACGACAGTCACTAATGACACAGTCCCTAACGAGCAGTTAGGCCAGAGGGGGCGATCAAAACAGGACGCCCTGCTGAGTTTAACAGGGGGCTTATGTCCCCAACCAGGACATACTGATCTAAATAGATATGGAGTAGAGAGAGAGGGAGGGAAAGACAGTGTTTCCACAAGTACATAGAGTAGCCGGCCAAATCGGAGAAGTAGTTCAAATGTATTTGCAGAAAGAGCTATATTTGTGTCCTCTGGTACATCCTAATGCCTTGATTCCATCTGAAATGCACAGCAAAATTTGAATACTTTATCGACTTTACTTCCCAGATTGGAAAAATGTATTGCCACAATGTTTATTCTTCAAATTATGTATTTTATTTAAACGGATACATTTATTAAATTAAAGGTTTTGTTTTTCCAGGTTTCCGTTTTTCCCAGTTTCAGGCTATATATATATATATGTATATATATGTATATATATGTATATATATATATATATATGTATATGTATATGTATATGTATATGTATATGTATATATATATATATGTATATGTATATGTATATGTATATATATATATATATATATATATATATATATATGTATATGTATATATATATATATATATGTATATGTATATGTATATGTATATATATGTCAGGAATTATGAGAAACTGAGTTTAAATGTATTTGGCTAAGGTGCATGTAAACTTCCGACTTCAACTGTATGTATGTGTGTATGTATATATATATATATATATATATATATATATATATATATATATACATACACACATACATACAGTTGAAGTCGGAAGTTTACATGCACCTTAGCCAAATACATTTAAACTCAGTTTCTCATAATTCCTGACATTTAATCCAAGTATAACCTCCCTGTCTTAGATCAGTTTGGGTCACCACTTTATTTTAAGAATGTGAAATGTCAGAATAATAGCAGAGAGAATGATTTATTTCAGCTTTTATTTCTTTCATCATATTCCCAGTGGGTCAGAAATTTACATACACTCAATTAGTGATTGGTAGCATTGCCTTTAAATTGTTTAACTTGGGTCAAACGTTTCAGGTAGCCTTCCACAAGCCTCCCACAATAAATTGGGGGAATTTTGGCCCATTCCTCCTGACAAAGCTGGTGTTACTGAGTCAGCTTTGTATGCCTCCTTGCTCACCCATGCTTTTTCAGGTCTGCCCACAAATTTTCTATGGGATTGAGGTCAGGGCTTTGTGATGGCCACTCCAATACCTTGACTTTGTTGTCCTTAAGCCATTTTGCCACAAGTATGCTTGGGGTCATTGTCCATTGGAAGACTCATTAGCGACCAAGCTTTAACTTCCTGACTGATGTCTTGAAATGTTGCTTCAATTTTTTCCACATCATTTTCTTTCCTCATGATGCCATCTATTTTTTGAAGTGCACCAGTCCCTTCTGCAGCAAAGCACCCGCACAACATGATGCTGCCACCCACGTACTTCACGGTTGGGATGGTGTTCTTCGGCTTGCAAGCGTACCCCCTTTTCCTCCAAACATAACAATGGTCATTCTGACCAAACAGTTATATTTTTGTTTCATCAGACCAGAGGACATTTCTCCAAAAAGTACGATCTTTGTCCCCATGTCCATTTGCAAACTCTAGTCTCGCTTTTTTATGGTGGTTTTGGAGCAGTGGCTTCTTCCTTGCTGAGCGGCCTTTCAGGTTATGTCGATATAAGACTCGTTTTACTGTAGATATAGATACTTTTGTACCTGTTTCCTCCAGCATCTTCACAAGGTCTTTTGCTGTTGTTCTGGGATTAATTTGCACTTTTCGCACAAAAGTACGTTCATCTCTAGGAGACAGAATGTGTCGACATTGGCCGTGCGATCCAATGGTGTTTATACTTGCGTACTATTGTTTGTACAGATGAAAGTGGTACCTTCAGGCGTTTGGAAATTGCTACCAAGGTTGAACCAGACTTGTGGGGGTCTACAATTCTTTTCTGAGGTCTTGGCTGATTTCTTTTGATTTTCCCATGATGTCAAGCAAAGAGGCACAGAGTTTGAAGGTAGGCCTTGAAATACATCC
Organism: Salvelinus fontinalis; assembly: GCF_029448725.1. Lineage (NCBI taxonomy): Eukaryota > Metazoa > Chordata > Actinopteri > Salmoniformes > Salmonidae > Salvelinus > Salvelinus fontinalis. Next base: position 18,369,619 of record NC_074674.1, read on the forward strand.
ACAGGTACACCTCCAATTGACTCAAATGATGTCAATTAGCCTATCAGAAGCTTCTAAAGCCATGACATAATTTTCTGGAATTTTCCAAGCTGTTCAAAGGCAGTCAACTTAGTGCATGTAAACTTCTGACCCACTGGAATTGTGATACAGTCAATTATAAGTGAAATAACCTGTCTGTAAACAATTGTTGGAAAAATGATGCCCTAATCGACTTGCCAAAACTATAGTTTGTTAACAAGAAATGTGTGGAGTGGTTAAAAAACGAGTTTTAATGACTCCAACCTAAGTGCATGTAAACTTCTGACTTCAACTGTATATCCAGTCAAAAGTTTGGACACGCCTACTCATTCAAGATTTTTTCTTTATTTTTACTATTTTCTAGCCAAAAAAGACAAATCAAAATATATTTTATATTCTTCAAAGTAGCCACCTTTTGCCTTGATGACAGTTTTGTACACTCTTGGCATTGTCTCAATGTCCCCCCGTCCCCAGTGAAAATTGCGCCCCTGATCATCGCTAACGGCCACACACAGGGGCATTCTCGTGTCCTCATTCACAAAGTTGCAGGAAATACGAATCACTGATGCATTCTGTTCATGTCTTATGATAAACTTGGACAAATGAATTCATGTTCAATACATTTAGTTGATTCCCTGGTAAGGTTTATACCTTTTTGAATATTGTTGAATTCCGTTTTAATGCCTGGAGTCCGTGAGGGCCTAATTATCCTATTTGGATCAGAATAAAGGTTCTCCATTGCCCATTGTTCCTGCAGTAATGATTCACCATCTTCATTGAATGTTTTCATAATGTATCTGCACTGCAGAAAAGCCTAGGCCTACCTGTAGCCTGTGCAAAATAGGGAGCCAAATGAACGTCTCTCTCACGGATGCGATTGGTTAGGCTTCACCGACGAGACGTCACTCATTTTAGCTTCACTGTCTGGCAAATCCCGACATCCTAGGAAAGGTATACTTGTCCCAATACGATTCCACGGACATAAATATAACCACGTTGCATGATTTATGAATGGCAAAGGGATATAGGAAATAGACTTTATTTCAGTCAGATCGACACCTTTTATAAATTAGGGCTGGGCGATATGGCCAAAATATCATATCATGGTATTTTTCAAATTTGACGGTATTTTTTAAAAAGTTTTTGATTAAGAAAAGTTCTACATTTGCGTTATGAGTAGTGCGTGGCCCTAGGGTGGCAACACACATTCTAAATTATTTCAATGGGTCTTTCTCCATTCTGATTGTTTAATACTGTTCAATTCAACTTCAACCTAAAATAATTTATTGCATTTCCATCAATTTCTGCATTTCCTGCACTCATTTGAGATAATTTTCACACTGCCACTATATGGGCAGAAAAACTAGGCCTTATTTTTAACCAAACGTTGCAACTGCGATTTAGATCAAAAACTTAGGTGAACTTTTGGAATCATGGAAATAGAATGTTTATTCTAACATAGTTAGAATATAATAGCGGGCACTTTGAATACAGTGTTGTTTGACATGACAACGAATGAAAATGCCATGGAGGAGTAATTGTGACAGGGTAGGAACCAAACTGATGTTCAGTGTTTCCTAGGGGACCCTATAATCTTTGGCTACATTAAATCTTTATTCATGTAGCCAACATATTCATGCTTCGCCTATTCCTCTTTGATTTAGAAGATACTGTTGCACAAACAACATGCGGATTTAGGCCTCCACCAGCACTGGTATCAGGCTGTATTAGCTAGCTACGTTTGCTCTGACTCAGTACTTTTGTTAGCTAGTTTGCTAGCCAGGCAGCTAGCTAATTAGCAATTAGCAGTAGTGGCTAACACGATTTAGCTTAACTCGCTAAGAAAATACAAACTAGCTGTTTGCAGATGTAAGAAACACAAACTAATATTGTAACTATAGAACGCCTGTGGATCCAAGTTGTTGCATGTGCTGCATTGACCATGCAGACTGAACGAAAGTGTCTCGTGGTCAAGCAACAACAAATGCGCTCCTTGAGTGACAGGGGGTGGGACTAGGTCTGTGTGGAAAGCGGCATGGAGAGAGAGCGGAAAGGGATGACTCAAGTAGTAGAGTAAACTATACAAATGGACATTACACACGGCGTATCACATTTAACAAACCAAACATTCAAATACCGTTATAGGGAAAATAAAAACCAAAACCGGTCCGTGCATCAATACCGGTGTATAGTAATATACGGTATACCGCCCAGCACTAATTTAAATGACGAGATGCTCATGTCTCCGCCCTAACAATGGGAGGCGTTGTCCCAAAGGTAGGAAGGTAGGCAGGCGACAAGATTAGGTCCAAAATAAGCCCATAGAAACGCATTGGGTTATTTTGGACAGATTTTGGCAAGAGTGAAACCTCTCACTTTGCCTAATCCTCGTTGCTGCGTTTCCCTGTCATCGCTCACTTTGTGACTGACTGACAGGCAACTGTCCTATCAATAGATGCCTAGAAGATGCATATCGTTGATTCTTGCGGGAGAGGGCTCAACGGACTAGCGAATTGAAACTTTTACATGAAAAGAAGCCTAGTTAATATGAAGTGGTAAAATATAACCAGATGAAAATGAGCCTGTAACCGGCTGATTAGCAGACAGCCGGCACTAATGGAAAACACAGAGAGAGTGAGATTGGGATAGAGAGAATGACAGGCACCACAAGGGAATGAGAGAAAACTATAGAGTGAGACAATATGAATATGAGCACTAGGAGTGCAAATAAAAAGACAAAGGTGGAGGGAGGTGAAAGATTGAAAGTGAAACACTGGAGAAGGAGGAATAAAATAGACGGATGGAGAGACCCAGAAAGGCATTGAGAGAATGAAGGAGGAAGACAGATAGTAAAACAAACAAAGAAAAAACAAAGGAGACAGACAAAGGGAGTGACGTGTATAGAAAACGAGAGAGAGAGAGAGAGAGAGGCGTCTTTACTTTCCATTTTTGGTTAACCTCAGCAAAGCTCCTATAAGCTCATAAGGAGTGTTGATCCCAATGGAGGCCAAACCTCCTCCACGGCAACTCCACTGCTGGCGAACGTTTCCCTGGCAACCACTTCCCACTCTGTTCCTGACTACATTACCAATGGTTCCACTGGATGGCTTTTAAATGGCTACTGTAGCAGCGTGTTCGAGGGGATCAGCCTGAGCAAGGCCCTGAACAGATTTGCTCACCTTAAATCATGTAATGAGTAGTTATTTGGGATGCGTGATGATTTGTAGATCAGTGATTCTGCACATAGCCTTGGTACGTATGCCTGTAGATTCCCTTATGACAATGCAGCGAGCCACAGTCAGCCGTCAGGCACAGTCACACCACAGTTTCACTAAAATACTCAGGATTATCTAATTGGCTGGCTGGGCTCCATGAGGAAAGAGAGGGATTCCTTCTCTCACCGTGTGGTGGTTCACACGCTAAACCTGCTAAGCCCGTCACACTGACCTGAACTCACTCTGGGGACAAGACAGAACCATCCACAGTTATTCATTAACTACTAGGCCTAACCTCTGGTCACCCTACAGATACCGACCAAAACTATGGAAAAACTGGAGTAAATGAGAGATACAAAGTACTGTATATTAAAAGCAGGTGCGTCCAAACAGGTGTGGTTCCTGAGTTAATTAAACATCTCATCATACATAGTGTCATGTATAAAAATGCTGGGCAGGCCATTATTTTCGCTACCTTGGCTATGCCTCCATAGGTTGACAATGCTCCCATCCACACACTCCATAACATGCTGGGTTTGGATGACCCAACTGCTGTGTTGCAAGCATTGGGTCACTTAGTTGGGTTGATGTCTTTAAAAATGGCTGGTTTATTGATGCTGAGTTATTGAGAGATGACACAATGGGACATATCAGAAGACTGGAGGAGTGGCTTAGTAGGGACCTGGTTTTCAGATAGTTATTTTTGGCTACCCGTGAGTAAATGTTATTACGGTTCATCTGTTCTGTTGTATTGTTATCACATGTTAAGGTTGGACACTGACATTTTTGTAACTTTAATGAGTCTTACACAAGTTTACGAGTTCCCCAAGAGCCTATGCACATTTTGGATATGTAAATAAGAGCACTATATAGTAGATTGACATAGGCTAGTGATTTTGCTGTTTGTTACTCGTCTTGTTGGCTGAAGAAAAGTAAAATGTTCAAAGTGCACATCAGAATTCGTTAAGGGCCGCACGTAGTTGCATCCTCGACTTGCATGTTCTGTTAATATGAATGATCATATTCCAAATGTGATTTCGGTCATTCTGAGCACCGTGGGTGGATGCCCTTATCAGGTTACGCACCCAATGCATATGGGTCCTGTACATTTCTCAAATGTCCGAGAAATAAAAATGTTGCCGGTCAAATGTCTGGCGCCACATTTTGCTAACGGAAACCCTGGCGTGTGTGTGCATGAAGCCAAATGTGTGTTTAGTCTACTCTGGCACTCAAATGGCCAACCCAGGAAACAATAGGCCTGGACTTGGCCCCAGAACCCCCCCGGCCGTTAGTAGTACCCGACCCAAATTATTTCCCTGTAATTGCAACAAAACCAATTGTTCCTTTGCCAAGAAACTCTGAATAACACTTTACAAACTATAAAATAGCTTCTGTTTTCTGTCCTCAAACCCCTCACTCTCTCTCTCTCCAACTCCCCCTCTTTCTCCCTCTCCGTCCCAGGAGAGAAACGGAACACTATAATACAACAAGAGTGCAGTTGAAGATCGCTGTGGCCAACTTGGATGACATCCAATCAAATTCACACATTAAAAGGCTGGAGTGGGAGAAAGGTTTTTGAAAGGGGGAGGGGGGGGGGGGTCTCAAATCACTCAGACAGAGAATAAAAGGTAGCAACATTTACTCTGGCTTTTTCTCAATTGGATTTGCTCAACTCCTGTATCCTCCCTCGCCTCTTTTTGAAAAAGGTCAAAGGTAATTGAGGAGAGGCGGCAGGGAGGGAGAACGAGTGGAGGAGTCTCATTGTATCAAATGAGACTCCTCCACTCACGCGTCATCAGGCAAATTACGTTTACAAGTGTGGATCCCGAAATAAATGTGTAAAGTGATTAAAAACAAATTAAGTTAGTTGTGAAAGACATTTTATCGATAAAACGTTAAGTAGCATACTGTTTTTAAACGTGTGCTCATCTGACAAAACAAAAGCTGATTCAAAGGGGGTGTGGCAGATTCCAAAACTCTTCCGGGAAGGACTCAGGTAGGATACATATGACTATCCTCGATGTAAGGTGGCTATCGAGGAGGGCAGGACAAGTCTTCCGTTCACCTACTAACAAATGGACATCTCCTCGAACACTCCACAACTTGTCAGTTTCCGGATCACGGAGGAGAGGATGGAGGAGAGAGTGTGGAGGACAGACTTTTTCCCAAATGAGAAAAGGCCTCTGTCTTTTTCTCTCGCTAGGCTCACCACCACTACTGATGAAGGATAGAGAGAGTGAGGGAGAGAGCGAGAGAGAAAGATTTGGAGTGAGAGAGAGAGATTAACAAAGAAAGAGTGGAAGGAGCAGTGGAGAAACGTTGTTTCTGCCTGATGATGAGTGTATTTGGGATTATGAGGAGACTTGTCTGGCTAAGGATCTGCCGGCCCAGTTTAGTCCAGTTAGAGCTGAAATGCAATAGCAAACACACACTGACTAGACCCGCAGATATCTGCCCAAACCCAACCCAGGCTTGTGAGCAAAACGATGTAAATAGCCAAGAAACACAAGTACAACCTCACTTCAGTAGACTTTCGTTTTGAGTAAATTAGACCAACTTTCATGCCTGTGCCCAGCACTTCTAAAAATTCATATTTTACTCAACTCTTCAGCGAAGCACTGTTGAAGCTCGAGGTGAAATAGGCTATATCGGATTCGTAGTTCTTTGACTTTATGCGATTAATTTACCAGCTATGAAACAGAACTGAGGAAATACATTGAAAACAGCTACTGCAGCATTTATTTTACTATAAATTGTGATCACACTTGACTATTTTTATTCCCAAATGCGAGTGAAATGCTCGCATTGTGGAGCCCTGACCACCCGCCAACGTGGCTGGTGAATAGACATCTTACCCGCCAATGCCAAAAATCTACCCGCATTTGGCAGGTGTTAATTTTAGGCCCTGCTTACACAAGTAACCCTGTCCAAAACACCTGCTGACTGGCTTTTGAAAGAACATTCCTGTCTCAACTCAGAGATGTTTCCCTTGACAGTGTTTTTTTATTTTTTATATAAGTGTTGCCCTTAGATGAATGGTGGTTTAGGACAGGGCAAAGTCTTAGACTGTACTGAGGGATGTCTGTTTTATGCTCCTCCCACCATGAATACCATGGCGATAAACGCTGGTGCCATGTGGCGAGTGATGATGTCATCACCTGTCATCCCAAACCCTGCTGAAAGATAACAACTGGCTGACACAGCGGAGGGTGAATTCCCACACACACAGCAAAAGCCAACGAGCGTCCCATGAGACCTACAGTTGAAGTCGGAAGTTTACATAACCTTAGGTTGGAGTCATTAAAACTCGTTTTCCAACCACTCCACACATTTCTTGTTAACAAACTATAATTTTGTCAAGTCGGTGTGGACATCTATTTTTGGCATGACACAAGTAATTTTTCCAACAATTGTTTAGACAGCTATATCACGTATAATTCACTGTATCACAATTCCAGTGGGTTAGAAGTTTACATACACTAAGTTGACTGTGCCTTTAAACAGCTTGGAAAATTACAGAAAATGATGTCATGGCTTTAGAAGCTTCTGATAGGCTAATTGACATCATTTGAGTCAATTGGAGGTGTACCTGTGGATGTATTTCAAGGCCTACCTTCAAATTCAGTGCCTCTTTGCTTGACATCATGGGAAAAATCAAAAGAAATCAGCCAAGACCTCAGAAAATAATTGTAGACCCCCACAAGTCTGGCTCAACCTTGGTAGCAATTTCCGCCTGAAGGTACCACGTTCATCTGTACAAACAATAGTACGCAAGTATAAACACCATTGGACCACACGGCCGTCATACTGCTCAGGAAGGAGACACGTTCTGTCTCCTAGAGATGAACGTACTTTGGTGCGAAAAGTGCAAATCAATCCCAGAACAACAGCAAAGGACCTTGTGAAGATGCTGGTTAAGTCCTATATCGACATAACCTGATAGGCTGCTCAGCAAGGAAGAAGCCACTGCTCCAAAACCGCCATAAAAAAGCCAGACTACGGTTTGCAACTGCACATGGGGACAATGATCGTACTTTTTGCAGAAATGTCCTCTGGTCTGATGAAACATAAATAGAACTGTTTGGCCATAATGACCATCGTTATGTTTGGAGGAAAAGGGGGATGCTTGCAAGCCGAAGAACACCATCCCAACCGTGAAGCACGGGGGTGGCAGTATCATGTTGCAGGGGTGCTTTGCTGCAGGAGGGACTGGCGCACTTCACAAAATAGATGGCATCATGAGGCAGGAAAAGTATGTGGATATATTGAAGCAACATCTCAAGACATTAGTCAGGAAGTTAAAGCTTGGTCGCAAATGGGTCTTCCAAATGGACAATGACCCCAAGCATACTTCCAAAGTTGTGGCAAAATGGCTTAAGGACAACAAAGTCAAGGTATAGGAGTGGCCATCACAAAGCCCTGACCTCCATCCTATAGAAAAGTTGTGGGCAGAACAGAAAAAGTGTTTGCGAGCAAGGAGGTCCACAAACCTGACTCAGTTACACCAGCTCTGTCAGGAGGAATGGGCCAAAATTCACCCAACTTATTGTGGGAAGCTTGTGGGAGGCTACCCGAAACGTTTGACCCAAGTTAACCTGTTGGGGATGGGGGCGCTGTTTAGACTATTTATGCTAATGTGGCTAATTTTTTAAACGGCTTCCCACAAAATCCTTGATCGTACAATATGCATATTATTATTATTATTGGATAGAAAACAGTCTATAGTTTCTATAGGAGTTGAAATTTTGTCTCTAAGTGGAACAGAGCCCATTCTACAGCAATTTCCCTGACATGGAGTCAGATTTGAGAAATGTTGGCCACTTTTCTGAAGTCAGTTAAAAGGGCACTGTCGTTGCTATGACTATACGGACACTTCTTACGTCTTCCCCTGGATGCCTTTACGTGATGACGATTCCAACGGGCTCGATTGCGCGTTCACAGGCCCTACAAATGAAAAAACTCTGAAGCTAGTCATTCTTTGGGAGCTGCGTAACGCGCGTGGAAGACACCGACCCTCTCCTGTTCCAAGCGTTAGTTTAGCCTGTTATATTTCTCCGGTCATCTTTTCACTCGTTATAGGAGTTACAAACATCACAAAGTAGTTAATTTAAAGCGTTTTATAGCAATTTATATCCGTTTAGTGCGATTTTGGGACATTTATTTTTGCAACGATGTGAAAAGTTGGGCACGCTTTTCAGTTCATCCCGAACGTAGTTGACATTTCCACATGGCAAGAGGACAGCTTTCCACCAAAAGACGATTTCTCCCAAGAAAGGATCCTTTGCCCAAGATACTGATGGAAGAACAGCTCAAGGTAGGACATTTTTATTATGATAAATCGTGTTTCTGTCGAAACATTTTAGTGGCTTAGGACGCCATGTTTTTTGACGTAGCTTCGCTTGGCGCAAACTGTATTGAAAAGTAAGGATAAATTAAAAAATGTAATAACGCAATTGTATTAAGAATTAAATTGTCTATCAATCCCTGTCCACCCTATATTTTTTAGTCACGTTTATGAGTATTTATGTATAAGAGTAGATCACTGTCTAAGTGGCGCAAGGACATTTTGTGACCAGCTGAGCTACATTTCACATTGTCTAACCATGATTTTGGTGGCTAAATATAAACATTTTCGATCAAACTGTATATGCATGTTGTAATGTGATGTTACAGGAGTGTCATCGGAAGAATTCTGAGAAGGTTAGTGAAAAAATTAATATCTTTTGGCGATGTTGACTTTTATCGCTCACTTTGGCTAGAATCAATGCTGGGCTGCTAATTGCTATGTGCTAAGCTAATATAACGATTTATTGTGTTTTCGCTGTAAGACACTTAGAAAATCTGAAATATTGTCTGTATTCACAGGATCTGTGTCTTTCGATTCGTGTATGCTGTGTATTTTTACGAAATGTTTGATGATTAGTAGTTAGGTAAACACGTTGCTCATTGTAATTATTCTAGTCCATTTGTGATGGTGGGTGCAATTGTAAACTATGCCATATACCTGAAATATGCACTTTTTTCTAACAAAACCTATCCCATACCATAAATATGTTATCAGACTGTCATCTAATGAGTTTTTTTGTTGGTTAGGGGCTATAAATATCTTAGTTTAGCCGAATTGGTGATGGCTACTGGTGTTGGTGGACAAATAAAAGATGGTGGATTATGCTAATGTGTTTTTAGGTAATAGATGTACATCTTTACATATTGTGTCTTCCCTGTAAAACATTTTAAAAATCGGAAATGTTGACTGGATTCATAAGATCTGTGTCTTTCATTAGCTGTATTGGACTTTAATGTGTGAAAGTTAAATATTTAAAAAAAATATTTTTTTTGAATTTCGCGGCACTGGTTTTTCAGTGGGGGGGGGGGGGGGGGTGCCGCTAGCGCCACGCTGATCCTAGACAGGTTAAACAATTTAAAGGCAATGCTACCAAATACTAATTGAGTGTATGTAAACTTCTGACCCACTGGGAATGTGATGAAAGAAATAAAAGCTGAAATAAATAATTCTCTCTGCTATTATTCTGACATTTCACATTCTTAAAATAAAGTGGTGATCCTAACTGACCTAAAACAGGGAATTTTTACTCGGATTAAGTGTCAGGAATGGTGAAAAACTGAATTTAAATGTATTTGGCTAAGGTGTATGTAAACTTCCGACTTCAACTGTGTGTAACGATGCACGTTGTCAGTCACACACCCACCCAGAGATACCAATGAAACATGACGCAACACAATGTACATATGTTGGCGACAAGCGCCGCATACACCAACCCAATACCTTCCCCCCCGAGACACACAGCGCACTCACAGCTTGAGGACGGCCGAGCGCTTGCCCAGCATCATCTTGACGAAGTCTCTGTAGTTGATGCTGTCGCTGACGCCTTCGGTCACCTCGGAGATCATCTTCTTCATCTCCAGGTGGGTCTTCGGAACGCCCAGCTTCTCCATCATCCTCTTCATCCCCATCATATCTGCAGGGGGACGCCCACACAGGAGGAGAATGGTTAACAAGCGCACACACACACCCCCCCACTGGAGAACGACAGACACACACACCACACGCACACCCCTGCAGGAGAACGACACACCCCCCCCCCCTCCCCCCACTGGAGAACGACAGACACACACCACACGCACACCCCTGCAGGAGAACGACACACACACACACCTTATCTGACACCTGTTTTCAAGGCCAGTAGGCCAAATACAGTATCACCTTTCTAGTTAGACGCAATAGTGACACATGAAACCCTCATGGACCTCTGGTTAATCCCATACCCACAACGCACGGAGGTCTTAACTACTGCTCAGTGCTCACAAACACACACACACACACACACACACACACACACACACACACACACACACACACACACACACACACACACACACACACACACACACACACACACACACACACACACACACACACACACACACACACACACACACACACACACAAAGCACCGCAGTTGTGTATCACTGTTGAGCACCTGGCTGCTTGTCGTTTCCACTACTCACCGATCTCTCCTTGGTCATTCAGGTCAAACTCTGCATATTTGTCTGCAAAACAAATCGACACACAAGCGCATGGTTAGCTTGCATGGTTAACACACAACCGCATGGTTAGCTTGCACGGTTAACACACAACCGCATGGTTAGCTTGCACGGTTAACACACAAGCGCATGGTTAGCTTGCACGGTTAACACACAACCGCATGGTTAGCTTGCACGGTTAACACACAACCGCATGGTTAGCTTGCACGGTTAACACACAGCAGACTAAATAAGGAGGGTGGAGGTGTCTCAATGTAACACCGAATAAAGTTAAAGGCCCTTAAATAACACACCCAAACACAACGCATTAGGGAGAGTAGAAGACCAAAAAAACGCTTTGCTTAACACACACACACACACACACACACACACACACACACACACACACACACACACACACACACACACACACACACACACACACACACACACACACACACACACAGCTGGTCATAGCAGGTGTGTCTCGCAATGGCAGGCTAGGGTCAGACAGGCCAACGAGGAAAAAATATGGTCCTGGCCTTATGGCAATGAACAGATCCTCTCATTTGGCCTGGCCTACAGTTCACGCATTAGCCTAATACTTCATCAGTCAGTAGTCAACTGCCCAGTGCCACTCCAATGACATGTCTTGTTGTGGAGATAAAAACAGCGCTCTCTGGAACTCTCTCTCTGGAATTCTCTCTGGAACTCTGTAGTTAGTCAGGTTTCTGGATTAGGCCTAGCTGTTTCCCCTGTCACAATGGAGCCTCTGTGTGTGTGTTTGTGTGTGAGGCCTTGAGTTGTGGAACTTTGTCACCGTGTGGAGGGGGGGGGGTGAGGGGGCAGTCGGGGGACAATGCTGACCCTGTTTGTGAACTCTGAGGAGAGGGCCCCTGTTCCGCCTCCCACCTACACGCTGCTCTGTGAGTGGGCCTCTTGTCCTGAAGCGCTCTGTCAATCAACCATCCATCCGTCCACACACTGATAGTCTCAACAACACAAGTGGCTTCTTCCTCCTCTCCGATATTCCTCGTGTCTTCAAAGTGAGTGAAATATCTTGGAGGCCTTCTCTCTCTTCCTCCTCTTCCCCTATTCCGTGTACCCTTCTATTTACACCAGGCCTTCGCTGTGAGCGTAAAGGGCAAGGACGGACAATCACACATTGTCTCGCCCTCTCCTTCCCTCCCTCTCTTCTCTCCATGGTTAGGAGTGTGCTCTGACAGACGTATTTGTGTGATACACACATCAACCCCTGGAGCCTCTGGGGCGTGGGGCTGTCGGCTTCAGGCCTCAGCTGAGACCGTGTGGGACGCTACATGAAAGCCTCCTGTCGTTCTTTCCCAAAACAATAACGTCTTGTGTCCTTGCTCTTTGCTCATTCTCACCCGCTCTCGAACGGGAACAATACCTACAAGCATTCGCTGTTATGAGAAATAAATACAGCACCAGGGCTCTATCTAGTTCTCCTATAGGCCAGAGGAGGCTGGTGGGAGGAGCTAAAGGAGGACGGGCTGATTGTAATGACTTGAATGGAATCGATGGAACGGAGTCAAACAAGTTGTTTCAATGTGCTCGATGTGTTCGATACCATTCCATTTATTCCATTCCAGCCATTACAATGAGCCCGTCCTCCTATAGTTCCATCCCACCAGCCTCCTCTGCTATAGGCCTATGCATATAATCTCAGGATTTGCAAGTAAAATACACACACAGAACACTACTGCAACTCTCACTCTCAGACCAGACCTGTCCGTGAATGATGACACACACACACCAGGGTTCTCCCCAGGTATTTTTTAACAAGGTGCTGCTGCTGGGGGGGCTAATCCTTTCCTGGTTTCAGTGTCATTCTACTCTCTAAAACCACCTGTTCCCCCAGAGCCCTAGAATTACAATAACAACCAGAGGAGAGGAGGAGCAGACACATTCCTGCTGTCTGGAACGCTGTGGAACCCCCTGGCCTCACAACCCACTTAGAAACCAGGTCAGAACACACAGACACACTAAAAAAACAGACATAAAATACAAACACATTGACATATGGCACACACACCCCCACAGGAAACCCACAGACACAACTTACTCACACCCCTCTTTGATTCAGACCCAAATTGGGACAGCGATACATCTTGCATTCCAGGCCGGGAAGGTCTTTCCTGGCAGAACGACTTACTTTTAAAGGAATCTAGTTTTTCTGGGAGGTCCTCCTCATCCCGGTATTTCTGGTCTTCCATGTATTCCTGAGGAGAGAGGAAAAGGGGAGAAACTGAATCCGAGAGCCCATCAGAGAAACAGGTCTAACATGGTATCAGATTCACAACATTTAACCATCATGGCTACATCTCAATTATCACTCCTTCCTCCCACGTGTGCACTTGTTCACTTCCCTTCACTGAAAGGGAATGACTACCACATGCCTCCACCAATCCAATGCTTTTTCGATTGGTGGGAAGTAGTGAACGAGTGTAAACTTCAGGTGCAATAAAATATTACTGGGACGCACCCATGTCATTTACGCTCTTCAATGCAGAGGTTACAGTATCTACAGTTGAAGTCGAAAGTTTACATACACTTAGGTTGAAGTCATGGAAACTCGTTTTTCAACCACTCGACAAATTTCTTGATAACAAGCTATAGCAAGTCGGTTAGGACATCTACTTTGTGCATGACATAGGTCATTTTTCCAACAATTGTTTACAGACAGATTATTTCACATAAAATTCACTGTATCACGATTCCAGTGGGTAAGAAGTTTACATACACTAAGTTGACTGTGCCTTCAAACAGATTGGAGAATTCCAGAAAATTATGTCATAGCTTTAGAAGCTTCTGATAGGCTAACTGACACCATTTGAGTCAATTGGAGGTGTACCTGTGGATGTATTTCAATGCCTACCTTCAAACTCAGTGCATCTATGCTTGACATCATGGGAAAATCAGAAGAAATCAGCCAAGACCTCAGAAAATAATTGTAAACCTCCACAAGTCTGGTTCATCCTTGGGAGCAATTTCCAAACGTCTGAAGGTACCACATTCATCTGTAGTACGCAAGTATAAACAATAGTACGCAAGTATAAACACCATGGGACCACGCAGGCGTCATACCGCTCAGGAAGGAGATGCGTTCTGTCTCCTAGAGATTAACGTACTTGGTGCGAAAAGTGCAAATCAATCCCAGAACAACAGCAAAGGACCTTGTGAAGATGCTGGAGGAAACAGGTACAAACGTATTAACAGCCACAGTAAAACAAGTCCTATATCGACATAACCTGAAAGGCCACTCAGCAAGGAAGAAGCCACTGCTCCAAAACCGCCATAAAAAAAGCCAGACTACGGTTTGCAACTGCACATGGGGAAAAATATTGTACGTTTTGCAGAAATGTCCTCTGGTCTGATGAAACGCAAATAGAACTGTTTGGCCATAATGACCATCGTTATGTTTGGAGTAAAAAGGGGGATGCTTGCAAGCCGAAGAACACCATCCCAACCGTGAAGCACGGGGGTGGCAGCATCATGTTGTGGGGGTGCTTTGCTGCAGGAGGGACTGGTGCACTTCACAAAAGAGATGGCATCATGAGGAATGAAAATTATGTGAATATATTGAAGCAACATCTCAAGACATCAGTCAGGAAGTTAAAGCTTGGTTGCAAATGGGTCTTCCAAATGGACAATGACCCCAAGCATGCTTGTGGCAAAATGGCTTAAGGACAACAAAGTCAAGGTATTGGAGTGGCCATCACAAAGCCCTGACCTCAATCCTATTGAAAATGTGTGGGCAGAAATAAAATAGAGTGTGCAAGCAAGGAGGCCTACAAACCTGACTCAGTTACACCAGCTCTGTCAGGAGGAATGGGCCAAAATTCACCCAACTTATTGTGGGAAGCATGTGGAAGACTACCCAAAATGTTAAACATTGTTAAACAATTTAAAGGCAATGCTACCAAATACTAACTGATGTTTAGCAGATATTTAGCAGATGTTATTGCGTTTGTAGCGAAATGCTTGTGCAGTAGTATCTAACAATTCACAACAATAAAACACAAATCTAAAAGTAAAAGATTTAAGAAAAATATTAATATTAGATCGAGCAATGTCGGAGTGGCATTGACTAAAATACAGTAGAATATAATACAGTATAAACATATGAGATGAATAAAGCAGTATGTAAACATTATTCAAGTGACTAGTGTTCCATTATTAATGTGGTCAGTGATTCCAAGTCTATGTATATAGGGCAGCAGCCTCTAAGGGACAGGGTTGTATAACTGAGTGGAAGCCGGCTAGTGACGGCTATTTAACAGTCTGATGGCCTTGCGATAGAAGCTGTTTTTGATTTTGATGATTGCATTGGAGGCGTGCGTGACCACGTAGTCATGGCTGAACAGGGAGTACAGGAGAGAAGTGGAGGTGTTGTTTCCTACCTTCATCACCTGGGGGCGGCCAGTCAGGAAGTCCAGGACGGTGTTCAGACCCAGGGCCCCGAACTTAATGATGAGCCTGTACTATGGTGTTGAATGCTGAGCTATAGACAATGAACCACATTCTTACATAGGTATTCATCTTGTCCAGAAGGGATAGTGCAGTGTGCAATGTGATGACGATTGCGTCATCTGTGGATCTATTGTGGCGGTAAGCAAATTCAAGTGGGTCTAGGGTGTCAGGTAAGGTAGAGGTGATATGGTCCTTAACTAGCCTCTCAAAGCACTTCATAATTACAGAAGTGAGTGCTACGGGGTGATAGTCATTTAGTTCAGTTACCTTTGCTTTATTGGGTACAGGAACAATGGTGGACATCTTGAAGCAAGTAGGGTCAGCAGATTGGGATAGGGAGAGATTGAATATGTCCGTAAACACTTCAGTCAGCTGGTCTGCTCATGCAGACCAGCATGAGCAGACCAGGACGCGGCTAGGGATGCCGTCTGGGCCGGCCGCCTTGCAAGGGTTAACACGCTTAAATGTCTTACTCACGTCGGCCACGGAGAAGGAGAGCCCACAGTCCTTGGTAGTGTGCCGCGTCGGCAGCACCGTGTTATCTTCAAAGCGGTCGAAGAAGGTGTTTAGCTTGTCCGGAAGCAAGACGTCGGTGTCCGCGACGTGGCTGTTTTTCCCTTTGTAGTCCGCGATTGTCTGTAGACCCTGCCACATACGTCTCGTGTCTGAGTCATTGAATTGCGACTCCACTTTGTCTCTGTACTGACGTTTTTCGTGATTGATTGCCTTACGGAGGGAATACCTACACTGTTTGTATTTGGCCATATTCCAAGTCACCGTGCCATGGTTAAATGCGGTGTTTCGCCCCTTTCAGTTTTGCGCGAATGCCGCCATCTATCCACAGTTTCTGGTTAGGGTATGTTTAAGTAGTCACAGTGGGAACAACATCCCTTATACCAGGGCTTCTTAAACTTTTTCAGCTTGGGACACAAATTAGAATTCCTGTGTTTTCCTGGGACGCAAGCTTATAAAAAATATGCAACTATACATAAATATCGGTACATTTCATTGCCCTTATGCCTAAAACAAATGCAATACAGACAAAAACAAATAACAACAAAATGAAATATCTATATACATATTCATTAATGTTTATTTCCCCCCATTAAAAACACTCGTACATATCTGTCTATGTTGGAACTGTTGCTGTTAAAATACAATGCATATTTTTCTATTCTGAACTAGAATAAACTGATCACATCACACAGATGTAGACCAGAAAACACACTCACAGTCCTAATGAGAGCATGTCTATTCTGGGCTCTGTTTTTGACAGTGTAACACTGAGGTCATGCTCAGCCTTAACTGTTTCTGTACTTGTTTTATAAGTATGTCAGAGTTGAGAACCCTGACTCGCATAGGTATGCGGTGCCAAACTGGACCAGAACATCTGCTGCTTTCTCAGTCAGGCAGGAGGCCGCTTCCTGTTGTAGATGAGCAACCCAGAACTGTGTGAGTGTGGTTGACTCAAAAAGCATTTTGCTTTAATCAGTTTATTCCAGTTAAGAATTTTTTATTTTTTTTATTTTAACAGCAACAGTTCCAACCTAGACTAGTTTTCAACAATAATTCCTACCGTGAGCCTGATCATTTTTCATCTTCATCTGAACTGTTACTAGGGTAGCTAGCTTGCTTTGGCGAATGTTAGCTATTAGCTGTGTAAAAGGCCAGGGGATTGTTTGAAACAGAAACTCGCATCTACTATGACAGTTAGTATGCCCTTATTTCTGCTTATCATCACCTGTTATAAAATGACAACAATGCCTTGCTAGCGGACTTACTTTGTCACGTTTGAAGCACTGTTTCCTGAAGCATTCTGCCCTGTTCTGAAAGAACTCCCTGGGTTTACCATCATGCTGTGGATGTTTTGTCAGGACGTGTCGTTTTATAAATTTGATCGTTATGAGAGACTCATTACTAAGCACTTCCCCGCACAAAACACATTGTGGATGCTCCTCGTTATAAGTTTGTATGAAAGAGAGAGAAACTCATCGCTGTATATGCGTTTCATGACAATTGAGCTCAGTCAGAACTTGTGGCTAGCATGAGTCCATTTCATGACAGCGGTGAGTGCTGGCGAGTGGGAATAACAAGACAGCGCTGCATCGTGTGTGTTGTGGAGTGATCTTCACGAAAACTGCAGAAAAAAGATCCGCTAAACCACGAAGCACACGGGCATCTCCCTCTCACACTTGTGCAGCTGCCAAACTGAGCACAGGCCACATCTAAGCAGAGAGCGCAGATGCACTTGGCCAAATCAATTCCAGTAATTAATGAAACAGTTATACATTTACTCTGTCACGTTGCGACCCACCATTAAGAGGTCGCGACCCATACTTTAAGAAAGGCTGCCCTATATGAACTCAGTCACCGTATCCATGTATTCGTCAATGTTATTCCCGGAACATATCCCAGTCCGCGTAAACAAAACAATCTTGAAGCATGGATTCTGATTGGTCAGACCAGAGTTGAATAGACCTAAGCATGGGTACTTCCTGTTTGAGTTTCTGCCTGTAGGAAGGAGTGAGCAAAATGGAGTCGTGATCAGATTTGCTTAAGGGAGGTCGGGGGCGGATCTTGTAGCCATCCCGGAAGTTTGAGTAGCAGTGGTCCAATGTTTTCCAGAGCGAGTACTACAGTCAATCTGTTGGTAGAACTTCAGTAGTGTTTTCCTCAAATATGCTTTGTTAAAATCCCCAGCTACAATAAATACGGCCTCAGAAAATGTGGTTTCCAGTTTGCATAAAGTCCAGTTTAGTTCTTTGAGGGCCGTTGTAGTATATCAAATCAAGTTTATTTTATATAGCCCTTCGTACATCAGCTAATATCTCGAAGTGCTGTACAGAAACCCAGCCCAAACCCAAGCAATGCAGGTGTAGAAGCACAGTGGCTAGGAAAAACTCCCTAGAAAGGCCAAAACCTAGGAAGAAACCTAGAGAGGAACCAGGCTATGAGGGGTGGCCAGTCCTCTTCTGGCTGTGCCGGGTGTAGATTATAACAGAGCATGGCCAAGATGTTCAAAATGTTCATAAGTGACAAGCATGGTCAAATAATAATCAGGAATAAATGTCAGTTGGCTTTTCATAGTATAGGCTTGAGGGGGAATATACACGGCTGTGACTATAACCGAAGATAATTCTCTTGGGAGATAATACGGTCGGCATTTGATTGTGAGGTATTCTAGGTCGGATGAACAAAAGGACTTGAGTTTCTGTATATTATCACAATCACACCATGAGTAGTTAATCAAGAAATATACACTCCCGCCTTTCTTCTTCCCGGAGAGGTTTTATTCCTGTCTGCGCGATGTACTGAGAACCCAGCTGGCTGTTTTGACCGTGAAACAGAGTATGCTACAATCCCTGATGTCTCTCTGGAAGGAGAGCCTTGCCCTGAGCTCGTGTACTTTGTTATCCAGAGACTGAATATTATCTAATAATATACTCGGAAGCGGTGGATGTTGTGCATGCCTCCTGAGTCGGACTAGAAGTCCACTCCGAATACCTCTTCTTCTCCGGCGGTGTTTTGAATGCAGCCTCTGGAATAAGTTAAATTGCCCTGGGGGGTACGAACAAAGGATCCAATTCGGGAAAGTCGTATTCCTGGCCGTAATGCTGGTGAGTTACCACCGGTCTGATATCCAAAACGTATTTCCGTCTGTATGAAATAACACACAAAAAAAATGTAATACTGCAAAGTTGCTTAGGAGCAGAGCTTCCATAGAGGAGATGATTGAGAGAATTGGAAGCTGGGGATGCTTAGGTGGCCATGATGGTATGAGGGGCAGATCGGGAATTTAGGCAGGACACCGGGGTTAACACCCCTATGATAACTGGCGAGGGATCTTTGGTGACCACAGAGTCAGGACACCGTTTAACATCCCATCCAAAAGACAGCACCCTACACAGGGCAATGTCCCTTATCACTGCCCTGGGATTTTTCTTTTTTTAGACCAGAGGATAGAGTGCCTCCTACTAGCCCTCAAACACCACTACAAACAACATCTGGTTTCCCATCCAGGGACTGACCAGGACCAACCCTGCTTAGCTTCAGAGCCAAGCCAACAGAGGGATGCATGGTGGTATGCTGCTGGCCATGCTATGTCTCTAGGGGTTTTAAAGACACAGGCTGTGTCCCAAACAGAGCCCTATATAGTGCACTACCTTCGAACAAAGCCCTTATGGTCCTGGTCAAAAGTAGTGCTCTATATATGGAATAGGGTGCCATTTGGGACTCACCCACAGTGTGTGTTTCTTCCTGTGCTATAGAGCTCATGAAAGTGGGACATGAGAATGACTCTGATACCGGAGTCAGTAAAGAAAGGCAGGCAGCCATTGTGACCGTTCAGGCGTAGCTCAGTAATGTGGTCCTGTACGGTGCGTTCATTACCAGGGTTGTGGGTTCAATTCCCAGGGCCAACCATACACAAAATATATACACACGCATGACTGTTAAAGCCACATGTCGTCGGAGGCTCCGTGTGATATAATGGCGGATCCTCCGGAGGCATGCTAGAGGCTACATTGAGCTCAGCATCACCGTGCACCTCCTCCATTTTGTAACAACGTGGGCCGGGAGATCCTGTATAAACACAAACTCACTTCCTTGACAACTTCCTTCTCAGACGCTTTGGATAAAAGAGTCTGCTAAATGGAATATATTATAGAATATGAAGAGACATTTGATGCCTGAAGAGGTGTTAGTACAGTACATGTGTGTGAGTGGGAGAGAAAGGGTTATGAAGAGTGTTTGTGCGAGTGGTAGAGCGTGAAATCGGAGGTGAATATGAGAATCAGCATTGCAGGCAATCTCTCCAGGACGACGGCACGATTCAGTGGGTCTGACTCATCACTGCAACAAACACGCACCCAATATTATTAGCAAAGGTGTTTCCCTATATTCTTTTCGGGGTGCTCCTCCGCTGCTAAAATCGTTGCCGCCACTCCAAAAATATGATTTAAAAAAAATAAAAAAATAAAACTGAAGTGATAAATACTGTACACACACACAAATACCGTTTTTAATCATATTTTTGGAGTGGCGGAAACGATTTAGCATTGACAGAGCACGCCTAAATTAATATAAGGGAAACTCTCAATGAACATTGAACGTGTGGCTGTAACGATTCAAACGTTTAAGACTCCATCGGACCGGGGACCCTAAACCGAACTGCCCTAGTCAAACTGAGCAATGTGCCCTTTTTGGGGGTGTCTTGCTAATTGCCTACAATTTCCACCTTTTGTCTATTCCATTTGCACAACAGCATGTGAAATGTATTGTCAATCAGTGTTGCTTCCTAAGTGGACAGTTTGATTTCACAGAAGTGTGATTGACTTGGAGTTACATTGTGTTGTTTAAGTGTTCCCTTTATTTTTTTGAGCAGTGTATATATAGTGCATTCTCACAGTGCATTCGGAAAGTATTCAGACCCCATTTTGTTACATTACAGCCTTATTATAAAACTGATTAAATAAAAACATTTCCTCATCAATCTACACACAATTCCCCATGATGACGAAGCGAAAACAGGTATTTAGACATTTTTGCAGATGTATTACAAATAAAAAACAGAGATACCTTATTTACATAAGTATTCAGACCCTTTGCTATGAGACTCAAAATTGAGGTCAGGTGCATCCTGTTTCCATTCATCATCCTTGAGATGTTTCTACAACTTGATTGGAGTCCACCTGTGGTAAATTCAATTGATTGGACATGATTTGGAAAGGCACACACACACCTGTCTATATAAGGTCCCACAGTTGACAGTGTATGTCAGAGAAAAAACCAAGCCATGAGGTCAAAGGAATTGTCTGTAGAGCTCAGAGACAGGATTGTGTTGAGGCACAGATCTGGGAAAGGATAGCAAAAAATGTCTGCAGCACTGAAGGTTCCCAAGAACACAGTCCTCCATGGAAAAAGTTTGGAACCACCAAGGCTCTTCCTAGAGCTGGCCACCTGGCCAAATTGAGCTATCGGGGGAGAAGTGCCTACAGTCAGGGGGGTGATCAAGAACCCGATGGTCACTCTGATAGAGCTCCAGAGTTCCTTTGTGGAGATGGGAAGACCTTCCAGAAGGACAACCATCTTTGCAGCACTCCACCAATCAGGCCTTTATGGTAGAGTGGCCAGACGGAAGTCACTCCTCAGTAAAAGGCACATGACAGCCCGCTTGTAGTTTTCCAAAAGGCACCTAAAATGACTCTCAGACCATGAGATACAAGATTCTCTGGTCAAATGAAACAAAGATTGAACTCTTCGGCCTGAATAACAAGCATCAAGTCCGGAAGAAACCTGGTACCATCCCTACAGTGAAGCATGGTGGTGGCAGCGTCATGCAATGGGGATGGTATCAGCAGCAGGGTCAGGGAGACGGAAAGATGAATGGAGCAAAGAACAGAGAGATCATTGATGAAAACCTGCTCCTGAGCGCTCAGGACATCAGACTCGAGGCAAAGGTTCACCTTCCAACAGGACAACGACCCCAAGCACACAGCCAAGACAATGCAGGAGTGGCTTCAGAACAAGTCTCTGAATGGCCTTGAGTGGCCCAGCCAGAGCCCAGACTTGAATCAGACCAAACATCTCTGGAGAGACCTGAAAATAGCTGTGCTGCGACGCTCCCCATCCAACCTGACAGAGCTTGAAAGGATCTGCAGAGAAGAATGGGAGAAACTCCCCAAATACAGGTGTGCCAAGCTTGTAGCGTCATACCCAAGAAGACTCGAGGCTGTAATCGCTGCCAAAAGTGCTTCAACAGAGTACTGAGTACAGTAATCCTGTTTTAATTTTTTGATGTGCAAAAATGTCAAATACACTGTTTTTGCTTAGTCATTATGGGGCATTGTGTGTAGATTGATGAGGTAAAAAAAACAATTTAATCTATTTTAGAATAAGGCTGTAACGTAACAAAATGTGGAAAAAGTCAAGGGTCTGAATACTTTCCGAATGCACTGTATGTGTATGGTGTATGTAAATTATGTACACTACATGACCAAAAGTATGTGGACACCTGCTTGTCGAACATCTCATTCCAAAATCATGGGCATTAATATGGAGTTGGTTCCCCTTTGCTGCTATAACAGGCTCCATTCTTTTCAGAAGGATTTCAACTAGATGTTGGAACATTGCTGCGAGGACTTACTAATGCTCTTGTGGCTGAATGGAAGTGAGGTCGGCACTGATGTTGGGCAATTAGGCCTGGCTCGCAGTCGGCGTTCCAATTCATCCCAAAGGTGTTCGATTCGGTTGAGGTCAGGGCTCTGTGTAGGCCAGTCAAGTTCTTCCACACGGAGCTCGACAAACCATTTCTGTATGGGCCGCACTTTGTGCATGGGGGCATTGTCATGCTGAAACAGGAAAGGACCTTTCCCAAACTGTTGCCACAAAGTTGGAAGCACAGAATCGTCTAGAAGGTCATTGTATGCTGTAGCGTTAAGATTTCTAATCATTGGAACTAAGGGGCCCGAACCTTGAAAAACAGCCCCAGACCATTATTCCTCCTCCACCAAACTTTACAATTGGCACTATGCATAGGGGCAGGTAGTGTTCTCCTGGCATCCGCCAAACCCAGATTCATCCATCGGACTGCCAAATGGAGAAGCGTGAGTCATCACTCCAGAGAACGTGTTTCCACTGCTCCAAAGTCCAATGGTGGCAAGTTGTACACCCCTCCAGCCGACGCTTGGCATTGCGCATGGTGATCTTAGGCTTGTTTGAAGCTGCTCGGCCATGGAAACCCATTTCATGAAGCTCCCGACTAACAGTTATTGTGCTGATGTTGCTTCCAGAGGCAGTTTGGAACTCGGTAGTGAGTGTTGCAACCGAGGACAGACGATTTTTTCACACTACGCGCTTCAGCACTCGGCGGTCCTGTCCTGTGAGCTTGTGTTGCCTACCACCAGCCTACCAACAGCTGGGGTATATTGTGTGTAGATAGACGAGGAAAAAAATTTATGAAATACATTTTAGAATAAGGCTGTAATGTAACAAAATGAGGAAAAAGTAAAGGGGTCTGAATACCTTCCGAATGCACTGTACATCATTTACACACACAGTCAGCTCAGACAGATCCAGCTCAGAGGCCCAGCTCAAAAGCTCCGTCAGTAGCAGATTTTAATTTAGAATGATGATGCAGCAAATATTAGTACATCGAATAGTTTCAAATGAAAGAGTATTGTTCCTGTATCGTATTGGAGCCCATGTATCTAGATACATATCGAATCTCTTGAAAGGGAAAGATGTACATCCCCACTAAAACCAAATCGAAACTGTAGAAATTACAATAGACCTACATTTATAGTCTCTCTCTCTCTTCTCTGTCCAGCTTGTGAACAGTCATTGAAACGAAAGTTAGTCAGAGAGCATCGAAAATTCCAAAAGCATTCTTTGCTTATTTTGACGGCAAGGAAATATAATCAATTTGAAGAACGAGTTTGAGTTTGACACCTCTGGGGTAGAGCAAGTGCAGGGTGAAGAGAGAGAGGAGCAGCAGACCATAATTTTATTTTCATACATTTTGGAGTAGAATTTAGAAAAAACACCAGAAATGACCTTCTCACAGTCGTTCTAGAACCCCCCCCCCCCCCCCCCCACAGATAAAAGGTTATATTATTATGGAAATGGAGTGGCTGAACCAAAGTGCAAATCTGCTGAACACCACTGTCAGGCAGCTGATTCATAGAACTGGAGGTGGTGATGCAGGCATGTTAGTCACAGGCAGCATAGCGCTAAACCCAAGGCTGAGCCAATCATCAGTCAACTAGTGACTACACTGCACCTGGAATTACTGCTTTCTTGAGTATACCAAAAAAGGCTTGCTTTTTTACAATAGTACAAATGTATGCTTGTGCATGTATGGTCGATGTCATCAGTTCACCAATATGGGTCTAAATTTTGTTGATGTTATTGCAGAAATGAGGATGATCATTTTGTTAAACGACCCACAAAACAAAACAAAAATGTGATTCTCCTGATTGACCTCTCCGCAACCTCCCACTGGGCAAAAACTGGTTGAATCAACAATGTTCCCACATCATTTCAACAACAAAAATGATCTATCAACATGGAAAACTGATTGGACTTGAAAAAAGTAATCAACGTAAGGGCATTGTCTTTTTTTCATCCAACTTTTAACCTAAAACCAATGACGTGGTGAAATGTTTTGTTGATTTCCCATTGAATTCACATTAGTTGACAACTCAACCAAATGTAAATCAAAACTAGAAGTTGAAATGACGTCTGTGCCCTGAGGGCTGATTCTCTCTCCTCAATTCTAGGTTTGTTTCCATGTGACCAGAATGTGCGAAAGAGAGACAGACATACTTTCAGCCCCAGAGAGAGAGAGAAAGTGAGAGAGAGAGAGAAAACAGGCTTCTAGCCCCAAAGAGAATCTATGTCAACAGCAATCGCTGAAAAATCCTCTGCGGTATCATTAACAGCAAACATTTCCTCTGTGAAAACATTGTAAAATCAATGTACAGAAACAGCAAGTGTGCAGTTAAAATTGGCAATAAACACACAGATTTCTTTCCTCAGAGCCGTGGGGTGAGACAAGGATGCAGCAAGAGCCCCACCCTTTTCAACAATTATATCAATGAATTGGTGAGGGCACTAGAACAGTCTGCAGCACCTGGCCTCACCCTACTGGACTCTGAAATCAAATGTCTATTGTTTGCAGATGATCTGGTGTGTCACGCCCTGACCTTAGTTATCTTTGTTTTCTTTATTATTTTGGTTAGGTCAGGGTGTGACATGGGGGATGTATGTGTTTTGTCTTGTATGTTTATGGGGTGTTTACTTGTCTATGTCTAAGTTGCCTGTGTCTGCACTTATTGATTATATAGCGTTACGTTTGTTGGTTATTTTGATAGTGTGTTTAGTGTTCTTCGTTTCGGTAAATAAATAAGAAGAATGTATATATATCACGCTGCGCCTGGTCCTCCTCTCTTCCACCATACGACAAACGTGACATGGTGCTTCTGTCCCCAACCAAGAAGGGCCTACAGCAGCACCTAGATCTTTTGCACAGATTCTGTTAGACTTGAACCCTGACAGTGAATCTCAGTAAGACAAAATAATGGTGTTACAAAAAAGGTCCAGGACAACAAATACAAATTATATCTAGACACTGTTGCCCTAGAACACGCAATGAATTATACCTACCCTCGGCCTAAACATCAACACCACAGGTAACTTCCACAAGGCTGTGAACGATTTAAGAGACAAGGCAAGAAGGGCCTGCTATGCCATCAAAAGGAACATAAAACTTGACATCCCAATTAGGATCTGGCTAAAAATACTTCAAATCAGTTATAGAAACCATTGGCCTCTATAGTTGAGATCTGGGGTCCACTCACCAACCAAGAATTCACAAAACGGGACACCCAATTGAGACTCATCCAGAATTTTGCTAAATATACTTTGTATACAATGCTAAACCCCAAATGATGCATGCAGAGCAGAATTAGAACTATACCCACCAGTTATCAAGATCCCCAAAAGTGCTGTTAAATTCTACAACGCCCTAAAAGGAAGTGATGACCACACATTCCACATCAAAGCCCTCACCTACAGAGAGATTAAAATAGAGAAGAGTCCCCTCAGCCAGCTGGTTCTGGGGCTCTGTTCACAAACACAAACAGACCCCACAGAGCACCAGGCCAGCAACACAATTAGAGTCAACCAAATTATGAGGAAGAAATATGATAACTATTTGACACACTGCAAAGAATCAACCCAAAAAACTAAGCAAATTGGAATGCTATCTGGCCCTAAACAGAGAGTACAGTCGTGGCCAAAAGTTTTGAGAATGACACAAATATACATTTTCACAAAGACTGCTGCCTCAGTTTGTATGATGGCAATTTGCATATACTCCAGAATGTTATGAACAGTGATCAGATGAATTGCAATTAATTGTAGTCCCTCTTTGCCATGAAAATTAACTGAATCCCCCCAAAACATTTCCACTGCATTTCAGCCCTGCCACAAAAGGACCAGCTGACATCATGTCAGTGATTATCTCGTTAACACAGGTGTGAGTGTTGACGAGGACAAGGCTGGAGATCACTCTGTCATGCTAATTGAGCTCGAATAACAGACTGGAAGCTTCAAAAGGAGGGTGGTTATTGGAATCTTTGTTCTTCCTCTCAACCATGGTTACCTGCAAGGAAACAAGTGCCATCATCATTGCTTTGCACAAAAAGGGCTTCACAGGCAAGGATATTGCTGCCAGTAAGATTGCACCTAAATCAACCATTTATCGGATCATCAAGAACTTCAAGGAGAGCGTTTCAATTGTTGTGAAGAAGGCTTCAAGGCGCCCAAGAAAGTCCAGCAAGTGCCAGGACAGTCTCCTAAAGTTGATTCAGCTGCGGGATCGGGGCACACCAGTACAGAGCTTGCTCATGAATGGCAGCAGACAGCTGTGAGTGCATCTGCACCCACAGTGAGGCGAAGAATTTTGGAGGATGGCCTGGTGTCAAGAAGGGCAGCAAAGAAGCCACTTCTCTCCAGGAGAAACATCAGAGACTGATATTCTGCAAAAGGTACAGGGATGGGACTGCTGAGAACTGGAGTCAAATCATTTCCCCTGATGAATCCCCTTTCCGATTGTTTGGGGCATCCGGAAAAAAAGCTTGTCCGGAGAAGACAAGGTGAGCGCTACCATCAGTCCTGTGTCATGCCAACAGTAAAGCATCCTGAGACCATTCATGTGTAGGGTTGCTTCTCAGCCAAGGGAGTGGGCTCACTCACAATTTTGCCTAAGAACACAGCCATGAATAAAGAATGGTACCAACATATCCTCCGAGAGCCAACCATCCAGGTACAGTTTGGTGACGAACAATACCTTTTCCAGCATAATGGACACCTTGCCATAAGGCAAAAGTGATAACTAAGTGGCTCAGGGAACAAAACATCGATATTTTGGGTCCATTGCCAGGAAACTCCCCAGACCTTAATCCCATTGAGAACTTGTGGTCAATTCTCAAGAGGCGGGTGAACAAACAAAAACCCACAAATTCTGACAAACTCCAAGCATTGATTATGCAAGAATGGGCGGCAATCAGTCTGGATGTGGCCCAGAAGTTAATTGACAGCATGCCAGGGTGGATTGCAGAGGTCTTGAAAAAGAAGGGTCAACACTGCAAATATTGACTCTTTGCATCAACTTCATGTAATTGTCAATAAAAGCCTTTGACACTTATGAAACGCTTGTAATTATACTTCAGTAACATCTGACAAAAATATCTAAAGACACTGAAGCAGCAAACTTTGTGGAAATGAATATTTGTGTCATTCTCAAAACTTTTGGCCACGACTGTACACAGTGGTAGAATACCTGCCCACTGAGACTGACCGAAAATTAAGAAAATCCTTGACTGCGTACAGACTTAGTGAGAATAGCCTTGCTATTGAGAGAGGTCGCCATAGGCAGACATGGCTCTCAAAAGAAGACAGTATATGTGCCCACTGTCCACAAAATGAGGTGGAAACTGATCTGCATTTCCTAACCTCCAAATGTATGACCACATTAGAGACACATATTTCCCACTGATCACACAGACCCACAAAGAATTTGAAAACAAATCCAACATTCATTTTAAGCATTTCACTGTAATGTCTACACCTGCTGTATTCGGCACATGTGACAAATACAATTTGATAAACTCCTATATCTGTAAGGTGAAATACCACAATGTGCAATCACAGCAACATGATTTGTGTACCATTTCCATGGGAAAAGGGCGAGAGAGAGAGAGAGAGAAACAACAAGAACAAGCTACTCAAATGCTGTGGGCCCGTTCCACCCTACTTCCAGACAGTCGCCCCCGACACAAAGGGCGCATTCAGCCCGCTTCCCAAACACGCATTTCCCGTCTAAACGCAGGGGGATAACCGCCCGGCTCCAGGAGTCAGGGGAGAGGGGCCACACAGTATCTGCCCTTTTTCTGATTTTAGTCTTTAAATCAGGTTGGGTAATATGGAATTGGATAAATTGTAGGCAATATTTAGGGCGAGATTAGACTGGTCTAGCGCGAGCAAATACATTAAAACCAGGAGAGAGAGGGGCATTCATAGACTGACCCCCAGAAGACGTAACGTCAGCTGTGACGGGTATGCCATGCAACAAGTGGCTGTCGCTCTCACGACACAGGGAAGACCGCCGGCAAGATAACGGGTCACCGGGTCAATAACAATGAAATCAATCATTTATGACAGATTTGATCACATGCAAATAATATTGATAGCAATAATGCCGTTTACGTTATTAGCAAATGTAACTGGCTAAATCCATATTAGCTATGTGCTACCTAAATCAAAGTAGGTTCAAGGCCAAGTGGTATTATTCTGTCGAAAATAAATAGTTAATAGAGTCATTGACAAAATAAAACGCAAATATCGACATTAGAAACATCACCGGATTTACCTTGTTTATTTCCTCGCATCTCTCCCTTTGTTGAGCTTTGAGTAATCCAAAGGCTTTCCCTCCTGCAAGAAAATAGATCGGACGTTAGCTAGCTACAGTAGTCTAATTTCATCACGTTAGCTAGCTGGTCTATCTAGATAGCCCTATTGCTAGCCCTTGCATGCTCCATTGCGGAGAGTGGCGAGCATTCCATTCCAACAGGCGAAACAGAACTAGCTGACAATAGATTCCAAATGCTAGCTAGCCCTTTAGCTTGATAGATAATCCCCCCCAAATATCCCACTCGGATAACGTTATTTGCAATTACCTTGAAATTTCTGATTCACGGGCATTGTGGAGTGAGTTTGATATAGTGAGATGGGGAAGGAGAAATCAGCGGACAGCAGCTCGCTGGTCTTCTTCCCTTCGCGGGGTATTGCCCTGTGTGGTATGGCTGTGGCGCGCTGCCGTTACAGTGGCTCCGTTTCTTATAGTTCAATGAGTGGGTCAGTCAATTCACAGCAAGTGATGCTCTCTGGCTCGCCAGAGATACGAGTGATTCTTGGTTACCCTCGTGTGGTAAATGAAAGAACTGCAAGTGTAAGGTACACAATCTGCTTTCAAAATAAAAAAGATTTGAAACTAACCTTGACATGTACAGACCTACCTAAACCTATTTGTGGATGTCTGAGATTTGAAGCAACATTTTCTCAAACCAATTACAGTGGCTCCGTTTCTTATAGTTCAATGAGTGGGTCAGTCAATTCACAGCAAGTGATGCTCTCTGGCTCGCCAGAGATACGAGTGATTCTTGGTTACCCTCGTGTGGTAAATGAAAGAACTGCAAGTGTAAGGTACACAATCTGCTTTCAAAATAAAAAAGATTTGAAACTAACCCTGACATGTACAGACCTACCTAAACCTATTTGTGGATGTCTGAGATTTGAAGCAACATTTTCTCAAACCAATTATACTGATCAGAATTAAAGTCCGTACGCCTCAAGTTGTAAACGTATTACACTTTTATTGATATTAATACAAAAAAAATGCTTTTCATTGTCTTTATTTGACTGCATACATTTACATGTGTGCTTTTATACAGTTTATCTATGGCTTTGGCAAAAGCTGATCCAATTTTGCAATAGTTTGTGAACACTGCAGCTGCATCATCGTGTCAAATCAAAGTTGATTGGTTGTGTACAAAGATTTGCAGATGTTATTGCAAGTGCAGCGAAATGCCATTTTTTAAATTAAGAAATATCAGAATGAGCAATGTCAGAGACCAAAATATATATACATGTAATGTATATAAATATATATACATATAATGGTGTGTATTGACAGTATGGAGAGTATATAAATAGATAAGGTGTGTGCAGCTGTAGTTATATAGGATGAGCCATGACTAGATTACATATAAAGTGGGTAAAACAGTATGTAAACATTATTAAAGTGACCAGTGTTCAATGATACTATGTACACAGGGCAGCTGTCTCGAAGGTGCAGGGTAGAGTACTGGGTGGTAGACAGCTAGAACAGTGACTAAGGTTCAGGGCAGGGTCCTGGGCAAAGGCCGGCTAGTGATGACTGTTCAACAGTTTGATGGACTGGAGATAAGCCGTTTCTCAGTCTCTCGGTCCAAGCTTTGATACAACTGTACTGTCCGCCTTCTAGATGGTAGCGGGGAGAAATTGCCTAAATCATACTGCACTCACAATATATTTTTTGCTGTCTTCTGGCCAGAGAACTGCAAGAAAAGCGATAGAGGGATTATTATTATATAACAATACCCTTATTGGCCCAGGAGTTACATAATTTGAGCACAATCTTTACTTAATTTTACCAGAACTAAAAAGTTAAATACAAGCCCCCCTCTCCGTCCACCGTAAACAGAAACCCCACCTGATGCCCCACACAGCAGCATAGCTCTGGGGTCTGTACAACCCTCCCCTGCATCTGATGCTTTCTCGTTTTCCACACTGCCATTTTTGCCTGCCTCAAAAAGTAGTTAGCAGTTCCTATGCCTGTCTGCTACAGTGAACCTAGGCCCTCCAACATACAGGTCTAGTGTCAGCCCCAAACCTAGCCGGTACACCACCATTCCAGGACGGAAAACAGCCCTGCCAGCCTGGAACAAAGGAAAAACAAATGCTTCACTGTCTCCTCCAACACAAAAAGGAAACCACCTCCCTACCAATGGATCAAGGTGTGACATGTCTGTTCGTAGAGACAGCCCCATGAAAGAGAGAGACGGTTTACATGGTTTACAGTGGACTGAACAGTTCAAAAAAGGAGAATTACAAGAATTATTAACAGGTCTTACCACGTCTCTCTCTCTCTGAGTTTGGATGTGGTGAGGTTGAAAAGTAAAAGTTATCAGGCAGCTCAGTCTTTCATCCCTATGGCTGTGGCCAAAGATATGCTCTTCGCTGCTCTCATCTGGACAGTAAGGAACACGGTCACTTAAATACACCTGTGTCTGGACACAAGTCTCAATGGGAAGGATCCTGAGTCCAATGTCTTACTTTGCCATAGTTCTAGCTTGGTATGTCTAGGTGAGCAACTGGAAGGTCGGTCCCTGTCAGAAGTCAACATGTGGAATGCAGGTTGGGCCATGTCAGAGGTCAAAATGGGGGCCAGAGACTGCATTTGAAACAATTTCAAATATATCTTTATTCATTGATTGTTGAAGAATATAACATAAATGTGTCATTTGCTTAGGTTTGGCTTCCTTAGTCCATCTCGCTCACAACACTTCGGGCATCTTACTTAACTCTTACAGAAACAAACTTGATTCTCAAACAAGAATAAAGTGTGGTGTCTGGCACTGCCAGGCTACCTAGGGGCTAAGTGGGGATGTGGCCTTATATCATTCACAGACAGCAGATTAACACATCACTCTGTGTAGACACACATTCTTCATATAACTTGTGTACACAAAACATCATGATTGATGATGTATCAATTTATAAACCTATGCAGTCATATATGCGTACCAATTGTTTCGTAAGCCATAGAATGACAATAAAACAATTTGAACCAGTGAGTTATAACAGTTTATTCATGTTTCAGAAATATAAACCACATCTGTAACTTATAAAACCTTTAAAACTCTAGACTTCCCGGTTCCGACCTTTTCTGGCTGCCCTGAGCCCGTTTGCCATACCATTCTGCCTGCCCTGACCTCGAGCCCACCTGCCGTCCTGTACCCATCTGACTCTGACCTGGTTTACGAACTTCTGCCTGTCCTCGACCTGCCTCTTGCCTGCCCCTTGTCTATTAATAAATATCAGAGACTCAAACCATCTGCCTCCTGTGTCTGCATTTGGGTCTCGTCCTGTGACGTTATAGTACAACTGGCAATGACTGACCCAGCAGATTCAGACCAGCTCCGCCAAACTGTGTCCCTGCATGGAGCCACCATTGGAAGACATGAGGAGCTACTTCAGAACCTTATGGAAGGACTCCATACTTTGGCGGAACGCCATGACCAGGGTTTCAAAGCGTTACTGGAGCAATTCTGTGGACTATCTATCAGGTAGCATGCCACAACGGGGACCTCCTGGGCCTCCTAGTAACCTCCTAGTAATCCCCCTACCAGTGGTGATTTTGTCCAGCCTACCCCGGCTTCCCGAGAACCCTACTTACCTCCTCCGGAGCGCTATGCTGAGAATCCTGGAACCTGCCGGCAGTTTCTTTCCCAGTGCTCCCTCATCTTTGAGCTGCAGCCCTCTTTGTTTCCTTCGGATTGTTCCAAGATAGCCCATCTCATAACGCTGATGTCTGGAAGAACACTCACTTGGGCTATGACAGTTTGGGAGCAACAATCCGCCATTTGCCGTCATCTGGAGGATTTCGTTGCGGAGGTGAGGAAGGTGTTCGATTCTCCTGTGTCTGGGAGAGAGGCGGCCCAAAAGCTACTTCTACTGTGTCAACACTCCCGTAGTGTGGCAGACTATGTGGTAGACTTTATCACGTTGGCCCCGAGAGTGCCTGGAACCAGGAGTCCCTGTTCGACACCTTCCTTCATGGATAATCAGAGGAGATTAAAGACAAGCTCACAGCTCGGGAGTTACCCTTGGACCGTGACTACCTCATAGCCTTAACCCTAAGGAGCGATGGTGTCATGCCCTGATCTTTTTCACCTGTCTTTGTGATTGTCTCCTCCCTCCTCCAGGTGTCGCCCATCTTCCCCGTTATACCCTGCTCAGCATATGTGGGAACTCCTTCAAGACTGTTGGAAAAGAATTCCAGGTGAAGCTGGTTAAGAGAATGCCAAGAGTGTGCAAAGCCGTGCCTACTTTGAATAATCTAAAATCTAAAATATATTTTGATTAACACTTTTTTGGTTACTACATGATTCCATATGTGTTATTTCGGAGTTTTGATGTCTTCACTATTATTCTACAATGTAGAAAATAGTAAAAATTATGAAAAACCCTTGAATGAGTAGGTGTGTCCAAACCTTTGACTGGTACTGTATATATCATTACCCCACAGTGGGTCAACAATACACAGCAAGTGATGTTCTCTGGCTTGCCAGGAATTCTAGTGATTCTTTGTCTCCTCCGTGTGGTAAATGCAATAACTGCATGGAGGTTTTATGTCAGTTTCATCTCCAACAAGTGATCCAATATTGAACAGAAATATAGTCCCATCAAATCTGAAGTTAATGTAATAACAATTTTATTTATATAAGGCACTTCTATCACTGCTTTTCATCGTCGATATTTGACTCAGTATACATTTATTATACAGTCTTGTCTATGGCTTTGGCAATTGCTGTGCTAGTTTATTCAATAGTAGTAAACAGCACCAATATGTGGCAAAGAGATATTGCAAAGAGATGTTGTTTACAAAATCACATGAACATACGCGCGCACACACACACACACACACCCACAATCCATTTTATTTTCATTTTTTGCTTTCAACAGTTTTTTTCTGGCTATTATCTAAACACAAAACCAATCATATACTATTTGTTTTCTGACAAAATACAATCACCTGCTGAAATGGAACATCGTCTTTGCAGAGGTCCCATTTCTATATTTTCCATAATTCAGCAGGTATTCCAGCCTCAGGTACCCACATAGAACAAACAAACAGTTAGGCTGTTTTAGTCCGTTCCCATTTGCCAGACAAGAGAAGATAATTTGCTCAGAGAGAGAAAGAGAGAGAGAAACAAAGATAGAGAGGTAGAACGTTTTAGAGAAAAGCGCGAGAAAAAAAAAGGAGATTGAGGAAAAGCGAGGGGCACACGCAGAATCCCAAACTATGTGTTTGTGTGTGTCTGTGTGTGTGTCTGTGCAGTAGAAGGCTGAACCCTACAGAGGGCAAAATGACTAATTGTTAATTATGGTGGGCTGATGAAAAATAACTCAAGTGTAAATGAATGTGTCAGATTGGAGAAGCGCCACAGCGCCGACTCTCCTTCCCCCAAAGTGGAAAATCAGCATTATTTAAAACTTGATAGGACACACTGTGGGATGTGGAACAGGGAGCTAGATGACTGTTATTATTCACAGATTAATTACACTTCAAATGTTGTTGGAAATATGGAGGGGGAAATGAAATGAGAATGAACATAAACACTAAGGAAACAGGGCAGGGGTGATATGGATTTAGACGGAGCGATGGAGAGAGGGGATTAAGAGGCTAGAACAGGAGAGAGGACGGTTAAAGCCAAATAGGAGTGAGGGGTAGAATTAAAAGAAAGAACGTGATAATGATGGTGGAAGTTGAAAGGGGGCAATGGCATGGGAAACTGCTTATGGCTGCATATCTGCTAAATATGTGTATATGACCAATACGATTTGATTTGATTTAGTGCTACTGACGGTATCAGCCAGGTCAGTATACTATAGGTGAACGTTTGAAAAGTACAGAGACAAAGTGGTAGAACAGTGTGACTGTACTGCAGCAAAAGGGGATGTACAACCACAACCACAGTACTGCAGAACAAACTAAGAAGGATACCTGGATGATTCCACCTACACTCCTCATCTACGGGTGTGTCCCAAACGGCACCCTAATACCTACACAGTGCAATACTTTTGCCCTATGGGCCATGGTCAAAAGTAGTGCACTATATTAAATAGGGTGCAATTTGGGACTCAGTTATTATCTCCCCTAAATCATTCAAACACCAGTGTCCTATCCACCATCTGTGGCCCTACTAGTCCTCTCTTTACCTTCCTATGCCCAATTCAAATTATTCTGGTCTAAGAAACATGGTAGGACCTCTCTTTTAAATCATTGAAGTGGTGTGAACGAGTGTGTATACACCAGGAAGGCGGTAGAATGCATGGAATAGGGCTCTAGTGTCCTCCTGGTGCCCCGATCCTAGTGTCTCTCTATACCCGAGGCCTGAGGGCAGGTCTGGGGCAGGTGCAGGGCAATGTCCTTCAGACTGTCTCTCTCCTGTCTGATCTCCTGCAGGTCCTGTTCAAGGTGGGTCAGCTGGCTCTTCTGGTCCTGGGCGGCTGATCGTAGGGTCTGGATCTTCCCGTTCAGGGCCGGGCTCTCCACGCTGCCACGCAGAACACTCAACCGCACCGCCGTCTCACTCAGTATACGTTCAAACCGTTCCAGCGCCACACTCCCATCTGTCAACAGAAAACAACAGAGTATTTGAGGTACTACATTGTACATTTAAATTTACATTTAAGTCATTTAGCAGACGCTCTTATCCAGAGCGACTTACAAATTGTACTTTCAGGAGTTATTTTGAAAAAGCGTGGGACACAGAAGGAGGGATGAACAGGGTACTTTAAAGCTAGGAGTATTGAGCAGGCCTACACTCTTAGTAAAAAAGCTGCTATCTAGAACCTAAAAGGGTTCTTTGGCTGTCCCCATAGGATAACCCTTTGAAGAACCCTTTATGGTTCCCAAAATAGTTCTACTTGGAACCAAAAAGGGTTTTCCTACGGGGACAGCTGAAGAACCCTTTTGAAACCCTTTTTTCTAAGAGTGTAGTATTACACTTTTGCCATCAGCAGGGCTCTTGTCTTGTGACGTCTGTGTACCACCTTGTTGTGCCCACCCAATAACGGGGTTAATAGAGGAACATTTCTCCATCAGGATCGTGCCACACACCCTGCCAGCTACAAGTGACTCCTAGTGACTCATTGACAGGGCCAGACGGGAACTGTGGCAAACCATTTAATCAATACCTGTACAGCTAATTTCTGCATTTAAATCAATAAAACTATAGCAATATTTTGGGGGGGTTAATTTTGATTATTTATACCAGTGTATGTATGAATTTATAAACTGGGTGGTTCGAGCCCTGAATGCTGATTGGCTGACAGCCATGGTATATCAGACCGTATGCCACAGGTATGACAAAACAGTTATTTTTACTTCTCTAATTACGTTGGTAACCAATTTATAATAGCAATAAGGCATCTCTGAGGTTTGTGATATATGGCCAAAATAACATGGCTAAGGGCTGTATCCAGGCCCACCCCCTCGTGTGTTATTGCTTAATTATCTCATTCCTAGAGTTTTGGGTTGAGGTTGGGATAATCCTTCTCTGTCTGAGAAATCCATTTGGACCAATTTACTAATGACCATTCTGACTTCTCTTTCTGACATACGACTGACTGGATGGAAGTCAAGTCTGATCAGTGGCGAGGGCAGTAACATGTAAGTGTAGACATTTCTGGCTGATCTGACATGTTGCATTTGTTGCTGCATGAAATGTTACTGCATGAAATGTTACTGCATGAAATGTCACTGCATGAAATGTCACTGCATGAAATGTCACTGCATGAAATGTCACTGCATGAAATGTTACTGCATGAAATGTCACCATGAAATGTTACTGCATGAAATGTCACTGCATGAAATGTTACTGCATGAAATGTCACTGCATGAAATGTCACTGCATGAAATGTCACTGCATGAAATGTTACTGCATGAAATGTCACTGCATGAAATGTCACTGCATGAAATGTCACTGCATGAAATGTTACTGCATGAAATGTTACTGCATGAAATGTCACTGCATGAAATGTCACTGCATTAAATGTCACTGCATGAAATGTTACTGCATGAAATGTCACCGCATGAAATGTCACCGCATGAAATGTCATTGCATGAAATGTTACCGCATGAAATGTCACCGCATGAAATGTTACTGCATGAAATGTCACTGCATGAAATGTCACTGCATGAAATGTCACTGCATGAAATGTCACCGCATGAAATGTCACCGCATGAAATGTCACCGCATGAAATGTCATTGCATGAAATGTTACTGCATGAAATGTCACTGCATGAAATGTCACTGCATGAAATGTCACTGCATGAAATGTCACTGCATGAAATGTCACTGCATGAATGTCACTGCATGAAATGTTACTGCATGAAATGTCACTGCATGAAATGTCACTGCATGAAATGTCACTGCATGAAATGTCACTGCATGAAATGTCACTGCATGAAATGTCACCGCATGAAATATCATTGCATGAAATGTTACTGCATGAAATGTCACTGCATGAAATGTCACTGCATGAAATGTTACTGCATGAAATGTCACTGCATGAAATGTCGCTGCATGAAATGTCACTGCATGAAATGTTACTGCAAGAAATGTTACTGCATGAAATGTTACTTAATGAAATGTCACTGCATGAAATGTTACTGCATGAAATGTTACTGCATGAAATGTTACTGCATGAAATGTTACTGCATGAAATGTCACTGCATGAAATGTTACTGCATGAAATGTCACTGCATGAAATGTCACTGCATGAAATGTCACTGCATGAAATGTCACTGCATGAAATGTTACTGCAAGAAATGTCACTGCATGAAATGTCACTGCATGAAATGTCACTGCATGAAATGTCATTGCATGAAATGTCACTGCATGAAATGTTACTGCATGAAATGTCACTGCATGAAATGTCACTGCATGAAATGTCACTGCATGAAATGTTACTGCATGAAATGTCACTGCATGAAATGTCACTGCATGAAATGTTACTGCATGAAATGTTACTGCATGAAATGTCACTGCAAGAAATGTTACTGCATGAAATGTTACTGCATGAAATGTTACTGCATGAAATGTCACTGCATGAAATGTCACTGCATGAAATGTTACTGCATGAAATGTTACTGCATGAGATGTCACTGCATGAAATGTTACTGCATGAAATGTTACTGCATGAAATGTCACTGCATGAAATGTCACTGCATGAAATGTCACTGCATGAAATGTTACTGCATGAAATGTCACTGCATGAAATGTCACTGCATGAAATGTTACTGCATGAAATGTTACTGCATGAAATGTTACTGCATGAAATGTTACTGCATGAAATGTTACTGCATCCCAAATGGCATCCTATTATTCTTCTTTTGACCCGATGGGCCCAAAAGTAGTGCACTATATTGGGAGTAGGATTCCTTTTGGGACAGACAAAGTAAACGTCAGCAGGTTTGAACTTACCTATTTTACTGACGAGCTGGGTGAGTGTGAGGGAGTAGGCCTCAAGCTGAAGCTTAGCTGTCTGGATCTTCACCTTTACACTGGCCAGAGACTCTACAGGCTGGTGATCACAGAGGGAGAAATATACAGTGACATCACGTGCATAGATCAGGGCTTTCCCACCCTCTTCCTGGAGATCTACCATCCTGTAAGTTTTCAGTCCAACCCTCCTTTAGCACATCTGATTCTACTAAGTAACTGTTCACCAAGACCTTAAAGATAGAATCCTTAGTTTATACATCCGTTTCTGGACTTGTTTGATATACTGTATACCCATTGATTCTTAAAGAATACAACTTTTAAATGCCTCATGAGCCGAGATCAACTGTCGTACTCATCAGACCCCAAAATATATATATATAAAAAATCACCCAATATTTGTGAACAACGAAAATGTAATCAAACACTGTATAGCTTCAAAACATGGTTAAAACGATCATGTTGATATCATGGATGGTCAGTCCTTGCATCCATAGCTCAGTCTATGAACTTGAGAGTGGTTGCATTTCTCCAGGCCCATCCCTCAGCTTTTTACCAAAACAGAGGCGGGCAGGTTCGGCGACAGGACAAATCAGTTTCATGGCCATTTGATTTCTATAGAGGGGGGGCAGGTTTTTTTCACGGTACCTCCACATTTTTTTATGGGTGTTATAGTAAAGACCATAGGGGGCGGGGCGCATGAGTTTCAAGTTTGGGGCTTGAAGCTTACAATTTATCCTACCATTTCTACTGATCTGCATGCCAGTTATGATTTTCAAATGCGTATTTTAAATGGACCAGTTTCATTTCAATAACAACATTTTAGTTTCTCAAAATCATTGTCACGTGGTTAATCATAAAAATCCGAATTAAAAGGATAAAAATCTAAAAGTTAAAATTCAAATTATGTGTGAGAGCAACAGCCTCTGCCGTATGGACACAATGTGAAACATGACAACTATAGTATCCTTAACGAGTTTGACCATTCTCCTCGATTTAAAACATCTCTCTCCCTAATTTCTGAGTCACGTGTTTTGGTTATACCTCTACATTGAGTTGTGCTTGTGTCTGGGTAGTGTGGTTGATCAGTGGCTGTGTTTTAGTTATACCTCTGCGTTTAGCTGGGTTTGTGCGTGAACAGTGTGGTTCTCCTGCTCAGCCAGCTGCTGCAGGGTTATGTCTACAGATGAGCTGAGCTGGGCAGACAATGTCCTTGTGTGCTTGCCCTGGGTTAGGGTGGCCTTGGCTTCCTGGGCTCAGAGAAAAACACAGACAGAGGAATACGAAGAATAAAGGAAAGAGACAAATTAACATGGTTCCGAGGGGTGAGGTGTGTTATGTGAATGGAATTTCATTGCTCAACCCACAGGGGAGTTGGAAACATAGCTCACACATGCACACAACACACACACATCTATGCCCCCCCCCCCCACACACACACCATACTTACTTTAGACAGGGCGTTTGCGGTGTGTTTTGCCTGTTGTGCGGTAGCGTTGGAGAGGGTAGCGTTCTCCAAGGCAGGCCTAAGGACTCGCTTGGTCTGGTTCACCTTCTTACTGACGTCTTCCAGAACCTTCTCCCTCAGCAGCCTCTCCCTCTTCAGAGCAGCGTTCGTCTGGGCCTGCCTTTGAGGCCACTCTCTCTGCATGTCTGAGGGATGGAGAGCGGCAAGGCAGGTTGGCCAGTGACATGTTTACAGAAGTGATAATAACTGACAATGGGTCGTGTAAGACTATTCTATTTGATTTTATTTCACACAATCTTTGTACTAGTAACACCGTTAGTGAGAAAATATTACTTCTAGTTCCATTCCACTATATTCCATTTTACTCAGATTCCCCTGATGACATTTCCAACAACTAATCCGAAGTGGCACCTGGTTTGTATTATCTTTTATAAACCGTGAACATATTATTATAATGAATTGAAGGCTGTGAAACTGAAAGTGCATTTGAGACCACAATCGCAGATGCTCTTACTCCCCACACAACATGACAAGTGGAGCGTAACAGGGTGAGACACATTCATAATGGTTACATTTGGGTTATCGTTGTTTTTCTCAGTATTATTT
Source organism: Salvelinus fontinalis (assembly GCF_029448725.1). Taxonomy (NCBI): domain Eukaryota; kingdom Metazoa; phylum Chordata; class Actinopteri; order Salmoniformes; family Salmonidae; genus Salvelinus; species Salvelinus fontinalis. Next base: position 18,409,860 of record NC_074674.1, read on the forward strand.
TTTCTCTCTCGATTTGATTGGAATAACTCTGTGGGCTGCTATTGCAGTGATGGGGATGCGAGAACTAAGCAAACTGTCGGAAATGTAAAACAACAGCAATGGAAACAAATACAAAATGTTGTAAATGTCACCTTCCAGTTCTCTCCGCAGGGTAACGGCCTTTGACTCCACTTCCTTCCCTGTCACCACCGATGACAGGGCAATGACCTTTGACCCCTGGGCTTGAACTGTCAGCTGCAGAGGCACCAGGGATGGAGAGAGAAGGGCGAGTGAACCTCACAGAACCTCAGGGACATGAGTGACATTAGACTGCACAACAACCTGACCAGAAGCATCTACCATCTACTGCAGTGTTTTTCCAAACTCCAGTCCTCGAGTACCCCAACAGTAGCCTACAATTTGTATTAAGCCCAGACAAACACACCTGATTCAACTTGTCAACTAATCATCAAGCTCTCTATGAGCTGAATCAGGTGTGTTTGTCCAGGGCTACAACAAACATGTGCACTGTTGGGGGTACTCATTGGTGTACCAGACACCCCCATAGCCCCCGTAAGGCAGGGGGGAGGGGCAACGAGCTCTGGGGGCTCATGTGCCTGTCATCGATGTCACACAGTAACCCCTGTTTTTTTGGGCTTCAAGAATGTGACTGATAAAAGTGCCTCAGGCTTTGAAAAATACATTATTGAACTGATTCAAAGTAAGGGGATATCGGTGAACAAATGCTGTGTTCAACGCTATGACGGCGCCAGCGCAATCAGACAGAGCCTAACGCTTTGTTCTTAGGTAGTTCTTTACTAGTTTTAGTTTAGAAAACGATCTCTCTGCAGAAGCGACAGTTACAGGGACGGTTAAAAACAGCTTGATTACCATAGCAACATTAGGGAAACTGGGCAGAAGGAAGTGGTGATAAGCAGTTCTGCAACATCTTAAAATGAGCCTCAACAGGTTATGAAAAGAGATTAACTGTACAGGAAGCTCTGGGGACAGGTCATCTGGATGCTGGACAGCCAATAAATTGGCAGATGCGGACAGACTATCTTCTTTAACAGTTCTTGAAGGCAAAAAAAAAGTGGATTGCGATTTCGTTCATACTGGTGAACCGGCGTTGTGTGGTAGCAATATAAACAATCCCATATCTCTCGTACAGTTTATGTTGCCATGCAATTCTAAGCTTTAATTGTGTGCAGCCCAATGGACATATAATGCACAATGTCTAAGGAAAGAGGGTCTGGATTGTATAGAAAACAGTCGGGCCCGCAACCTAGGCCTACAGGCCGTGGTGAAAATATTTGAGCACAAAAATACAAGGTGACGCAGTCGCATACTGGAGCTACTACAGACAAGCACAGACACATAGAAACTTTTTTTATAAGAGACATAAAGAGAAAAAGAGACAGACACAGAGAGAGACGCCACAAGGAATACTTCAGGAGAATTATTAGGCTATTTGATGTGTAATTCTTTATAAAAAGTGTATAAATAGCAGCTAAATACGAGCTATAGATAGTAGGCTACACTGCATAATCAAACGATCCCTAGTAAGCTAGTGTTGTGAGGGTGGACTGACTGTATTATTTGGCATTAATAGGATGTGTTTAGGCACCACAACTTCCCATCCAAGCTGGGAGATAGCGCAAGGGTGGCTCATGTCGTGCAGGTTCATGTAGGCTATACAGGACAGTTGTATATTCTAGAAAAATCTATTGGTAGCTTATTAGTATGCAGTTGCATCGAAAATATATTATACAATCCGCAGTTGTTTGATTTTCCAACTTGTATTACTGAACAAGTAATTGCATTATTGCCGCCAGCCAGCAGTCTAAATGTCAGCATTGCGGCACCTTGTATAGCTTTGTGAATTGTCAGGCTTAACATGGGAAAACACGAATGATGCAGCCCCCAATATCTGTAGTTTACAGACTGACACTGCATGTGGATTATGTGTCAATTATTTTGTCTATTGGTACAGTGTATTCTGTTTATTGTTGTTAGCACCATTTCACCAGGTCAAATTTCGGTTACATGTAAATAAATAAATAAAGGCAATTCTGACGTCATGATCTACTGTCGTGTGAAGATGAAAACCCCTTTACCTTGCGCATGTCCTGTACGGCAGCAATGCTGTTGTGGGCGGTCTGTATTCGAGGCTCCATCTCCTCTCTGATCTTACTGGCCAGTTCTTCTTTAGACTGGACATGGAACGCCAGCTCAGATGTCCTGTTGCTCAGCTCAACACCCTGAGGGAAGGGACGCACAGCAGTGATCCATTCATCCATCATTCCATCCATCCATCCATTCCTTCGGTCAGTCAACTTGAGAGTACAATTAATTCTTGTTACCCCAGACCCTCGTAGCCACTGACCTCTGTTTGGTTGGCACCCGATCTGAGGCTGGGGTCTGATTGGTTGGTTCCTGATGTGGGGTTGGGCATATTTTTGGACAGCTCCAATATGGAGGATGTGAGGTTAACAAAGGCAACCATGATCTCAGCAGACTCCTCCTCCAGAGATAGCTGATTGGCTAGAGTCTCATTCACCAGGGCCGTCAAATTCTCCTTCATCTGCTGCATGTCTGCCATTCTGAAAGAGAGATAGAAAGGGAGAGAGAGAGAGAGAGAGAGAGAGGGCGGAGGGAGAGAGAGAAAGAGAGAAAGAAAAATAGAGAGCGAGAGAGAAAGAAAGGGGAGGGTGAAGAGGGAGAGAAAGAGGTTAGATCATTCAGTGTTTTGATTCTTGAGTGTCCCTCATATTTATCAATGGACACATGTACACACACACACACACACTCCCTGAGTTCTACCTACCTACCCACCCACCCACCAAATTGCTCTGAAAGAATAACAGAATTCCCCAGAACCAAGCAGACTAGTGCTGGTATGAAGGAAATCAATTTCTTTGCCTCCAACCCACTCCCACCGAGGCGTGGCCACCAGAGGGATTTGCATTTTTTCGTTGAGCGTTTGGGATAATCCTCAGAGCAATCTTGTGCTAAGCGATGCTGCTCCCTCCATGCTGCTACTCCATGAAGGCAATAGGCTTAAAGAGGAAGGAATAGAGCTGTTCCCCTGTGACTAAATGTCTTACTTTCTCAACCAGTGTGCCTTAAAGAACTGCTAAAAAGAGGCATATTTATGACACTTTGTTGTGGGGCACCGCTACAGCTAACTAAACCACTTCTAGGCCCTGTTTGGGAAAAAATATATAGCGTGACAGAGGAGCAACAAAATTGTTGGAAATTAGGTACTGTGTTCAGATATTGCTTCAAGGCGCAATGAACATCTCTTAGGGCTGTTTCTATCCTCTGCTCTGTGCAGGTTAACAGGCTTTTTTCGCACCTTATGTGGAGCCTTTAAAGAGAGACAGTGTTGGAGGGATGGTGCTGCAAGAAAGCGAGAGAGAAAGAGAGAGAGAGAGGGGAAGAGATAAAGAGTGTGTATCTGCGCCGTGTACTGTGTAGGTGTGTCTGAGAATGAATGAATTACATTTTATTTTCGTGTCAATTCTCCCCTTATGGGATTAGTTGGCACAAACAAAAATGACAATCATTTACTGTGATAACTCTTCTTCCGGTGTTCTCTGCAGTGCACATTACATTGAGCGTAATTTAAAAAAATACTAATACAATCAATACATAATAGTAAATAGGGTTATCCAAACAATAATTATATCCCTAGAGCAGTAGAAAATATACATACAGTACATACGGAAAGTATTCAGACCCCTTCACTATTTCCACATTTTGTTAAATTTTTACATCCTTATTCTAAATTTAATTAAATAATGTTTTCCCTCTTCAATCTACACACAGTACCCCATATTTTATCAAATCTATAATGAAGTGAATAAGTGATGGTGCAGAACGGCATAGGCAAGATGCAGTAGATGGTATCGAGTACAGTATATACATATGAGGTGAGTAATGTAGGGTATGTAAACAAAAAAGTGGCATAGTTTAAAATGGCTAGTGATACATGTATTACATAAAGATGGCAAGATGCAGTAGATGATAGAGTACAGTGTATACATGTACATTATATTAAGTGGCATTGTTTAATGTGGCTAGTGGTACATTTCTGATAAATTCCCATCAATTGCCATTATTAAAGTGAGCTGGAGTTGAGTCAGTATGTTGGCAACAGCCACTCAATGTTAGTGGTGGCTGTTTAACAGTCTGATGGCCTTGAGATAGAAGCTGTTTTTCAGTCTCTCGGGTCCCTGCTTTGATGCACCTGTACTGACCTCGCCTTCTGGATGATAGCGGGGTGAACAGGCAGTGGCTCGGGTGGTTGGTGTCCTTGGTGATCTTTATGGCCTTCCTGTGACATCGGGTGGTGTAGGTGTCCTGGAGGGCAGGTAGTTTGCCCCCAGTGATGCGTTGTGCAGACCTCACTACCCTCTGGAGAGCCTTACGGTTGTGGGCGGAGCAGTTGCCGTACCAGGCGGTGATACAGCCCTACAGGATGCTATCGATTGTGCATCTGTAGAAGTTTGTGAGTGCTTTTGGTGACAAGCCGAATTTCTTCCGCCTCCTAAGGTTGAAGAGGCCTTACTGCGCCTTCTTCACAACGCTGTCTGTGTGGGTGAACCAATTCAGTTTGTCCGTGATGTGTACACCGAGGAACTTAAAACTTACTACCCTCTCCATTACTGTCCGTCAATATTATTATGATGCTCTCCTGTTGTAAAGTAATCTGTTCATCTTTAGCTTCTCGTCTGACTGCAGTTGTGATGTTTAATACCCCCCCCCCCCACGCAATGACTGTGATGATCAGCTGTTTTTTCATGAGATGCCGTTCTACCCTGAGGAGAACACACAGGAATGAGTGGTACTGTGCCTTGTTAAAGTATTTACCAGTAAGGGTAATGGAATGAGTGGTACTGTGCCTTGTTAAAGTATTTACCAGTAAGGGTAATGGAATGAGTGGTACTGTGCCTTGTTAAAGTATTTACCAGAAATGATAATGGAATGAGTGGTACTGTGCCTTGTTAAAGTATTTACCAGTAAGGGTAATGGAATGAGTGGTACTGTGCCTTGTTAAAGTATTTACCAGTAAGGATAATGGAATGAGTGGTACTGTTCCTTGTTAAAGTATTTACCAGTAAGGGTAATGGAATGAGTGGTACTGTGCCTTGTTAAAGTATTTACCAGTAAGGGTAATGGAATGAGTGGTACTGTGCCTTGTTAAAGTATTTACCAGTAAGGGTAATGGAATGAGTGGTACTGTGCCTTGTTAAAGTATTTACCAGAAATGATAATGGAATGAGTGGTACTGTGCCTTGTTAAAGTATTTACCAGAAATTATAATGGAATGACTGGTACTGTGCCTTGTTAAAGTATTTACCAGAAATGATAATGGAATGAGTGGTACTGTGCCTTGTTAAAGTATTTACCAGAAATTATAATGGAATGAGTGGTACTGTGCCTTGTTAAAGTATTTACCAGTAACGGTAACGGAATGAGTGGTACTGTGCCTTGTTAAAGTATTTACCAGTAACGGTAACGGAATGAGTGGTACTGTGCCTTGTTAAAGTATTTACCAGTAACGGTAACGGAATGAGTGGTACTGTGCCTTGTTAAAGTATTTACCAGAAATTATAATGGAATGAGTGGTACTGTGCCTTGTTAAAGTATTTACCAGTAACGGTAACGGAATGAGTGGTACTGTGCCTTGTTAAAGTATTTACCAGAAATGATAATGGAATGAGTGGTACTGTGCCTTGTTAAAGTATTTACCAGTAACGGTAACGGAATAAGGTTTGAGGCACACTGGTTTCCTGGGTGTTCACTTTCCATTTGAGTTTCTAATTTTAGTATAGATACCTCCCTTTTGATAGACATGTGTAAAATATTGTTAACTATCATGAATAAGTGACAAAAGGAGTGGTAGTGTAGTAGAGTTTTACTATGTCTCTTTCTGCTTTTTCAGTGTCTCACAATTATCATACGTTTGACCTGTTGCATACTAGAAATGTGTCTGTTGTAGACAGACACGGTGTCTGAGGTTTGTTCTCACAAGGTCAGCGGGTGGAAATATTGGCTGAATGCCCAGACTGTGGTTGCCAGGTGTTCTCCTCCTCTGCAGCCGGTCACTGGGAGCAAACGCTTTGCTGAGAAAGGATGCACTTGGCTATCTTCGTGTAACCTGTAGCGATGGTATAAATATACTGATGGGGTAAAAAACCTCATCAGAGCTTCTGACTTAACTCCACATGAAGTGCTGTTTGTCTGTAATCTCTCCACCGGCGTGAATAAACTTAAATTAATTTAGTCTTGACTTTGGGGTCCTCAGTGGTAATTTCCACGACAACTGTTTGTAGTTTCCATTTGTGTACATTTCTTTTCGTCACCGTCTGAACACATAACAATCCACTTGGACTGGCCGACCAAGAGGTCAAGAAAGGCCTTGGACCAAGGTAAGGTTGTTGACTCCCTAGGCACATGTACATTCAACACCTAGGCGCATACGCTGATTTCTCACATCGATGCACATCTTAAATCAGGTTACAGACAAGTTAACTAGACCCAAGACCCTTAGACATAACGAGTGCAGCAAAATCAGTAGGCTGGTTATTGGTTTCGTAACAACACATACAGAATTGTGAGAATCGCAATACATATATCGGCACCTAAGTATTGTGATGAAAGTGTGAAGTCCCTGGCAATTCCCAGCCCGTGTGTGTGATGCCTAGTTACTCACTGCTCCGTGAGGTTGCTGATGTATTCCTCAATAGACTTGTCCTCCAGTAGGTCCATCAGGAGAGAGTAGGTCTGGTTGGAGGCCATGAAAGCCTTGGTCGCTATAGCCTCTATATGACCAGCCATCTCTGTGTGACTGACAGACGGAGAAAGAAAGAGACAAGGAATCATATAAAATGTATACACACTACCGTTCAAAAGTTTGGGGTCACTTAGAAATGTCCTTGTTTATAAAAGAAAAAAAACATCAAATTGATCAGAAATACAGTGTAGACATTGTTAATGTTGTAAATGACTATTGTAGCTGGAAACAACTGATTTTTTTATGGAATATATACTTCGGCATTCAGAGGCCAATTATCAACAACCATCATCTCCTGTGTTCCAATGGTACGTTAGCTAATCCAAGTTTATAATTTTAAAAGGCTAATTGATCATTAGAAAACTCTGCCTAGAAGGCCAGCATCCCGGGGTTGCCTCTTCACTGTTGTTGTTGAGACTGGGCCAATTTCCTTTCGGAAAAGCTGACCACGACTCCATTTTGTTGCTTCCAGCCTACAAACAGAAACTAAAACAACAAGCTCCCTCGCTCAGGTCTGTTCAACGCTGGTCCAACCAATCTGATTCCACGCTTCAAGACTGCTTCGATCACGTGGATTGGGATATGTTCCGCATTGCGTCCAACAACAATATTGACGAATACGCTGATTCGGTGAGCGAGTTCATTAGAAAGTGCATTGACGATGTCGTACCCACAGCAACGATTAAAACATTCCCAAACCAGAAACCGTGGATTGATGGCAGCATTCGCATGAAACTGAATGCGCGAACCACTGCTTTTAACCAGGGCAAGGTGACCGGAAACATGACCGAATACAAACAGTGTAGCTATTCCCTCCGCAAGGCAATCAAACAAGCTAAGTCCCAGTATAGAGACAAAATAGAGTCTCAATTCAACAGCTCAGACACAAGAGGTATGTGGCAGGGTCTACAGTCAATCACGGATTACAAATAGAAAACCAGCCCCGTCGCGGACCAGGATGTCTTGCTCCCAGACAGGCTAAATAACTTTTTTGCTCACTTTGAGGAAAATACAGTGCCACTGACACGGCCCGCTACCAAAACCTGCGGGCTCTCCTCCACTGCAGCCGAGGTGAGTAAAACATTTAAACGTGTTAACCCTCACAAGGCTGCAGGCCCAGACGGCATTCCCAGCCGCGTCCTCAGAGCATGCGCAGACCAGCTGGCTGGTGTATTTAAGGACATATTCAATCAATCCTTATCCCAGTCTGCTGTTCCCACATGCTTCAAGAGGGCCACCATTGTTCCTGTTCCCAAGAAAGCTAAGGTAACTGAGCTAAACGACTACCGCCCCGTAGCACTCACTTCCGTCATCATGAAGTGCTTTGAGAGACTAGTCAAGGACCATATCACCTCCACCCTACCTGACACCCTAGACCCACTCCAATTTGCTTACCGACCCAATAGGTCCACAGACAATGTAATCGCAACCACACTGCACACTGCCCTAACCCATCTGGACAAGAGGAATACCTATGTGAGAATGCTGTTCATCGACTACAGCTCAGCATTAAACACCATAGTACCCTCCAAACTCGTCATCAAGCTCGAGACCCTGGGTCTCGACCCCGCCTTGTGCAACTGGGTCCTGGACTTCCTGAATGGCCGCCCCCAGGTGGTGAGGGTAGGTAACAACATCTCCACCCCGCTGATCCTCAACACCGGGGCCCCACAAGGGTGCGTTCTGAGCCCTTTCCTGTACTCCCTGTTCACCCACGACTGCGTGGCCATGCACGCCTCCAACTCAATCATCAAGTTTGCGGACAACACTACAGTGGTAGGCTTGATTACCAACAACGACGAGACGGCCTACAGGGAGGAGGTGAGGGCCCTCGGAGTGTGGTGTCAGGAAAATAACCTCACACTCAACGTCAACAAAACAAAGGAGATGATTGTGGACTTCAGGAAACAGCAGAGGGAGCACCCCCCTATCCACATCGACGGGACAGTAGTGGAGAAGGTGGAAAGTTTTTTAAGTTCCTCGGTGTACACATCACGGACAAACTGAATTGGTCCACCCACACAGACAGCGTTGTGAAGAAGGCGCAGCAGCACCTCTTCAACCTCAGGAGGCTGAAGAAATTCGGCTTGTCACCAAAATCCCTTGAATGAGGAGGTGTCCAAACCTTTGACTGGTACTGTATATATATGGGCCTGACTACCACACCTGAGTTCAAATAGTATTTTTTATATCAAATACTTCAGCTTGGCTAATCTTGTGCTACAATGGAACCAATGGAATAGACCCAAATATGCAAACACTGACAGCGCCCATATGGCACTCCAGGCAAGTTTGATGAAACAGCTCAAAGTATTTGACAGAAAACCAACAGGTCTGCTGAGCACAGGTCAAATGGATACCAGGTATTTAGTCGATCTCTCTACTTCCTCTCACTAGACCTAATGCGCATTCATTCAGCATATTCAGAGGCTTTGTACTGTTGTCATTGACAGAGGGTGTCGGTGGCAGGCCAGCCATTGTGTGACTGACAGATGGAAGAGGCAGTGCCTCTATGAGAAGAAGATGACCTTTGTGTGTTATAATTGGCCACTTAGTCTATTGACCTCCGGTGACTTACCTTTTCATAAGTATCTCTGAATCGTTCACTGCTGAGTTCCAGCGGTTGGGCTCAGGTGTCACCTTGAAAGGAATGACCTTTGGAAAAGCAGAGCAAAGTGGGAAAAACTGAAACTGTGCAGTCTCATAGACAAAGAAAACCGAGGACAATGTTTATACAGTATGATCTGTATAGGCTGACATCAGTGGGTATTTTAAACCTGAATTGTGACCATGCACAGTTATCTGCTGACCTTAGATGACCAATGTCCAACTCAAAGTAGACTCAGAACTCACTGTTCAATAGGCATTTCGAGAAGACATACTGAAGGCTGCAATTACACACATTCACTCACTAATGTATACGGCGGCAATGTTTCTATTTACCCAGCGGCAAAGTTTTTCTGTTGTGGCACCAGCAGATAAATGTTGACTATTTTACCTCGTGACACATCTTTTGAGAAAATTCTAATAATTGAATCACAATATTTGACACACACACTACTCTTCCTGTTTTGGAGTCGTCGTGCTTGTTAATGTGGAATAGCTCTGGCTCCAGGCTTGCCCAAACGACTGGGGAGGTAAGTTGCACGCACGAGCGAACACACACACACGCTAGCACGCACACACACAAACACCCGAAGCACTGCCAAAACAAGCTCTCTCATTTCCCCAGAACCACATAACACGGCAGCCATATTTCATTAATAGATTCCAAGCTGACGCTATTGCGTGAAGACACGGGGAAAAGCTTGAGCTGTGGCAGAACAAATCCTTCATTTCAGCCGAGCGTTAGTCAGAGAAACTGTGTGCTCACTCACTCGATTTTAGAGCTATGGAGCTTCAGATTGAGAAATACTGTGCTTTAGGGATCCATATTGATCAAGACATTTGAACCTCTACTGAATAGCCACTAGTAACTCATCAGAGACAGTGTGAGAGTAAATGTCCCACTGACCATGTTGTCCAGGTCCAGAGTTGCCTGCATCAGCTGGGTCCGTGCACTTATAACCACTGACTCAGAGTCAGCAAGGGTCCTGCACAATGTTCTCCACCCTTCCTCCTGCTCTTCCTCCATGCTGGCGCTACAGTTCATTGCTGTGGTAACAGTGTGCAGCTGGGCTGAGAGAGTGTGTGTCGACATCTCCAGGAGAGCAAACTGTTTGACAAAGGCTTCTTTTGCCTCTGCGGGGAATCAAAGAAACAGATGTGAGCAAACTTCAAAATACACAGCATGGATCATTAAACGGGTCCTTTGGATTCCATTTCAATATTATTGTGATTTGGGACACAAGGCCTGCCAACCCCTTTGTAGTATGATTTGTAGTGGAACCGTTGCATTTTATCACGGCCTGCATATGGTCAATTGTACATTCTCAGACTGATCTCACCGCACAGTGAGTCCAGTTGCCTTTGGTTGTTGTTCTAGTTTGATTGTTTGTCTCATAATGTTAACTGCTGTGTGCCTAGCTAATGTGGCATTATGGGTCTATTTGTGCGAGGAGGGTCATTACCGCATTGTTCGCTCTGTGAGATGATAAACTGTGTCTGCGTGCAGTGTGTTTGTCTGCGTGCATACTGTTCTGTCTCGGTGTGTCAGCATAGAGCCCCCCTCCTAGCCTAGCGTTATTGGACCACACAGAGCAGAATGTCCCACCAACGAAGACTAGTGGTGTACTAAAGTAGGGTGGGCAGCGGATGGACAGCCATAATCCTGATTATAGCTCTAATCATAATGAGGTACAGGGATTAAAGATGTGCTTGCTGCATCTGTTATACAAATAGGGATTAAGTTGCTCATACACAGCCCTGCCTGCCTGGTTCTGTATTGTTGGGATTCAGCCTCCATTCTGTCCATATCAATGAACCTGTAAGCCTTTTATGGTACTTCCCTCTCTGCTCATAAAATAATGAGAAATTCCATAATTGTGAAGAGATGATTGTTAGGCTGGTTGACTGCTGATTCATGCTGATTCTGTCTCGTTCTATCCCATTATGTTGGATTATATCTTGAACAATGTCTAGCTGAACAGTCAGCTAGGCGTGGACAGTGCAGTTTGGTGTCATCTGCTCTAGATCTACTTGATCTATGGAGCGGGATGGTGTAATGGAGTTGTAATCTACAGTGTGAGATGGGCTATATGTCTAAATGTATAATGGCCGAATGAGTGGGATTTCCGATTTCCTGACTGGTTGGTTGAAAATGACAAACTGTCACAGAGTTTTCTGATTAATCGCGTGGAATGAGTGAGTGGGTGGGTGCTGATTGTTTACCTTGGATAGCTAGGAAGTCCTCCAGCGCATTGGGCAGGCTGTCCTCCCCCTGATGGCCACGCTCGTGATGCTGGCGCACGTGATACTCGCGCACGTGATGCTGACGTCCGTAGCCACTCCGGCAGTCGAAGCGTGCCAGGAGCTTCTCCAAATCCTGCAGCCGTGCCTTCAGCTTCCCTGCCTGTATGGGAAAACACCGGAACACCATACAATGGAGGTTGGGTGGGGGAAATTGTCAACGATGAAAAAATACAAATCTGCATTCTGGTAGGCTGCTCCCAAAGTGTGTAATGAAAAAAGAACAACTTTTTGACCCCAAACTGGTTCCTAACGAAGATATGGTTTCCTCTCAGATCCAGGACCTGGAAAAGTTTTGTATAGATGTACGCATTTCACCCTTTTAAAGGCCCTGTGCAGTCAAAAACTTGATTTCCTGTGTTTTATATATATTTCCACACGGATGTTGTAATACTACTGTAAAATGTTGAAAATTATGATACTGCCCTTTAAGTGTTAGAGCTGTTTTCGAAAAAAAAACGTCTGGAATTTCAGTTTGTTGTGTTAGGGTGACATCACCAGGCAGTAAATTACTAATAGACCAACAAGTAAGAGTTCCAAACCTCTCTGCCAATAACAGCTAGTTTTCAGTTGTCCCCTCCCCACAAAGACCACACCCAGACAGTCCGAGCAAAGTTCCTGCTTGAGAAATTGCTCTTCGCTAAGAAGACATTTGTTTTTCTATTTTGCCATTTAAAATTGAAAACACAACTCTTCTGGCTGCAGGGTGAATATTGAAAAAACTGGAAAATATGCGCACATTTTCAAACGGCCTCTTAAGAAATTTTCGATCTTACAATATGCATATATTTACTACTATTGGATATAAAACAGTCTATAGTTTCTAAAAACGTTTGAATTATTTCTCTAAGTTGAACAGAACTATTTTTACAGCCCATTTCCTATCCAGAATTGAGATTTCCAAAATGCGATGTCTCTCTTTAAGACCTTGTCTATAAAAGGTCATGTCACTTAGGACCGTAGAAACACGTCACACGCCTTCATCTGGGTGTAATGCGGAAGTGAGAGCAAAAAGCAGTCGAATATCTCTTCCAGGGACTGAACACAACATCTTCTAGTGAGACCTGCGCAGTTGAATTTCTTTTCTGGGCGCGAGGTAGAACCTGGACTCGGCTCCTGGAATACACTCGTTAAAGGTGAATATGACCTCTGGCTACGATATTATTTGATACATGTCACAAAATCATCCTAAAGTATGTTTTTTCAATATACTTTAATTATATTATTGCAATTTATTCTGGACTTTAGACGTGATGCGACGGAAGAATTTTTTGAAGAAAGAGAGATTAGCGCCGCACGGCCATTGTGCTTGCTAACCCAAGAGGGAAATAGTTCGTTCTGGAACCCAACTAAAGACTGTACTGGACAATGGACCCCGTTACAACATTCTGATGGAATATCAACAAAGATAAGGACCCAATTTGGGATGCTTTTTCATATATCTGTCGAACTGTGCTATGCTAGCGCTTGACTAGAATCAATGCTGCCGTATGCTAGCTAATGTTGTAAGCTAATATAACGATATATTGTGTTTTCGCTGTAAAACACTTCCAAAATCGGAAATATTGGCTCTATTCACACGATCTTTGTCTTTCATTAGCTATCCACCATATGTTTTTCTGAAATGTTTTATGAGGTGTAATTAGTAGTTGACGTTGGTGTCTGTATTTTCTCTGGCTACTCCCGTGCGATTTCAGACTGTAGCTATGATGTAGCTATGATGGGAGCAGTAATGTAAAACTGATTTATAGCTAAAATATGCACATTTTATGAACAAAACATAGATTTATTGTGTAACATGTTATACGACTGTCATCTGAGGTAGTTTTTTCTAGGTTGTTTAGGTTGGTTCTAGGTTAGTTAGGCTGGCTTGTGCATGCTACTTGAATCCTACTTGGGCTGCTCCTACTTGTCTGTCCTCATTTTTATTTGGTGGTGAGCTAACATAAATATATGTGGTGTTTTCTCTGTAAAACATTTAAATAATCTGACATGTTGGCTGGATTGACAAGATGTTTATCTTTCAAATGCTGTATTGGACTTGTTAATGTGTGAAAGTTAAATATAAAAAAAAAATAGATTTTGAATTTCGCGCCGTGCAATTGAGCTGGATGTTGTCATAAGTGTACCGGTGACGGGCTGCCCCCCTAACAGGTTAATTGTTACCCAGAAGTGATTTGATATTGAAATAAAAATGGCACTGATTGTCAATGAAAGCAGATGATAACATGATCCCACAGTGGCCAATAACAAATCACACCCAGCCATATTTACAGTGTATTTAGTCTCATTCAAAACACAGAGATAAACATCTACCTTAAGAGTAGATTGTCTATTTTAACGTGAAAACGATTGTACATTTTAAAAGCAATACTCTCTGTGCAGTGGGAACAGGGCAAGCTCAACCCAAGCACAGTTTCATACATTGGTTGTCAATTCTTAAGTGGACCTTGCTTTTGCATGAGCTTCCAGGCCTCTATGATTAAGGCATATTACTGGCTGGGGAGCCAAACGTTTTTGGAATAGGCAATTAGCAGGCTCAACCTGTGTGTGTGTGTGTGTCGCTGCTAAACACTAGCAGGTGAGGAGGTACAGATGTCCTATCTTAATTTGATCACTCTGTTGTCGCAGAGAATTGTCCTGCGCAGCAGAAAATGCCATTTGTAGTGAATTCGAGGTTTAAAACGGCTTCAAAAGATTGTAGTTCTCACATAAGAATTTGAGTGGATTTGCCCTTACGAAAAATGCAACAACCCCTATAAACATGTCCTGTTGCTGCAGGATGATTTGTCTGCTGTGAGAAACTGGTCAAATGAAGATAGTACATCTGTAGGTGGAGAGGGCATTTATAAAACCACTTCTCTTTCACTCTCCTTGGTGGACACTCACCCACATCCACTTTGAAAACCTGCAATTTGGACACTTCAGCCCAACCGGAGGTAACATCTGTTATTATATTACGGCAAGAGCAACAATAACTCCACACACAACACAGTATGGTACCTTGCAGTTGTTGCTTTTTAAACGTACATGAACAAAAGGAACATACTGTATACAGCGCAAGAGAGGAAAGGATTTCTCCCCCTTTTTCTATACTGTAGCACTCCCTCTATGGTTCCATTCTGTCCACCCCCCCCCCCCCCCTTTTTCTCTCTCCTGTCTTTAGAAGGGGGGAAGGTGTGTAGTAAAGAGCCAAGAGGTGAGATATGAGAGCGAGAGATGAAGAGATGTGAGAGAAAGAGACTGCATGGTAGAGAGAACGAGATGAGAGAAAAAGACTGGTAGGTAGAGGAGTCATTTTATGGGCTCTGAGCAGACCGGACCCCGGTGTCCTTTGAATTGCTAACACTGTGGAAATCACAGCAGTCTTTCCCAGGTACACGAATGGTTTGCTAGAGAAAAAACACAAAGCACTTTAACAAGAACAAGCATATGTACAGAAAGTACCAAACTCTGCTATTGGCTTTGCCTGCAGAGAAAAGCCACTGTATAGCGTTTAGAACACAAGGCTTCCTATATAGTGCAGTGCACTACTTTTCTGGCCAAATGTAGTGCACTATATAGGGATTAGGGACGCAATTTGGGAAGCACATGGTCTATTTCACATTGACTTTAGTCTGACTGTTAACGTACCTTTTAAATAAGGAGGCCCGATGGCCACGATTGTTAGACTACAAAGACAATCTTGGGTAGGAGTTTGAATAGCTGACTTTTGCTTTGGAGCAAATTTAATTATGCAGTGGTAATGGGTTAATAACAGCACCTATTACCTATGAAGATTTACCCCCACAGACAGGCTGAGAAGCAGACGGATAGAGATGCAGGCAAAAAGGTGTCAAACGGGGACAGAGAAGAAGATGGAGAGACTGACAGTGAGACGCCTTACGAACACACACACACACACACACACACACACACACACACACACACACACACACACACACACACACACACACACACACACACACACACACACACACACACACACACACACACACACACACACACACACACACACACACACACACACACACACACACACACACACTCTTACCTGCTCCTTGACTAGCCCATAGCAGATGGGGCACTCTTCACACTGGTGCGTGGCTCTGTTGTGGAAGTAGTTGAGCTCACACTGGTCACACTTGTACCCCACGAAGCCCTGGCGGCAGGGACATGTGCCGTTTGTGTGGCACTGCATGGAGCTGGAGCCCATAGGGTCGCAGTTACAGGCTGAGAGGGACAGGGGAGGGGGAGTGGACAGGGTATAGCGGGACAGAGGGAGGCAGGGATGGACAGGGGGCAGGGGACATGAATGTCAGAGAGGGGTGAAACAATGGAAGTATTAGAGATTGCATGCTTGCGTTTTGCTTTTTTTTAAACTTATTGTTATCAGAATGACTTGATTTAGCATATATTTTGGGCTGTCTTAGCATTTGACACACAAGGACTTCTAGACCCAATCACAGTATAGGCTACTGTAGCTACCTCTGCAGCCTCGTGAGGAGAAACCAAAGAAGCCCATACGACAGGTGCTGCACAGCCGCCCCTCCAGTCCCGGCCGACACACACACTGCCCTGTGATTGGGTGGCACCCCGCGGAAGACGAGCCAATGGGATTACAGTTGCACCTTAGAAACAGTCGATGTAGAAAGGGATTCACATACAGTAATAATTATTAACGAGACAAAACACAACTACAGTGTGAAGTATAGAAACATATAAATTAAAGGACTATTCTAAACCATATAGATTAGTGCGGAATCCCTGGAGAATTCCCTGTACCTCTCACAGCCTACTCCAGGCTGCAGGTTGAAGAAGCCGACTGAACACTGGCCACAGTCTCCCCCGGTCACATGACTAAGGCACTGACAACTTCCGGTCTGGGGGTCACAGTCCTCCAACAACCCAGAAGTCCCTGCAGGACTGCAGTCGCAGGCTGGGGGAAGACACAACCGCATGTCAACCACACATCAACCACGCAACCTCACATCAAATACAGTATCAAAAAGTACAGTGGCCTAAACACACACATACAGTACATGATCAAAACAGAACACAATTCAAACACAGTCTCCAAAAAGTGACATGAATCATATACATCACAGAAAAAGTACACTAATTAAACACAGTATAAAAAAATGTCTGTGACAAGCCTGACAAAACACTGAAGCTTATCACTATATCAATGTCGCAGACACTGCTGTGATCGATTATTTCCCACCCTCTATCCAATCACTCGATCTTCAACCCATTCACTTTATCTTCTAATCTATCCATTCACTCTATTCTACATTTACATTTTTCATTTTTGTCAGAGGTGGCAGAACTGAGTTCTCGGGTTGGGGTGTACGGTTTGAGCATAGCTTGAAGGTATGGAGGGGCAGTTCAACTTGCTGCTCCGTATGCAAGTACCATGGTCTTTTAGTGGATAAGAGCTTTGACTGGAAGCCAGTGGAGTGTGCAGAGGAGCGGGGTGCCATGGGAGAACTTGGGAAGGTTTAACACCAGGCGAGCTGCAACGTTCTGGATAAGTTGCAGGGGAGCCCAGCCAACAGCGAGTGACAGTGACTGGATAAGGACCTGAGCCACTCCTTGTGTAAGTTAGGGTTGTACTCTACAGATGTTTATAGAGCATGAACCTGCAGGAGCGAGTCACTTTTTTTTGTTGCAGCGAACGACAGGGTTTTGTCCAGGGTCATGCCAAGTTTCTTTGTACACTGGGAAAGGGACACCGTTAAGTTGTCAACAGTGATGGAGAGGTCTTGGAGCGGACAGGCCTTCCCCGGAAGGAATAGCAGCTCCGTCTTGTCGAGGTTGAGCTTGAGGTTGTGGGCCGACATCCAAGCTAAGATATCTGCCAGGCACGCAGAGATGCGTGTCACCACCTGGGTGTCAGAAGGGGGAAGGAGAAAAGTAGTTGAGTGTCATGTGCATAGCAATGATAAGAGAGAACATATGAGTATATGACGGAGCCGAGTGACTTGGTGTATAGATAGAAGAGGAGAGGGACTAGAACCAAGCCCTGGGGGACACCAGCAGTGAGAGTATGTGATGTAGAGACAAATCCTCTCCACGTCACCTGGTAGGAGTGGCCTACCAGGTAGGATGCAATCCAAAAGTGTGCAGAGCCTGAGACGCCCAGCCCTGAAAGGGTGGAGAGGAGGATCTGACAGTTCACAGTGTTGAAGGCAGCAGATAGATCTAGGATGAGAACAGAGGAGAGAATGTTAGCTTTGACAGTGCGGTGAGCCTCTGTGACACACAAAAGAGCAGTCTCGGTTGAGTGCCCTGTCTTGAAGCCTGACGGGTTAGGGTCAAGAAGGTCATTCTGAGAGAGATAGCGAGAGAGTTGGTCAGAGACAGCACCCTCAAGTGTTTTGGAAAGAAAATAAGGGATACTGGTCTGTAGTTTTTGATGACAGAGGAGTCGAGGAGAGCGATTCAGCGATTCAGGGGAGCGATACAGGCAGGGGACGCAGCCAGTGGTCAGGGATGAGTTGATGGAAGTGATGAATGGGAGAAGGGGATGGGGTTGAGCGCGCAGGTTGTCGGGCAGCCAGACCTCACTAGTTGCAGGGTTTCATCTGGAGAGAGAATCCTCTGAGGTTCATAGTCTAGACAGGAATAAAGTACAACAATCCTTCTCTTTGTAGAGTGTGTCTTGTCTGGCCTGTGTGGATGGCTCTATGTGAGCTGGAACAGTGCAGAGGAAGAGCAGGCCGTCTATCTGTGAGGTGTCTGTGGGGCAGCCATATTTCCCTGAGCCTGTGTGTGTGTGTGTGTGTGTGTGTGTGTGTGTGTGTGTGTGTGTGTGTGTGTGTGTGTGTGTGTGTGTGTGTGTGTGTGTGTGTGTGTGTGTGTGTGTGTGTAACTCAGTGTTTCCCTGTTTGTGTGTGTAACTCAGTGAGGGAGACAGCAGAGTGAGACTGAGGGAGACTCATGGGCCTCTCCCTCACCACTTTGTCATATTTGTGCGCATTCCAATGGCACCTTATTCCCTATATAGTGCACTACTTTTGTGGACTATGTAGCGAATAGGGTGCCATTTATGATGCAAACTCTGCTCAGCCCTGGGGTTATAGATGGAACAGCTCAGGTACTTCTGGGGGACAAAGACATTATGTACATCTCTCTCTATCTTTCTCGCTCTTTGTGTCTCTATTCCTATCACTGCCTCTATCTCTCTCTGTCTCCGTGTCTCTATTTCTCTCTGTCGTTTCTGGCACTGTTTAGCTTCTCTTTATATCGTTTTCGCACTCATACATCTGCAGTATTCAAATCCTCCAAGGCTCTTCATGTATATCAGGAGAAAAAAGTGTATTTAAAGTTGAAACTTTTTCTCTTTCTATTCATCCATTATAATGGAGACAAAGTACTGCAGTTGGAATGTCAGTTCGTCAGGGCAGACTGCTCTCCGCTTCTTTCTCTGAACCACGTTCAACTGACACTATTTCCTTATAGGTCTATGACTTCTATTCACTCAGAGAGAGAGAGAGAAAATGAGAAAATGTTCTCTCACGTTACAACAACTGTGGAGTTCCTCATGGCACTTTTAACCGCAACTCTCAAGCTCTAACTTTTACAAAGAATTATTTTACTGAGAATTCCATTCATCTGCTATCAAGAATCTTTAGAATGTGAGAATTGCTGAAGTCAAGTCAATAGTACAGTATGAGGAAAGAACTTGTTCAACCCTCAAGAAAAGCTCACTATAAATCCACACATAAAAGGCACATGTACACAGACACACAAACACACATTGATGCACACGAACAAATGATATAACACATTGAAATACATTCATTGTCAATACATTCTACATTTTTAATTTTGTATTTCTCCTTAATTAAAAAACCTGTCACAGTAACCCAACATACGCCCTTCCCAAGTTCACACACTCACGTTTGCACTTCCCGGCCATCGTCCGGTCCATGGCATCTCCATAGTAACCGCGTCGACAACGTTGACAGTGGTCTCCCTCGGTGTGTCCCAGACACTTGAAGCAGCGGCCCGTCATGTGATCACACACGCCCAGTGCGTTGGGGTCCACGTTACCGTTACAGTCACACCGCTCGCACTGCCGAACCAGCCCAGAACGGCCCAGGGGGTCGCCGTGGAAACCGTCCTCACACAACTCACACCTGGTTCCTGAGGAGAGACAATGTTTGTGTTTGTGTGGGGTTTCGGTGGCCATTTTAATTTCAACCTAAATCAATATTTTTCAGGCAAACTTCAAATTCAGTTATATGAAATTCTTGTAATGAATAAACGATCCCGACCTGACAAGGGAATATGTTTTCATTCACACACTGTGCTCTACACATGCTAGGATCAAGAATAATTTAATCAAGACAGCGAGGACAGTTAGCTATCACCAGCAAGGTTTTTATAAATCCAATTTGTGGAAATCCGCTCCACTGAGCAAACAATAAACTTCAAGGTTGTGTCCCAAATGGCACCCTATTCCCTACTATATAGGGCAGGGGTGGGCAAACTTTTTTCCTCGAGGGACCCACATCGGGATTTTGAAATCAACGGAGGGCCGCATTTTTTGGTCGGACCAATTGTTTGTTAATAAAATCAATTTGCGGGGGCCTCCCGAGTGTGATGCAGTGCCTTAGACCGCTGCGCCAGTGCTTGAGGCATCACTATAGACCTGGGTTCGATCCCTGGCTGTGTCACAGCTGGCCCGTGACTGGGAGACCCATGAGGAGGCGCACAATTGGCCCAGCGTCGTCCGGGTTAGGAGGGGGTTTGGCAAGCCGAGATTTCCTTGTCCCATCGCGCTCGACCTTCGCCTGTCCCGAGTTCGTAGTTGCAGCGATGGGACAAGACTGTAACTACCAATTGGATACCACAAATTATTATTATTTTTAAAAATTATGTCTCGCGGGCCAGATTGGTCGGGTCGGTACTTTGCCCCCCCCCTTGATATAGGGATTAAGGTGACATTTGGGACTCAACCCAGGTTGGGGGAATGGCATGGTTTGTTCCCATTACCAGACATCTAACAGTAATCGAACAGTAACAGTAATTCATCTCACCCCTCTGTCCCGAAGGGCAGTTGGTACAGACCACGTCCCCAATCTCCATAATTTGAGCACAGCTGGTGCGGTTCGGGCAGGGGCAAGTTTGACAGTCGTTGGTCGTGCCAATCAACGCGTTGCCATAGTAACCATCCAGGCAGCGCTCGCAGGTTGGTCCTGTGGTGAAATCGGCACACTCACACACACCTGCGTGGGGTAGAGAGAGAAGGAGAGACGGAGACCGTTACAACTCACTAAAGCGCACACAGGACCATCATACTGAATCTCAGTAGCAGACACAGATGAATGACTCCGAGACATGTGACTGAGACTGGTGTTACTTGTGAGTGGGAAAGCAGCAACTATTCAATACACTTGAAGGTACCTAGCTATCCATCCACCTCCCTCTCTCACCTCACTCACTCCACTTTCATTCTCTCTCTTTTTCACAGGCAAAAGCTAGCGCGAACCTGAGCACGCACGCACGCGCACACGCACGCGCACACACACGCGCACACACACGCGCACACACGCACACACACACACACACACACACACACACACACACACACACACACACACACACACACACACACACACACACACACACACACACACACACACACACACACACACACACACACACACACACACACACACACACACACACACACACACCCACACACACACACACACACACACACACACACACCAAGGAGGATGGATGCTGTATTGATTTTCTCCTCTGACAGATCCAGGCCACAGTGAGTAGAGTTCCCCTTACCACCAGCAGGGTGCGCTGTGTCTCTGTCTCTAACCAGCTGTCTGCACCATACACGTAGCTCTCCACACAGGCACAGCAGAACGAGAGAACAATAAGAGGAAACAGCCAATACTGAAACCCAGTCCTCCACCGGAGAGAGAGATGTGCAGAAATAACTGGTCTAAATTCACTATAATTGCTTTGGGTAAAATAAGAGCTGGATTCAGACAGAAAGACCTTCAAGAAGTAAACCAATTCACCCCAAGTGAGAGATTACCATATGTTTTATGTCCTAAAAACAAACTGTTAAATCCATATGTCTTATAGAGCCTCAGGGAAAACAACTCTGGGCTTTACGCATGTGGCTACAGCTCTTCACATATATAATACATCTGGTTTCCATAGAAATGGATTTTATGAACTTTTGACCACTCATCTAGTTTTTCTCTGTTTGCTGGGATAATTAGCCACAGAGCTGTAACGGTTAAATATGCTCATTACGATGGAGAATTATAGTTTGAATAATAAACACTCTCCAAACCCAAACGTAAGTAAAAAAAATAACTGGGCCTACAATTCAATATAAACCTAATCAAACTTCACTTCACATATGTTGCAATTATGTGAATAGTTATGTTCACGATTCAAATCTTTAAGAGTCTAAGCTGGGGATAACATGTGGAATTGTTTTAAGATGGTCAAACCAAGTATCATTTAGCTACTTCATTTGGAATTGTAGGACCCCTTCAGGTATCAAACAAATATACAAACAAAATATTTGGTCAAACATTGAATAACCCAGAAAACTTCTAAAAATAGCCCATATGATCATATATAGCCTAAGAAACACGGACCATAAAGTCAATAACTTGCTTGTAACAGATGTCATTCATATATCTCTGAAACTCACTTAGATAATACCTTTGAGGATACAGTGGTAGCAATAATTGGTTATAACATCTACTGAAAAGACAGAAATGCCAACGGAGGCGGTGTTGCGGTCTATATTCAGAACCACATTCCTGTAAAGCTTAGAGACGATCTCATGTTAAATACTGTTGACGTAATATGGCTACAGGTTCATCTGCCTCACCTAAAGCCCATTAGTGTGGGAAGCTGCTATAGACCACCAAGTGCTAACAATCAGTGTCTGGATAATATGTGTGAAATGCTTGATAATGTATGTGATATCACCACAGAAGTATATTTTCGGAGTGATTTAAATATTGACGGGCTATCATCAAGCTGCCCACTCAGGAAAAAACGTCAAACTGTAACCAGTGCCTGTAACCTAGATCCGTTTGTCAGTCAACCTACCAGGGTAGTTGCAAACAGCACAGGAATGAAATCATCAACATGTATTGATCACATCTTTACTAACGCTGCAGATATTTGCTTTAAAGCAGCATCCAAATCCATAGGATGTAGTGATATACAATTTAATAGCCATATCTAGGAAAAAAAAAGTTCCAAACGCTGGGCCTAATAATGTGTATAAGTGGTCAATCAATCAATCAGTCAAATGTATTTCTAAAAGCCCTTCTTACATCAGCTGATGTCACAAAGTGCTGTACAGAAACCCAGACTAA
Source organism: Salvelinus fontinalis (assembly GCF_029448725.1). NCBI lineage: Eukaryota > Metazoa > Chordata > Actinopteri > Salmoniformes > Salmonidae > Salvelinus > Salvelinus fontinalis. The sequence goes on from NC_074674.1 coordinate 18,432,930, forward strand.
AACCCCAAACAGCAAGCAATGCAGCTGTAGAATCACGGTGGCTAGAGGTCATACAAGAGGTCATACAAGAGGTCATACAAGAGGTCATACAAGAGGTCATACAAGACGTTTTGTAGTGATTCATATGTTAATGATGTAAAGAATATATTTGCTGGTCTGCGGTGTGTAATGAGGAGCAACCTGACGATGCACTTGACACATTTATGGAACTACTTATTCCAGTTATAATAGGCGCGCGGCCATTAAGAAAATGACTGTAAAAACGGTTAAATCCCCTTGGATTGATGAGGAATTTAAAAATTGTATGGTTGATGGTATGGCAATTAAGTCTGGCAGCCCAACTGATTGGCAAACGTATTGCAAATGAAGATCATGTGACTAAACTAAATAAAAATAAAAATAAACTACACTATGAAACAAAGATAAACTACATAAAGAATGATAGTAAAAAGCTTTGGGGCACCTTAAATGAAATTATGGGGAAAAAAAGCCAACTCGGCTCCTTCATTCATTGAATCAGATGGCTCATTCATCACGAAGCCCACTAATATTGCAAATTACTTTAATGACTTTTTCATTGGCAAGATAAGCAAACGTAGGGATGACATGCCAGCAACAAACGCTGACACTACACATCCAAGTATATCTGACCAAATTATGAAAGACAAGAATTGTACTTTTGAATTCCGTAAAGTCAGTGTGGAAAAGGTGAAAAAAATATTGTTGTCTATCAACAATGACAAGCCACCGGGGTCTGACAATCTGGATGGAAAACTACCGAGGATAATAGCAGACAATATTGCCACTCCTATTTGCCACATCTTCAATTTGAGCCTACTAGAAAGTGTGGGCCCTCAGACCTGGAGGGAAGCTAAAGTCATTCCGCTACCCAAGAATAGTAAAGCCCCCTTCACTGGCTCAAATGGCCGACCAATCAGCCTGTTACCAACCCTTAGTCAACTTCTGGAAAAACTAGTGTTTGACCAGATACAATGCTATTTCACAGCAAACAAATTGACAACAGAATTTCACCATGCTTATAGGGAAGGACACTCAACAAGCACAGCACTTACACAAATGACTGATGATTGGCTGAGACAAATTGATCATAAAATGATTGTGGGGGCTATCTTGTTAGACTTCAGTGTAGCTTTTGACATTATCGATCATAGTCTGCTGCTGGAAAAACATATGTGTTATGGCTTTACACCCTCTGCTATAATGTGGATAAAGAGTTACCTGTCTAACAGAACACAGAGGGTGTTCTTTAATGGAAGCCTCTCAAATATAATCTAGTTAGAATCAGGAATCACCCAAGGGTAGCTGTTAAGGTTCAGTTTTTACTAATGACCTGCCACTGACTTAGAGTAAAGCCAGAGTGTCTATGTATGCGGATGACTCAACACTATACACGTAAGCTACCACAGCGACTGAAATGACTGCAACACAACAAAGAGCTGCAGTTAGTTTCAGAGTGGTTGGCAAAGAATACGTTAGCCCTAAATATTTCTAAAACTTACTAAACCCTAAACCTCAACTAAATCTTGTAATAAATCATGTGGAAATTGAGCAAATTGAGATTACTAAACTGCTCGGAGTAACCCTAGATTGTAAATTGTCATGGTCAAAACATATTGATGCAGTAGTAGCTAAGATGGGGAGAAGTCTGTCTGTAATAAAGCTCTGCCTTCTTAACAACAAGGCAGGTCCTAGTTTTGTTGCACCTTGACTACTGTTCAGTCGTGTGGACAGGTGCCACAAAAAAGGACTTAGGAATATTGCAATTGGCTCAGAACAGGGCAGCACGGCTGGCTCTTGGATGTACACAGAGAGCTAATATTAATAATATGCATGTCAAACTCTCCTGGCTGAAAGTGGATGAGAGATTGACTTCATCACTACTTTTATTTATGAGAGGTACTGACATGTTGAATGCACTGAGGTGTCTGTCTAAACTACTGGCACACAGCTCAGACACCCATGCATACCCCACAAGACACGCCACAAGAGGTCTCTTCACAGTCCCCAAGTCCTGAACAGACTATGGGAGGCACACAGTACTACATAGAGCCATGACTATATGGAACTCTATTCCACATCAAGTAACTGACGCAAGCAGTAAAATTAGATTTAAAAAACAGATAAAAAACACCTTCTGGAACATCGGGGATTGTGAAGCAACACAAACATTGGCACAGACACATGCACACACACACACACACACACACACACACACACACACACACACACACACACACACACACACACACACACACACACACACACACACTATACATACACATGGATTTAGTACTGTAGAAATGTGGTAGTGGTGGAGTAGGGGCCTGAGGGCACACAGTGTGTTGTGAAATTTGGCAGCAGGTAATGGGGATCCATAATAGATACAAATACAAATAGCCGATAGAAACACATTGAATAACAGATGCATTCACGGAAAAACAAATAATCAAAGAATACGTTTGTTTTAGTGCCTGTCCTATTTCTGAGAGATAAAAGAAAGATCAGGGGATTTTTTATTTATGGCACTAAACTACTTCCATATATACTTCCATTCATTTTTTTTACTGGTACCGGGATATCTTCAGACAAGGCTTTCTAGAGCAAAACATGTACGTGTTAGTGAGAGTTTCACCTTTCCATTGAGGGGTCATACTATTGTGTAGCCCAAACTGTTCAAATGCTACAGACAGAAGGTTGGTAGATCGGCGGTACTGACTTCAGAAGAGTCCCGTGACGCTTGTTGGGGTCATAGAGCAAAACGGAGGACACCATCATGTTTGGGAGAGTCTCATCTTTCCAGAGTGGTCATACCGTTCAGACGCTACAGAGCTTTCGTGAGAAGACCGATTTTCGGGATGTCTCATAGTCTGACGAACACCACTGTAGCTCGGCCACCTTCCACTGCAGATGCGGAAGACTGCGATTGATGGATGCGGGGGAACGAGACGCAGCCCATGCAAAAAATATATATATTTCCATCTTAAACAGTCAGATTTTGATGGAGATGTTTTTATTATGCTAATGTATTTTTTTGAGAGGGCACGGACAACGACTGTAGGGGGTAAAATATGTATATGAGTATTCAAGTATATTTCAAGGTAATGGTGAACTGTGTCTATTCCTTTGGTGTTTGAGTGGTCTATTCAGACGCGACACACACAGACATACACACACACGCTCAAGCCTACCTGACGAGCTAACCTACATATGTGCTCGCTTCTAGGCAAATAACACTGAAACATGCATGAGAGCACCAGCTGTACCCGAAGACTTTGTGATCACGCTCTCTGCAGCCGATGTGACTAAGACCTTTAGACCGGTCAACATTCACAAGGCCGCAGGGCTAGACAGATTACCAGTACGTGTACTGCGAGCATGCGCTGACCAACTGACAAGTGTCTTCACTGACATTTTCAACCTCTACCTGTCTGTAGAGTCTGTAATGCCAACATGTTTTAAGCAGACCACCATAGTGCCTGTGCCCAATAACACTAAGGTAACCGGCCTAAATGACTACCGACCGTAGCACTCACGTCTGTAGCCATGAAGTGCTTTGAAAGGCTGGTCATGGCTCACATCAACACCATCATCCCAGAAACCCTAGACTCACCTAATTTGCATACCGCCCCAACAGATCCACAGATGATGCAATCTCTATTGCACTCCACATGGCCCTTTCCCACCTGGACAAAAGGAACACCTATGTGAGAATGCTATTCATTGACTACAGCTCAGCGTTGAACATCATAGAGCCCTCAAAGCTCATCAATAAGCTAAGGACCCTGGGACTAAACACCTCCCTCTGCAACTGGATCAGGTGGTAAGGGTAGGTAACAACACATCCTCCACAGTGATCCTCAACACAGGGGCCCCTCAAGGGTGCGTGCTCAGCCCCATCCTGTACTCCCTGTTCACTCATGACTGCACGGCCAGGCACAACTCCAATGCTATCATTAAATTTGCAGATGACACCACAGTGGTAGGCCTGATCACCGACAACAACGAGACAGCCTATAGGGAGGAGGTCGGAGACGTGGCCGTGTGATGCCAGGACAACAACCTCTCCCTCAACGTGATCAAGACAAATGAGATGATTGTGGACTACAGGATAAAGAGGACCAAGCACGCCTCCATTCTCATCGACGGGGCTGCAGTGGAGCAGGTTGAGAGCTTCAAGTTCCTTGGTGTCCACATCACCAACAAACTAACATGGTCCAAGCACACAATGACAGTCGTGAAGCGGGCAGGCCAGAACCTATTCCCCCTCAGGAGACTGAAAGGATTTGGCATGGGTCCTCAGATCCTCAAAAGGTTCTACAGCTGCACCATTGAGAGCATCCTGACTGGTATGGCAACTGCTCGGCCTCTGACCGCAAGGCACTACAGAGGTTAGTGCGAATGGCCCAGTACATCACTGGACCTCTGTTTATTTTTTATTTATTTTACCAGGTAAGTTGACTGAGAACATTCTCGTTCTCATATACAGCAACGACCTGGGGAATAGTGTCACGGCTCCTCCTCTGCAGTGCAGGGGGCGGTTCCTCCTGCAGGTAGAGGAGGGTCGTTAGTGATTGGAGTCACCTGGGCTCAGGGTATTTATAAACTGTTTCACTAATCACCTCTCTCTCTCTCTCTCTCTGCTCCTCCAGGTATGCTCATGATTTGTTTGTTCCTTTGTAGTTTTGCATAGTTTTCACTCAGTCATGTTCACACACACAGATTCATGCATCCATGCACTTTACATACACCTTACATTATGATACATCCACACCTCATTCCTGTCTCTTAGTTTAAGTTTAATAGTTTGTTGTAGAATAAAGAACCTTTTTAAATTGGCCTATACCTGTTGTTCGTGTCCCCTCATTGTTGTCACGGGCTATGAGCCGGCTTGTGACAATAGTTACAGGGGAGAGGAGGGGGATGAATAAGCCAATTGTAAGCTGGGGATGATTAGGTGACCGTGATGGTATGAGGGACAGCTTGGGAATTTAGCCAGGACACCAGGGTTAACACCCCTACTCTTACAATAAGTGCCATGGGATCTTTAATGACCTCAGAGAGTCAGAACACTCGTTTAACGTCCCATCCAAAAGACACAGCGCAGTGTCGCCAATTCCATGAGGAATTGGGATATTGTTTTTTTAGACCTGAAGAAAGAGTGCCTCCTACCCCCAAGCCATAAGACTCCTGAACATCTAGTCAAATGTCTACCCAGACTATTTGCATTGCCCCCCCCCATCTCCACACCACTGCCACTCTCTGTTGTCATCTATGCATAGTCACTTTAATTAATTCTATCTACATGTACAAACTACCTCAACTATCGGTTCCCCCGCACATTGACTCTGTACCGGCACCCCCCTGTATATATATATATTTTTTTTTACTGCTGCTCTTTAATTACTTGTTACATTTATCTCTTATTCTTATTTTTTTTTAACTGCACTGTCAGTTAGGGGCTCGTAAGTAGGCATTTCAGTGTAAGGTCTACACCTGTTGTATTCGGCGCATGTGACTAATAAAATTTGATTTGATTTGAATCTAAATAAACATCTCTCCTCAGGGAGAGCACTTCAGTTGCAGTGATCTCACTACAAGACGGGCGGGTAACATAAAATCCATCTCTCACCTTAACACACCCCTAAATAGGTCACTCGAGACCTCACCCCAGCTGCCATGGCAACATATTCAATACCTAACCCACCCTAAGGTTTAGGAGACCCAGCAGTTTAGTAAACCAACTGCACATCAAACCCAGAGCTAAAATCACCTCCAACTACCTCTGGTCCAGACAGCTATACACACTCCAACAGTAAAACCATTTAACATTCATATTCAATAACCTGTTAAATATTTTGAAGGTCCAAATATCAAAGCCCATCTAATACTGTAGTGATAGAAAGCTTCCTTCCTGGTTCAATGAATGGCCAACAGGCCTATACGTCAGTATGATGAAATAGGACTTTTTAAAGCTATTAACTATATAGCCGATTTTAGTTCAAATCATCAAGTCTATCTTGAGCGAGCAAAGATTTTTGCTATTGGGTCAGTGAAGCCGCTTCCTGTCTTCCTTTGTTGCTAAGACGAAGTTCTACGTCTCAAATGGGACCCTATTCCCTATACAGTGCACTACCTTTGACCAGGGCCCATAGGGCCATTTTGGATCCAGACACTAAGACAAAGTGGTGCCAACTAACTTCACAGATATGTACCGTATGCAAGAAGCTACATTGATCACACAGCCTTTAAGGAAACCCTAATTAGCCTGTAGTTTAATGAAGTGTGTAGCGCTACGCTAGCTAACAGCATGGTAAAAATAATTACGTGTGCGTCCCAAAATGCATCCTGTTCCCTATGTAGTGCACTATTTCTGACCAGGGCCAAGAGGTAATGCACTGCATTGGGAATAGGGTGCCGTTTGGGACGTAGCCTATTAGTTCTTCACTGAGGTGCCTAATACTAATTCTTGATATTCAAGCATGTAATACCAGTCATTCATAATTGTTCTCCATAAGACAAAGAGTTGGGGTTTATTGCAACGCACTAAGGACGTAGTGTAGTCATACCCGATTGTGGGTCCGTGTCTCTGTCAAATGAGCCATGCTAGACTTAATGTTCAGAATGTGCTGACAGACAGTACAGCTTGTGAAGATGAACGAGCACAGTTCAGAGTTACTGAGGCTCATCCTCCATGGGACTGGACAAGTATTGCTATTCCTTTTAGTTCAGTGCTTCTTCTGTAAAGATAACAGTTCTGCTTGGTTACCAACAAATCGCCTCAATCATCATCATCTTCATCATCACCTTCATCATCATCCACCCAATCGTCATTGCTTCATTACATTTATGTAAAATCAAGGTAAAATTTGTACTGCAGCTGTTTTAAAATCAATTTCACCTCCACTAATTGAATTGAAATAGGAATCTGTATAAATAGAGACTAGTTCCCCCATTCATCAGTCATGGTTGACGTTTCTAGCTAGTCTGTAAGATGGCCCTGCAGTGGATAGCAGCTTTTTCTTTACACGGATCATAACTTTTTTGTACAGAATGATTGCGCCATCATTTGAATGATTGCGCCATCATTGAAAACAGCTTCAGGACATCAGAACAGCGATCACTAACCTCGATTTGGACGAAAAGGTCCACTTCAACAAGTCGGCAGCTCTGGACCTTCTATTTACTCCAGACCAGTCCCGAATCCCCGGGACACGAAAGATGAAGCGGCTGTGAAAGAGAGGCAGGCGAGCCGGCATCCTGACGAGACTACGTCGGCGAGCGAATAGACCGTCATTGCCCTCTGTTCTATTGATGAACGTGCAGTCACTGGAGAACCAACTGGATGAACTCCATTCGAGACTACACTATCAACGGGTCCTGAAACTGCAATATTCTATATTTCTCAGAGTCGTGGCTGAAAAAGTACATGGCTAGGAATCCGTATAAATAGAGACTAGTTCCCCATTCATCAGTCATGGTTGAACACCAAGGTAACCTGCCTAAATGACTATCGCCCCGTAGCACTCACATCTATAGCCATGAAATGTTTTGAAAGGCTGGTCATGGCTCACATCAACACCATCATCCTAGACACCCTGGACCCACTCCAATTTGCATACTGCCCCAACAGATCCACAGATGACGCAATCTCTACTGCACTCCACACTGCCCTCACCAACCTGGACAAAATTGATATCTAAGTAAGAATGCTGTCCATTGACTACAGCTTAACATTCAACACCACAGTCCCCTCCAAGCTCATCACCAAGCTCGGGGCCCTGGGACTGAAGACCTCACTCAGCAATTTGAATGGATCCTGCACTTCCTGAAGGGCTGCCACCAGGTGGTGAGGGTAGGCAACAACACATCCGCCACGCTGATCATCAACACGGTGGCCCTCAGGGTGTGTGCTTAGTCCCCTTCTGTACTCCGTGTTCACCCACAACTGCGTGGCCGCGCACTACTCCAACACCATCAGGATTGCTGACGACACGACGGCGGTAGGACTGATCACCGACGATGATGAGCAGCCTATAGCGAGGTCAGAGACCTGGCAATGTGATGCCAGGACAAGACGGTGGACTGAACACAGCGATGCAGATCGCCTCAAGATAAAATCGTAATATTCAGTATCTGTAAGTTACACTAAATATTAGCACTTCACATACTCATGGGTCATAACATTCAATATGGAAAACAACACAAAACAATTCATAAGGCTAGAGAAATGTATCAACAATGTATCAACACCCAAACATGATGGAGAGTAAACAAGGAACACGACTCCATTACGGACACAGACGATTTATGCTTTTCACCACCGGGAATGGTAAGGGTGGAAACTGATCTGTTAAAATGGATAAATGACAAACTGGGCATACTTGAATTAGTCAGTAAAGATATAAAGGAGTTGAAGACGAGCCTCGAGATGAGTGACGAAAAAGATGCGACAATGGAGAAAGAAACAAACGATCTGAAAGGGACAGTCAATAAGATTGAAACGGACGTTAATGAACTTAAAAAGGAGAACATCTTTCTGAGTGAAGCCTTACTTGACATACAGACTAGATCTATGAGAGAACATCCGGTACTTACTGGTATCCAAGAAAAAGAAGGCGAAGTTCCTGAAAATGTGGTAAAGGAATTCCTTCTTTACAGCGCTTCAAATCCCACGAGAAGCTGTCAGCAAAATCGAACTCGAGCACAGAGATATGAACGCCCAATCGCTGCCAAATGTACTTTCTTTAAAGATAAAATAATGGTTAAAGACTGGGTAAAAGACTCGCTGCCACGAAAATAGGCATGCATGATCAGTTCCCGAAGGAAATTGCAGAACGGCGCAAAGTTCTGTACCCAATCTTCAAGGAGAATAGATTAATGTAAATATGCCTTGTCCATTGCTGTTCTGGTTAGTGTTTATTGGCTTATTTCACTGTAGAGCCTCTAGCCCTGCTCACTATATATCCGACCTCTCAGTTCCACCACCCACATATGCGATGACATCACCTGGTTTCAATGATGTTTCTAGAGACTATATCTCTCTCATCATCACCCATTACCTAGGTTTACCTCCACTGTATTCACATCCTACCATACGTTTGTCTGTACATTATTCCTTGAAGCTGTTTTATCGCCCCCAGAAACCTCCTTTTACTCTCTGTTCTAGACGTTCCAAACGACCAATTCTCATAGCTTTTAGCCGTACCCTTATCCTACTCCTCCTCTGTTCCTCTGGTGATGTAGAGGTGAATCCAGGCCCTGCAGTACCTAGCTCCACTCCTATTCCCCAGGCGCTCTCTTTTGATAACTTCTGTAACCGTAATAGTCTTGGTTTCATGCATGTTAACATTAGAAGCCTCCTCCCTAAGTTTGTTTTGTTCACTACTTTAGCACACTCTGCCAACCCAGATGTTTTAGCCGTGTCTGAATCCTGGCTTAGGAAGACCGCCAAAAATTCTGACATTTTCATCCCTAACTACAAGATTTTCAGACAAGATAGAACGGCCAAAGGGGGCGGTGTTGCAATCTACTGCAAGGATTGCCTGCAGAGTTCTGTTTTACTATCCAGGTCTGTTCCGAAACAATTTGAACTCCTACTTTTAAAAATCCACCTCTCTAAAAACAAGTCTCTCACTGTTGCCGCCTGCTATAGACCACCCTCTGCCCCCAGCTGTGCTCTGGACACCATATGTGAACTGATTGCCCCCCATCTATCTTCAGAGCTCGTGCTGCTAGGCGACCTAAATTGGAACATGCTTAACACCCCAGCCATCCTACAATCTAAGATTGATGCCCTCAATCTCACACAAATTATCAATGAACCTACCAGGTATCACCCCAATTCCGTAAACACGGGTACCCTCATAGACATCATCCTAACCAACTTGCCCTCCAAATACACCTCTGCTGTTTTCAACCAAGATCTCAGCGATCACTGCCTCATTGCCTGTATCCGTAATGGGTCAGCGATCAAACGACCTCCACTCATCACTGTCAAACGCTCCCTGAAACACTTCAGCGAGCAGGCCTTTCTAATCGACCTGGCCGAGGTATCCTGGAAGGATATTGATCTCATCCCGTCAGTAGAGGATGCCTGGATATTTTTAAAAAATGCCTTCCTCACCATCTTGAATAAGCATGCCCCATTCAAGAAATTTAGAACCAGGAACAGATATAGCCCTTGGTTCTCTCCTGACCTGACTGCCCTTAACCAACAGAAAAACATCCTATGGCGTTCTGCATTAGCATCAAACAGCCCCCGTGATATGCAACTTTTAAGGGAAGCTAGAAACCAGTATACACAGGCAGTTAGAAAAGCCAAGGCTAGCTTTTTCAAGCAGAAATTTGCTTCCTGCAACATAAACTCAAAAAAGTTCTGGGACACTGTAAAGTCCATGGAGAATAAGAACACCACCTACCCAGCTTCCAACTGCACTGAAGATAGGAAATACTGTCACCACCGACAAATCCATTATAATTGAGAATTTCAATAAGCATTTTTCTACGGCTGGCCATGCTTTCCACCTGGCTACCCCTACCCCGGTCAACAGCACTGCCCTCCCCTCTGCTACTCGCCCAAGCCTTCCCCATTTCTCTTTCTCCCAAATACAGTCAGCTGATGTTCTGAAAGAGCTGCAAAATCTGGACCCTTACAAATCAGCCGGGCTAGATAATCTGGACCCTTTCTTTCTAAAACTATCTGCTGAAATTGTTGCCACCCCTATTACCAGCCTTTTCAACCTCTCTTTCGTGTCGTCTGAGATTCCCAAAGATTGGAAAGCAGCTGCGGCTATCCCCCTCTTCAAAGGGGGAGACACTCTAGACCCAAACTGCTACAGACCTATATCTATCCTACCCTGCCTTTCTAAGGTCTTCGAAAGCCAAGTCAACAAACAGATTACCGACCATCTCGAATCCCACCATACCTTCTCCGCTATGCAATCTGGTTTCAGAGCTGGTCATGGGTGCACCTCAGCCACGCTCAAGGTCATAAACGATATCTTAACCGCTATCGATAGGAAACAGTACTGTGCAGCCATATTCATTGACCTGGCCAAGGCTTTTGACTCTGTCAATCACCACATCCTCATCGGCAGACTTAATAGCCTTGGTTTCTCTAATGATTGCCTTGCCTGGTTCACCAACTACTTCTCTGATCGAGTTCAGTGTGTCAAATCGGAGGGTCTGTTGTCCGGACCTCTGGCAGTCTCTATGGGGGTGCCACAGGGTTCAATTCTTGGACCGACTCTCTTCTCTGTATACATCAATGATGTCGCTCTTGCTGCTGGTGAGTCTCTGATCCACCTCTACGCAGACGACACTATTCTGTATACTTCTGCCCCTTCTCTTGACACTGTGTTAACAACCCTCCAGGCGAGCTTCAATGCCATACAACTCTCCTTCCGTGGCCTCCAATTGCTCTTAAATACAAGTAAAACTAAATGCATGCTCTTCAACCGATCGCTGCCTGCACCTGCCCGCCTGTCCAGCATCACTACTCTGGACGGCTCTGACTTAGAATATGTGGACAACTACAAATACCTAGGTGTCTGGTTAGACTGTAAACTCTCCTTCCAGACTCACATCAAGCATCTCCAATCCAAAGTTAAATCTAGAATCGGCTTCCTATTCCGCAACAAAGCATCCTTCACTCATGCTGCCAAACATACCCTTGTAAAACTGACCATCCTACCAATCCTCGACTTCGGTGATGTCATTTACAAAATAGCCTCCAAAACCCTACTCAATAAATTGGATGCAGTCTATCACAGTGCCATCCGTTTTGTCACCAAAGCCCCATATACTACCCACCACTGCGACCTGTACGCTCTCGTTGGCTGGCCATCGCTTTACACTCGTCGCCAAACCCACTGGCTCCAGGTCATCTACAAGACCCTGCTAGGTAAAGTCCCCCCTTATCTCAGCTCGCTGGTCACCATAGCAACGCCCACTCGTAGCACGCGCTCCAGCAGGTATATCTCTCTGGTCACCCCCAAAACCAATTCTTCATTTGGCCGCCTCTCCTTCCAGTTCTCTGCTGCCAATGACTGGAACGAACTACAAAAATCTCTGAAACTGGAAACACTTATCTCCCTCACTAGCTTTAAGCACCAGCTGTCAGAGCAGCTCATAGATCACTGCACCTGTACATAGCCCATCTATAATTTAGCCCAAACAACTACCTCTTTACCTACTGTATTTATTTATTTTGCTCCTTTGCACCCCATTTTTTCTATCTCTACTTTGCACCTTCTTCCACTGCAAACCAACCATTCCAGTGTTATTTTTTTTACTTGCTATATTGTATTTACTTCGCCACCATGGCCTTTTTATATATTTTTTTATTTTTTTATATATATATTTTGTTTGCCTTCACCTCCCTTATCTCACCTCACTTGCTCATATTGTATATAGACTTATTTTCACTGTATTATTGACTGTATGTTTGTTCTACTCCATGTGTAACTATGTGTTGTTGTATGTGTCGAACTGCTTTGCTTTATCTTGGCCAGGTCGCAATTGTAAATGAGAACGTGTTCTCAATTTGCCTACCTGGTTAAATAAAGGTGAAATAAAAAATAAAAAAAATTAAAAGGGAAACACGTAGCTCTCGTAGTTGACAAACTGTATATTGATAACCAAATGTTCAGAGAAACAAATACTACTCCATGGCTATTCTAAATACGACAAAGTTCCCATAGAGGAGTGGAATAATGGAACGTACAATACTAGCCACGGTAGGGATTGCAATAAAAAAATATTTTGAAAGCAATTTTTTTTTACAATTATTAAAGAAATAATCTACAACTACACTATACCATTCTAAATAGGGAATGTTGGAAAATAATTCGTATTAGACTTTCCATTTATGGTATTTTATATATAAACTAAATCTTCAAATATAAGGAACTGGAACACAAAAGTACTCAATCAACATGGTAGAGATAAAACACGGCAAACAGAGGACAGAAGGCACAGTATGTGGGTATGTGTGGGTGTATTGTGATGGAAGGTGGGGGGGGGGGGTGTTTTTGTGTTTGGAAAAGTGGGAAATGGCAACCACTTGATTATCAGTGATCTACTTTAGTATCATTTTACTTAGCTAATAGAAGCATTTTCATTTGATTCTGATTGCGTTTGCCTTGTCGTTCTAAACGCTAAATTGCATTAGACATATTCAAACGTTAATTAGCTCATTTTATTTCATGTCTATACAGCCATTGGTTGCAAATAGTATACATATTGTAAAACCAATCAAGTCCTTTCCCTCTCAAATTCATATTTTGTGCGGGAGAATATGGCTACAGTGATTTGCTAGCTGTGATCCTCATCGCCACGGTTCCACCCACTTCACCTCTTCCTAGACAACGCATTGAAACTCATTATCATGCCAACAGTCCGGTGTGAATGGCGAGTGAAGCCACACAAACAAACGTGTTGTGTTGTCATTCATTCACTTGATATGAAATTGTGGGGCTGCTGCTGCTGTGTTTTTGGAGTTTTTCAAAATTGGGCCTTTATTAGTTAATTTATATATTTTTTTATTCATATCCAGGTTGATGATAGGACCAGTCCAGTTTCAGGTGAAGTGAGCATTGCTGTTGATGACAGGCCCAGTCCAGTTTCAGGTGAAGTGAGCATTGCTGTTGATGACAGGCCCAGTCCAGTTTCAGTGGAAGAGAGCATTGCTGTTGATGACAGGCCCAGTCCAGGTTCAGTGGAAGAGACAATCTTTGGGGTTGATGACAGGCCCAGTATAGTTTCAGTGGAAGAGAACATTGAGGTTGATGACAGGCCCAGTCCAGTTTCAGTGGAAGAGAGCATGGCTGTTGATGACAGGCCCAGTCCAGTTTCAGTGGAAGAGAGCATTGAGGTTGATGACAGGCCCAGTCCAGTTTCAGTGGAAGAGAGCATTGAGGTTGATGACAGGCCCAGTCCAGTTTCAGTGGAAGAGAGCATTGCTGTTGATGACAGGCCCAGTCCAGTTTCAGTGGAAGAGAGCATTGCTGTTGATGACAGGCCCAGTCCAGTTTCAGTGGAAGAGAGCATTGCTGTTGATGACAGGCCCAGTCCAGTTTCAGTGGAAGAGAACATTGAGGTTGATGACAGGCCCAGTCCAGTTTCAGTGGAAGAGAGCATTGCTGTTGATGACAAGCCCAGTCCAGTTTCAGTGGAAGAGACGATCTTTGGGGTTGATGACAGGCCCAGTCCAGTTTCAGTGGAAGAGAGCATTGCTGTTGATGACAAGCCCAGTCCAGTTTCAGTGGAAGAGACGATCTTTGGGGTTGATGACAGGCCAAGTCCAGTTTCAGTGGAAGAGAGCATTGAGGTTGATGACAGGCCCAGTCCAGTATCAGTGGAAGAGAGCATTGCTGTTGATGACAGGCCCAGCCCAGTTTCAGTGGAAGAGAGCATGGCTGTTGATGACAGGCCCAGTCCAGTTTCAGTGGAAGAGACAATCTTTGGGGTTGATGACAGGACCAGTCCAGTCTCAGTGGAAGAGAACATTGAGGTTGATGACAGGCCCAGTCCAGTTTCAGTGGAAGAGAACATTGAGGTTGATGACAGGCCCAGTCCAGTTTCAGTGGAAAAGAACATTGAGGTTGATGACAGGCCCAGTCCAGTTTCAGTGGAAGAGAACATTGAGGTTGATGACAGGCCCAGTCCAGTTTCAGTGGAAGAGAGCATTGAGGTTGATGACAGGCCCAGTCCAGTTTCAGTGGAAGAGGGTATTGGGGTTGATGACAGGCCCAGTCCAGTTTCAGTGGAAGAGGGTATTGGGGTTGATGACAGGCCCAGTCCAGTTTCAGTGGAAGAGAGCATTGAGGTTGATGACAGGCCCAGTCCAGTTTCAGTGGAAGAGGGTATTGGGGTTGATGACAGGCCCAGTCCAGTTTCAGTGGAAGAGAGCATTGAAGTTGATGACAGGCCCAGTCCAGTTTCAGTGGAAGAGAGCATTGCTGTTGATGACAGGACCAGTCCAGTTTTAGTGGAAGAGACAATCATTGGGGTTGATGACAGGCCCAGTCCAGGTTCAGTGGAAGAGAGCATTGGGGTTAATGACAAGCCCAGTCCAGTTTCAGTGGAAGAGAGGATCTTTGGGGTTGATGACAGGACCAGTCCAGTCTCAGTGGAAGAGAGAGTCAGGGAAGGCCAGGATGCCAGACCAACTTTTGATTATTTCATGAGACCCAAGTCAGATGACCTAAAAACATTTTTTTGTTTCCACCCTATGCAGGAATCAAAAAAATCTGTGGTACAGAGGGTTTTCTGTGTTAAAGACGGCACCAATCGGAAATGGCTGTCAAACAATGAAGAAAGCCACGTGTTATACTGTTCAATTTGTATGGCATTTGCAAAGCCTACTGACAGCAGTATTTTAATGAGTGGAATGACGGATTGAAAACATGTTCCCCAAAGGGTAGAAGAGCATGAGAAGAGAAACATGCACAGAAGTAGTGCTGAGGCATACTTTTTAAGGTCCTCCAAAGCAGACATTCAAAGTCTGCTCCGTGGCAGTCAGGTGTCTGCCCACAGACCGCAGGTACGCAGGAGAAGGCAGGTGCTGGAACGTGTCATAGACATAGTGAAAGTCATTGGCAAGAGGGGGCTCAGATACAGGGGGATGCAGTCTGAGGCTGCCTATACATTATCGATCAAGGTCATTTCTTGGAGATGATAATACTGCTGGGAAGGTATGACGTCTGCTTGAAGGAACATCTCACCGAATGCGTTGAGAAAAGCAAGAACCCACATCAGTCTGGGACAAGAGGCAGAGGTTCTCTAATCACACTCCTCTCAAAACATACTCTCAACACCGTCATTCACACAATTCGGAGCATTATCCAACAGACCATGTCAAGTGAAATTGAGCAAGCTGAAATGTTCTCTGTCCAGATCGACACAACTCAGGACATCACTTCTCAAGACCAGTGCTCATGTGACAAACGTCGTACAAGAGAGGCTTGTGGCTGTTGTGAAGTGTGAGGCGTCCACTGGACAGTACTTTATCCAGTTGTTGACAGATGTCGTGGATAAACTCAAATTAGACATGAGCAAGTGCATTGGCAATGTTACGGATGGAGCATCCAATATACAGGGCAAATATAAGGGCTTCTCTACTCTCTTATCCTCAAAGTCCCCCAATCAAGTGCATGTATGGTGCTATGCACATGTCCTTAATCAGTTTTTTTCTGACAACAACTGAAATTGTCTTAGCAAGCGGGTCACTGTTTGCTCTCCTTAACGACATTGCCGTATTACTCCGTGAATCCTACCAAAGAATGGATGTGTGGGAGAAGAAGAGCCAGGACAGAGGCCTATCTCCAATCGGAGAAACACGCTGACGGGCTAAGGATAGTGCTTGAAAGAAGGTCTTTGGATCCTTTGGAAAACCAGACCAGGGTCTCTATGTTGAAGTACTCCTCACGCTATCAGCCATACAAGGACAGGCCAACATGAAGACAACTGTTTGGGTGAATACGAGGATTTACTAAAGCTCTTCTCCGGTATGAGACGATACTGACAGCTCAAATATTTCTTTGAATATTTGAGAACATGTCACCACTGTCCAAATACCTGCAGTGGGTTGGACTGCCCATCGAATGGTCGTGGCTACACAGGAAACCCTGAAAGGCATGTCAAGTGACTTTGACACCATTAAGGCAGCTACAGACACATTTGTTCAGTTTGCAAATAAGAAGATCAAAGAACAGGATGAGGACACAGAGCTGGAAAAGGTGGAAGCCACTGCCACAGAAAAGGGCAAGAAAGAAGAAATTCATGTCTGGAGAGATGGCTCAAGATGAAGCTTTGACAGAGGCAGAGAGGGCCTATAAAGTTAAACTCCACAATCAAATATGGATACAGTCACAGATAGTATCCACAGGCGATTTCTGTCTCATGGCACTCTATACGCTGACCTAGCCCTCCTGTTCCCTAGTAACTTCTCCCAAATAACATCCAATGGTCTTCCAGAGACAGTCCTTCAAGAGCTCAGCAAAAGTTTACTTTGATTTGATAGTCGAACAACTGGTGACAATTTGCAGTATGAGCTGAGAAGCCTCGCTGTACATTGGAAAAGACTGAAAAGTTCAGGATTGGAGGAATACATGCCTCGGGACAGTGGAGGATGGCCCTGAAGGAAAATAATAATACATTCTGCTCATCCTGCAAAGAATGTCCACTGCTGAGACGTTACAACCTGCTGACTGATGCATACCATATCCTTGGCCTTGGATACAAGTTCCCACTTACCCTCTCAGATACCCAGGTAGCTTGTGAGCGAAGTTTCTCTACCTTAAAGTATATCAAGAGCAGACTCAGGAGCACTCTCTCACAACAACACCTAAAGGCCTTCATGCTGATGGCCACTGGGAAATGCATCCTAATGGAAAAGCAAGCTGGTGAGAAAATTGTTCCTCCAATCAGGTAGATGCGACATATTTCCTATAACTTGCTTACTTCCCATTATTTTACTCTTACATTTCTAATGTCTCTTTTTTCCTGTGTGTTATATTACTGTCCAGTACTTTGACAGAGTGGAGCCAGCCAGCTGACCCTGAGCAGCAGTTAGACAGTTCTATGTTTCAGTGAGTATCGTGGATATTATAGCATCACTTTTTTACGCCAGGCTTCAGGTGATGTAGATGAAACATGGTGGCTTGTGCTGTTCACTTACAGGTTACGTTCTATGTTTGGAGAGATGTCCATACATAGTTTTTTCAGAAGGTGTACTCCCATTACATAAAGCCAGCCAGCTGACCCTGAGCAGCAGTTAGACAGTTCTGTGTCTCAGTGAGTATTGTGGATATTATAGCATCTCGTTTTTCACTCTAGGCGTCATGTGATATGATGTAGTTCAATCATGACAAGTTCAGTGTGTGTTCTGTAGAAGTTTTATAACAATGTGCAGTGTTTGTGTGTGTGTGTTCCGCAGCCTTTAAAGTAGTACTTCTATAGTGATCAATGGTTGTGATGCAGCTAGGTGGTTGTATTAGGTCGTGTGTGTACGTGCTTGCATTAGCAGGGCGGCGGCGGTGGAGTATACGGGGGCCGGTTCTGGTGGGCAGGTCTGGATCAAAGTCCAGGGACGTTTTTTACTCCCTGTCCCCAACCCTATACACTAGACACCCATCTGAGCGACCCATACACTAAGGACAAGTTCTTATCTTTTTTAATGGGTCTACTGTTAGTACCATATACACAGCCAAATCAGAAAGATTAATGTTGTCAGAGACCTACTAAAGCAGCACCGCCCCCTCAAGATTCTGAACCTGCCTGGCAGGGTTGGTCCTACAAAGCCAAGTTCCCCTGATGGGAGAGCATAATATGTACGGAAATTCTCAAAGCTGCAAATAAGAACCTTGACGATCTATTACCTAGCCGGTGGGGATTCCGGTGGGGTGCCCCCACCAAGGTACTGGCAGTGCTGGCAACACTAGCTGCAGTAACCCATGGGGAGAGTGTCAAACTCGGATAATCAGAGAGGGGGCATATTATTTTGGCACTGGTGGCACAAAGGTCTGACTGTACAGAGATGCTTGGTAAAATGGTCAAAACGGGGGACCAGTTTTACTAAAAAATCATACAATGTGATTTTCTGGATTTTTGTTTTAGATTCCGTCTCTCGCAGTTGAAGTGTACCTATAAGTAGGATAACCTGCAAAATCGGCAGTGTATCAAATACTTGTTCTCCCCACTGTATATATACACCTGTATATATCTTTTAATAGGTATATATAAATGCAAATCGAGGTGAGGGCGATTGAAATACTTTTGGCAGTTGATCTGCTTCTGTTCTGTGGGTGGAACTGTGTGCTCTTTACAAATGATGGGTCTCGGACTCTTGGGGGCAATGGGATACGGGGGGACGGGGGTGGTCTGCCGGTCAATGGGATGACAACCCAACTTGTGATGGGGAGGAGTTTTAGCGGGTGGAATAGTTGAGAACAATCGGAGGTTTACTTAGTAGCAAAGCAAATATCACGGTATATCGATATGGACATTCAATCACTATGGTACTTTTTAATGGTGAGTTTCTAAACACACCTACTCATTCTAGGGTTTTTCTTTATTTGTACTATTTTCTACATTGTAGAATAATAGTGAAGACATCAGAACTATGAAATAATACATATGGAATCATGTAGTAACCAAAAAAGGGTTAAACAAATCAAAATATATTTTATATTTGAGATTCTTCAAAGTAGCCACTCTTTACCCTGATAACAGTTTTGCACACTCTTGGCATTCTCTCAACCAATTTCATGAGGTAGTCACCTGGTATGTATTTAAATTAACAGGTGTGTCTTGTTAAAGTTAAATTGTATAATTTTTTATGCGTTTGAGCCAATCAGTTGTGTGGTGGCAAGGTTGTATACAGTGGTATACAGAAGATAGCCCTATTTGTAATCCGATTCAGGAAACTTGGCATATGTCGCAAGTCACGACTTCACAGGAGAGCCGTTTGAAGGTTAAAAAATATTTTTTTAATCAAAATGCGCTTTTTGGCAGAAATGTCTTGTGAACTTTCATGTGCCTTAATAACAAACTTGTATGCCATCTGTAAATACGAATACAATTGTTAAATTACAAGCCTTGTTGGTTAAGCCACAGAAAAAGTCAGCAACCTTCCCACTAGCCATGACTGGCTGGGATAATGAGTGGGCTGGACATGCAGAGAGATGAGTTCGGATTGGTCTGCCATATAGAAGGCTTCTGTCTATTTGAGCTCGTCAGTCTGTGTTGGTAATCCTGTCGAACGCGGCTTGTATTGTGCATTGTGTAGTGGAGCTGCATAAGTGTTGTCACGACTTCAACCGAGGCAGGCTCTCCTTTTCGTTCGGGTGGTGCTCGGCGGTCGTCGTCACCGGCCTACTAGCTGCCACTGACTCTTTTTCCTCCCCCTCCTTATGTGTTTATTTGTATCACCTGTGTTCAGTTAATTGTTAATTAGTGTGGCTTTATTAGTCAGCCAGCCCGTACGCTTCTTTGTGCGGGATTGTTTCATTGTGGCTTTTGGATTTCGGGAGTGGATATTATTATTGTGGACTGGGTTCGTTTATTCGTGTCGTTGGACCGTTGTATGTGACACCCAGTATGTCCGTGTTGGACATTGTGTTTTCAAGTTGAGTATTAAAAGACTCAACATATTGAAGCTCTGCTGTTCCTGCGTCTGACTTCGCACCTCCCGACACTCAGATCGTTACAGAATCCCGCACCCCTAAATGGAGTCAGCAGGAGCAGCAGCCAACCCTCTCCCATCGATGGAGTAACGGGTTCTCCACCACACCACCGTCCTCCATCGGATCGGATCAGCCATGGACCAGATGATGGAGAGAATGGAGCGATGGGAGAGGAGTGGGCTCCTCTCTCCACCTTCGGCTCCCCTTCCTCAGGACTCTCCATCCTCCGGCTCCAGCGCGCTCCGTCTTACGCTCCCGAGGGATTATGATGGAGCGGCGGCAGGGTGCCAGGGGTTCCTACTCCAGCTGGAGCTATACCTGGCCACTGTTCGCCCCACTCCCTCGGGAGCGGAGAGGGTGAGTGTCCTCGTCTCCTGCCTAACGGGTCGTGCTCTGGAGTGGGCCAACGCAGTCTGGAATGGCCCGGACTCAGCGAGGGAGCACTACCCGGAGTTTACCCGTCGTTTTCGTGCCGTGTTTGACCACCCCCCAGAAGGCCGAGCGGCGGGTGAGAGACTATTCCATCTCAGGCAGGAGAAGAGGAGCGCACAGGATTTCGCGCTGGAGTTCCGGACCTTGGCCGCGGGATCAGGGTGGAACGACAGGGCCCTTATTGACCACTACCGGTGTAGTCTCCGGGAGGACGTCCGCAGGGAGCTAGCGTGTCGGGACATCGCTCTGTCTTTGGATGAGCTTATCGACATGTCCATCCGACTGGACAATCTGCTGGCTGCCCGCGGGCGTTCGGAGAGGGTCCTGTGCGTTCCACCACCCAGCGCCCCGGCTCCCATCACGATGGAGTTGGGAGGGGCCGCGCCTAGGGGTATCGGAGGAGGCCTCCCCTGCACCAGCT
This sequence comes from Salvelinus fontinalis, assembly GCF_029448725.1. Taxonomy (NCBI): domain Eukaryota; kingdom Metazoa; phylum Chordata; class Actinopteri; order Salmoniformes; family Salmonidae; genus Salvelinus; species Salvelinus fontinalis. The sequence continues at coordinate 18,453,990 of NC_074674.1, forward strand.
GTGGTCGGAGAGGACACACGGCCGATCGGTGCTGGGGGGGTCTGTCTGGGAGTCGAGATGTCAGGCGGAACGCTTCTCGATCACCCCAGGTGAGTCAGCACCAAACTCACTCAGAACCCCTTGTCGGTCACATGTTTGTCTCAATTTTTTTCCTTGATTTTTTTCCCCTCTTCCCAGCATAGGGCACTAGTCGATTCAGGTGCAGCTGGGAACTTTATGGATCGCGGACTCGCCCGAGAGTTGGGCGTTCCGCTTGTGCCGATAGATTCTCTCTTTCCCGTGCACTCCCTAGATAGCCGGCCATTAGGGTCAGGGGTGGTCAGGGAGGCCACAGTTCCCCTAGACATGGTGACGCAGGGGAATCATAGGGAACATATCAGTCTCTTTATTATTGATTCGCCTGCGTTTCCAGTGGTGCTGGGTATTCCCTGGTTGGCCCGGCACAATCCCAGTATTTCATGGAGACAGGGGGTTCTCCAGGGGTGGTCAGAGGAGTGTTCTGGAAGGTGTCTGGGAGTTTCCATTGGTGCCATGTCGGTGGAGAGTCCAGACCAGGGTTCCACGGTGCGCATTCCCCCCGAGTATGCCGATTTGGCAATCGCTTTCTGTAAAAAGAAAGCGACGAAATTACCACCACATCGACCGGGTAGGGATTGTGCGATAGATCTCCAGGTTAACGCTGCGCTTCCCAAGAGTCACGTGTACCCTTTGTCCCAAGAGGAGACGTTGGCTATGGAGACATATGTCGCGGAGTCTCTGGGACAGGGGTACATTCGGCCCTCCATTTCACCCGTCTCCTCGAGTTTCTTTTTTGTAAAGAAGAAGGAGGGAGGTTTGCGTCCGTGTATTGATTATAGAGGTCTAAATGCCATCACAGTTGGGTTTAGTTACCCACTACCTCTCATCGCTTCGGCGGTGGAATCATTTCACGGAGCGCAGTTCTTTACAAAACTGGACCTCAGGAGCGCGTACAGTCTGGTGCGTATTCGGAAAGGAGACGAGTGGAAAACCGCATTTAGTACCACATCGGGCCACTATGAGTACTGCGTCATGCCGTATGGGTTAAAGAATGCTCCAGCTGTTTTCCAATCCTTTGTAGACGACATTCTCAGGGACCTGCACGTGCAGGGGGTAGTTGTGTATATCGATGACATTCTGATCTACTCAACTACTCAAGCCGCGCATGTATCTCTGGTGTGCAAAGTGCTTGGCAGACTGCTGGAGCATGACCTATACGTCAAGGCTGAGAAGTGTGTGTTCTCCAAACAAGCCGTCTCCTTCCTGGGTTATCGCATTTCCACCTCGGGGGTGGTGGTGGAGAGTGACCGCATAAAGGCCGTGCGTAATTGGCCGACTCCAACCACGGTGAAAGAGGTGCAGCGGTTTTTGGGTTTTTCCAACTACTACCGGAGATTTACCCGGGGTTTTGGTCAGGTAGCGGCTCCCATTACCTCATTGCTAAAGGGGGGCACGGTGCGGTTGCGGTGGTCAGCGGCGGCGGACGGAGCTTTCAACAGGTTGAAGGCTCTGTTCACGGATGCTCCCGTGTTGGCGCATCTGGATCCCTCTTTAGCATTCATAGTGGAGGTGGACGCGTCCGAGGCTGGGGTGGGTGCCGTGCTATCACAGCGCTCGGGTACGCCACCAAAACTCCGCCCCTGCGCTTTTTTCTCTAGTAAGCTCAGTGCAGCGGAGCGTAACTATGATGTGGGGGATCGGGAGTTGTTAGCGGTGGTCAGGGCTCTGAAGGTGTGGAGACACTGGCTTGAGGGGACTAAGCACCCTTTTCTCATCTGGACCGACCACCAGAATCTGGAGTATATTCGGGCAGCTCGGAGACTGAACCCGCGTCAGGCAAGGTGGGCCGTGTTTTTCACCCGGTTTAGGTTCACGTTGTCCTACAGACCCGGTTCCCAAAACGTAAAGGCTGACGCACTGTCTCGCCTTTACGACACGGAGGATAGGACCACCGAGCCCACTCCCATCATCAGCAGTGAGGCTCCCGTGTTTGTACCGGGGGAAAGGGTCTGGCTCTCGACCCGAAACCTACCCCTCCGCTTGCCCTGCCGGAAGCTGAGGCCGCAGTGTGTAGGGCCCTTCAAAGTCCTGAGGAGAATAAACGAGGTGTGTTATCGATTAAAACTCCCTTCCTATTATCGTATTAACCCCTCGTTTCATGTGTCTCTCCTCAGGCCGGTGGTAGCTGGTCCCCTGCAGGACGGTGAGGTGCCGGAGGTCCCTCCCCCCCCTCTGGACATCGAGGGGTCCCCGGCGTACACGATACGGGCCATTCTGGACTCGAGACGCCGGGTGAGGGGCCTGCAGTACCTCGTGGACTGGGAGGGGTACGGTCCGGAGGGGAGGTGCTGGGTACCGGTGGAGGACATTTTGGATCCATCTATGTTAAGGGATTTCCATCGCCTCCATCCGGATCGCCCCGCGCCTCGTTCTCCGGGTCGACCTCGAGGCCGGTGTCGGCGCGCTGCGGGAGCCGCGCGTCAGAGGGGGGGTACTGTCACGACTTCAACCGAGGCAGGCTCTCCTTCTCGTTCGGGTGGCGCTCGGCGGTCGTCGTCACCGGCCTACTAGCTGCCACTGACTCTTTTTCCTCCCCCTCCTTATGTGTTTATTTGTATCACCTGTGTTCAGTTAATTGTTAATTAGTGTGGCTTTATTAGTCAGCCAGCCCGTACGCTTCTTTGTGCGGGATTGTTTCATTGTGGCTTTTGGATTTCGGGAGTGGATATTATTATTGTGGACTGGGTTCGTTTATTCGTGTCGCTGGACCGTTGTATGTGACACCCAGTATGTCCGTGTTGGACATTGTGCTTTCAAGTTGAGTATTAAAAGACTCAACATATTGAAGCTCTGCTGTTCCTGCGTCTGACTTCGCACCTCCCGACACTCAGATCGTTACAAGTGTTGATCTCCACTTTCTGGAGGATCAAGTTTTGAAATTATTGGAATTAGAGTATGAAAAGATGGTGAAAACACCTGTCTCCGGATTACATCTAAAAAACTAAGGGCAACTGTGGTATAGCATTCATGACAGGGAAACGCGTCTATCATGCATGATGATGTATACAGGTAAGATAGTCTAGCGTTAGCTAGCTACATTTTCAGATATGACACATTTCTAATTTTGACATAAAGTGGTTTCATTTCAAGCTAAAGTGTACTGTTAGCTAGCTAGCTAACGTTAGCTGACTGGCTCCATAGCTGACGTTATTATTCGTATCCCAGAGCCGTATTCATTCAAAGTAGTAATGACATGATTTGGCACTGTGTTCATTGTTGTTTAACTATCTAACGCTGGCTCACTCGTTAGCTAACGTTACGTGACGTGTGTGATCATAAACGTTGTTTACCTAGCTAGGTTCATTGTTTACCTAGCTAGCTAGCTACATGTCTTAAGCTAAAGTGTACTGTTGGCTAGCTAGCTAACGTCAGCTGGCTGGCTCCCTAGCTGATGTTGTTATTCGTATCCCAGAGCCATTTGCTTTTCTAGTTAGAGCCTAATGTTAGCTAGCTAAAATTTAACCTGGTTGGTTAGTTCCCATCAATGTGGCATTGTTGGCACTGTTCATTGTTGTTTAACTAGCTGACGTTAGCTGCCTGGATCGTTAGCTAACGTTACGTGACGTGTGTACAACACCCGTTAAATATGGCCGGTGTCAGTAACGTTAACTTCTTTGGGATAGGGGCCGGTATTTTGACGTCCGGATGAAAAGCTTGCCCAAAGTAAACTGCCTGCTATACAGGCCCAGAAGCTAGGATATGCATATAATTGATTTGGATAGAAAACACTCTAAAGTTTCTAAAACTGTGAAAATAATGTCTGTGAGTATAACATAACTGAAATGGCAGGCGAAACCCGGAGGACAAACCATCCCAAAAGAAATCCACTAGATGTCAACAGTCTTTAGAAAGTGTTTCCGGCTCGTTTTTGGAAAAATTTGCCAGAAATTCTAGTTTTTCTAGGCGGCTCCCATTTTGTCTGTAGTGTTTCCAAGCGTGAATGAGAGTGCGTTCTTTGGTACAATAACGATTCTCCGTCTTAAATTGTATTGTTTATTTATGTATTAGGGTACCTAAGGTTTGATTATAAACGTTGATTGACTTGTTTGGATAAGTTTATTGGTAACGTTTGCGATTCATTTTGTATGCATTTTGAAGGAGGGAAACCGAGTGGATTATTGACTGAAGCGTGCCAGCTAAACTGAGTTTTTATAGATATAAAAAAGGACTTTATCGAACAAAAGGACCATTTGTAATGTAACTGGGACCTTTTGGAGTGCCAACAGAAGAAAATCTTCAAAAGGTAAGGCATATATTATATTGCTATTTGACTTTCGTGTTGCAAATCCCTGGTTGAAAATTATTTGTTATGCATTTGTGTGCTGGGCGCTGTCCTCAGATAATCGCATGGTTTGCTTTCGCCGTAAAGCCTTTTTTGAAATTTGACACGGCGGCTGGATTAACAACAAGTTAAGCTTTATTTTGATGGATTGTACTTGTGATTTCATGAAAGTTGAATATTTATAGTAATTTAATTTGAATTTGGAGCTCTGCAATTTCATCAGGTGTCGAAAACGCTAGCGTCCCACTAATCCGCAAGAAGTTAAACGTCTGCAAAATTGCGTAAACAAAATGTTTCCGGCTGAGATGGTTAGGCTGTTTCATGTTATCCATACTGTAGGTAAACAAATCATTGGCCAGAGCGTCAAGTGTGCATTCCAAGAGCGAAACGAGATGGGTGGGGCTAAAGCTTGAGAGAGTGTGAATGATGCTGAATGGGTATAGACAAAGAGGAGCTCTTCACTAGATACCAAAACATTCAAAGGCCATTTTCTCGAATGTGAGTTTACATGTTGATCAACTTTCAATCGATCAATAATATAATAATACTTTTAGCAAAAATGTTTATCTTTAATTTATCTGTAGAATCTATGAGACTATAACGGTTCATAACTGTTGCAAAATATCACAGCACAGTTGGGAGCGGTTGAATGGAGCTGAAGGTTGGGACTAATAACAACAAGATAACTCATGTAACATACTGTGTTCGTGAAATGTATATAGGTTCAGAACTTTTGTGAAACAGCACAGTTCAAAATACATGGTATATTGAAATGAAACTGGATGGACTTCAGAAATAGATGAGAGAGGTTGAGGGTAGAGGAAGGACAGGACTAAAAACAAACAAACTATAAAACATTTAAAATAGATTGTGTCCATAAAATGTATATATTATGTATAAGCTGGAAGTAGAAGCCTAAGTGTTGTTGTTTATTAGTTTACTCCAATTATGGGAGGGATGGTAGTGTTAGGGGCGAGCAAGCCCCCATCCACATCGATGGGGCTGTATTGGAGCGAGTCGAGAGCTTCAAGTTCCTCATCACCAAGAAATTAACATGGTCCACCCACAGTTGTGCAGAGGGCAGGTCAGCGCTTCTTCCCCCTCAGGAGGCTGTAAAGATTTGGCATGGGGCCTCAGATCCTCAAAAAGTTCTACAGATGCAACATTGAGAGCATCTTGACTGGCTGCATCACCACTTGGTACAGCAACTGCAAGGCACCCGACTGCAAGGCAGTAGAGAGGGTGGTTGAGTACAGCCCAGTACATCACTGGGGCCAACATGCCTGCCATCCAGGACCTCTATACCAGCCAGTGTTAGAGGAAGCCCCAAAGAATTGTCAGACTCCAGCCACCAAGCCATAGACTGTTCTCTCTGCTACCGCATGGCAAGCGACACCAGTGCACCAAGTCTGGAACAAACAAGACAGCTTCTACCCCTAAGCCATAAGATTGCTAAACAAGACTGCTAAATATCGAACCAAATGGCTACCTGGACTACCTGCATTTATCCTTTCTTTTAACTAACTCTCTTGCACTGACTCTATGTACACAAACACACTGGACTCTACCCCTCCACACACAAATACTTACATTGACACACACACACACACCACACACACACACACACACACACACACACACACACACACACACACACACACACACACACACACACACACACACACTACATGCGCCCACAGACACATAACATGCGCTCACATACATACTGAAGCTGCACATTTACGCACGCACGCACGCACGCGCACACACACACAAGCTGCTGCTACTACTCAGTCCTATCTATCCTGTTGCCTAGTCACTTTACCCTTAGCTATATGTACATAGCTACCTCAATTACCTTGTACCCCTGCACATCGACTCGGTAGTGATACTCCCTGTAAATAGCCATGTTATTTTTTTACTCAGTATTGTTATTGGTTATTCACTGTGTATTTATTCCTTGTGTCAAAAAACCTATTTCGCTTAACTCTGCATTGTTGGAAAAGGACCCGTGAGTAAGGATTTCACTGTTAGTCAACACCTGTTGTTTACGAAGCATGTGATAAATCAAATTTGATTGGATTTGACTAATCTTTCTGGGCAGTCTGGCGAGCCAGCCAGCCACAGCTACAGTTTTGCTCTACTTAGCTCTACTCTGCACTGCTATGCTCCACCACACTGTGCCTCCTCTCCTCTCTTCTCTCCCCAGTGCCCTCCTGCGAACATTAGCAGTCGGCCATGTTTCCGTATGTGAGACACGCAGCCCCTGGCTGCCTCAGGAGTGGAGCCCCATCATCACGAACACACTGCAGACCCTCTCCCCTCCCTTACTGTGCTCCACCCCGCCTCCCCTTCTCTCTTCCCTCACTCCCCAATGCCGCCATCCTCCCTCCTTTCCCTAATCCTTGCTCCTTCCCTCCATTCTCGCTCCTTAACCCATACTTGCTCTCTGCTCACCTCCCTTGCTCCCCCCTCCCCTCACCACCCTCCCATCAGCTCTCTATCTATGTAATACTATCTACACATGGAGCCAAATGCCCTCCATTAAAAAAGGAAGCCACTCACAGAAAACACTTATGGAAATGTTTAAGTACAATATGTACATTTTGAGCAAAAAAGCACACAGACAAGTGCCTTCGGAAAGTATTCAGATCCTTTGACTTTTTTCACATTTGATTACGTTACAGCCTTATTCTAAAATTGATTCATATATTTTTTTCTCATCAACACCCACAAAACCCCATAATGACAAAGCAAAACAGGTTTTTAGAAAGTGTTGCTAATTTCAATAAAAATAAAATGAAATATTACATTTCATAAGTATTCAGACCCTTTACTCAGGACTTTGTTGAAGCACCTTTGGCAGCAATTACAGCCTTGAGTCTTCTTGGGAATGATGCTACAAGCTTGGCACACCTGTATTTAGGGACTTTCTCTCATTCTTCTCTGCAGATACTCTCAGGCTCTGTCAGGTTGGATGGGGAGCGTTGCTGCACAACTATTTTCAGGTTTTTCGATCGGGTTCAACTCCGGGCTCTGGATGGGCTACTCAAGGACATTCAGAGACTTGTTGTCTCGGCTGTGTGCTTAGGGTCATTGTCCTGTTGAGGTCCTGAGCGCTCTGTTCCAAGCATCTGAAAGTATAGTAGTACTGTACCACTTTACAATGAAGTACAGAACAATGCCACCTCAAGTTAAGTGGCCTCTAGTTGTCTCTTAATGTACAGTGCCTTCAGAAAGTATTCAGACCCCTTGACTTTTTCCACATTTTGTTAGGTTACAGCCTTATTCTAAAATTGATTGAATTGTTTGTTTTCCTCATCGATCCATACACAATACCATAATATCAAAGCAAAAACCGTTTTAGAATTTTTTGCAAATATCTTAAATAAAAAACAGAAATACCTTATTTACATAAGTATTCAGACCCTTTGCAATGAGACTCGAAATTGAGCTCAGGTGCATCCTATTTCCATTGATCATCCTTGAGAAGTTTCAACAACTTGATTGGAGTCCATCTGTGGCAAATTCAACATATTAGACATGATTTGGAAAGGCAAACACCTGTCTATGTAAGGTCCCACAGTTGACAGTGCATGTCAGAGCAAAAACAAAACCATGAGGTCGAACAAATTGTCCGTAGAGTTCCGAAACAGGATTGTGTCGAGGTATAGATCTGGGGAAGGGTTCTAAAAAATGTCTGCAGCATTGAAGGTCCCCAAGAACACAGTGGCCTCCACAATTCTTAAATGGAAGAAGTTTGGAACCACCAAGACTCTTCCTAGTGCTGGCCCCCCGGCAATACTGAGCAATCGGGGGAGAAGGGCCTTGGCCAGGGAGGTGACCAAGAACCCGATAGTCACTCTGACAGAGCTCCAGAGTTCCTCTGTGGAGATAAGAGAACCTTCCAGAAGGACAACCATCTCTGCAGCACTCCACCATTCAGGCCTTTATGGTAGAATGGCCAGACAGAAGCCTCTCCTCAGTAAATTCACATGGCAGCCTGCTTGGAGTTTGCCAAAAGGCACCTAAAGACTCTCAGACCATGAAAAACAAGAGTCTCTGGTCTGATGAAATCAAGATTGAACTCTTTGGCCTGAATGCCAACCGTCACGTCTGGATGAAACCTGGCAACATCCCTACAGTGAAGCATGGTGGTTGCAGCATCATGTTGTGGGGATGTTTATCAGTGGCAGGGACTGGGAGACTAGTCAGGATCGAGGAGCAGATGAATGGAGCAAAGTACAGAAAGAACCTTGATGAAAACCTGTTCCAGAGCGCTAAATTTGCAAACATTTCTCAAAAACTGTTTTTACTTTTTCATTATGGGGTAATGTGTGTAGATAGATTTTTCCCGCTCATCAATTAATCCATTTTAGCATAACATAACAAAATGTGGAAAATGTCAAGGGGTCTGAATACTTTCTGAAGGCACTGTACAGACATTAAGAGCAGTTTCTTGAGAAGGCACTGTGCTGTACTACAATTCTGTACTGTACTTTTCATTCAGTGTTACAGATCTAAAGTATGTGGTATCACAGGGTATCAAAGAGAAGGTCCAGAAGACGGAGGTTATAAGATGAAAAGCTGTCATTGAGGGTGGATTAGAAGGAAGGTTTTGGGGTTTTATGTTTACGTGGAGATCATAGCAGCATCCTGCTTGCTCCCTCTGATCCCGGCATCCTCCACCCCTCCTCTAAATCTCTCTATTTACGTGACCAAACTCAGTTTCCAAGACCTGGGAGGTCTACCCCTGGGGAGAATGGTGTGGGCTTTTGGTGCTGTAGGAATTGGGATACATAGGCATGCACATTCATGTGTGCGCACACACACACACACACACACACACACACACACACACACACACACACACACTCTCTTTCTGAGCCAGAGAAAGAAAAGCTTGCAATGAACTACCAGAAACAACCCCATTTAAATGTCCACTCATTTCTAGTAGCCGGTTTATTCAAGCAGAGCCAGGCGCATACCACTCCACAAACAATTAGTATTTTCTACTGCACAAGTACAACGTGTCAACTAGACCTGTTGTTGACACAGGCCAAAATAATATTATTAATTTCATGACTCTAAGATTAACTTATCAAACAAAAATGTATTTATTTCCCCAGAACTATCGGTTATGTCTGTTGGGTTTGATGGGGTCTGTAGCTCTCTGGACTACTAAGGGTCTTCTGGAAGGATAAAAAGAAGAGGAATCTGTTTGTTAATGCTTGCCAGGTGGGTGGGGGGCAGTTGGAGTGTGAGAGGTCTAGAGGGTAGAGAGGCGGAGAGGGGCTGCTTCCTTCCATCTGCTCCAGGGCTATTTGATGCTAATGTCGCTGTGACTCTCTTTACAAAATCCAACCCAGATGTGCTGCTTGCCTGTTTTAGAGTTGGCTGTAGATATTCTGTCTGTGGGGGGGTCTGGGGGGGGGGGGGGGGGGGTAGAGAGAGGAGTGGAAGGACCTAGCTAGGGTAGGGGAAGGGTCTGGGTACTAGGGGAGGGGAGTGAGAGGGGACATTAGAGGCAAATTGAGAAGGTGCATATTGGCAGAAGTGGGGGTGGGGTGTTCATTACATTCAGGTTGACTCAGCGAATGTGCACTTCTTAATGTTGCCTCAGATCTCTTTTTATGTGCAGTGGTTGTCAGAGGATTTGTTGTTTTCTGAGTTATGGAGTGGTTGTCTCTCCGCAGAAATGCTGGGCAACAGCTGTAGCTCATGTCTGTAACACACCACATTATTGAACCATATAATACTGTTTGTGGCGGTGGAGAATCTCTTACTGAGCTGTTGTAAAGCCATGTTTATTTTTCATGGAATGTAGCTTCAAGTCAAACATGCATTCCCCCATCCTTTTCAAAGTCTTTGTCATCTCGCCATTAACTTGAATTTTTGGCACACCTCAACTGTTCAAATATGCTGCACACACACACACACAAATTCCTGTGTTTGATTAATTGGATGTGGTTCTGAGATTGACTAATAAAATCAAGACATAAAACCAGACCAACTTCAAAGCTGACTTTTTTGCTTGTTTCTTTCGAAACAGCGCACTGCTCATTCCTCATATTCAGGTCACATATGGTGTTACAGATGCCATGATATTTGTACGGGGCCAAACCGCTGAGTAGTTTACCGTCACAGTCATACGTAAGGAGCTCTTTGGAGATTGTAGAGAGAAGGATGGAAAGAAGGAAAGAAATAAGGAAAGAAAGCAGGAGCAGAAGGAAGACAGAATTAAATAAAGGAATGCTGCCTCTGAAGTGGGACTAATGTCCATCGCTAGGCGACCAGAAATGTCAGTCAAATAATCTTGAGCTGCCTGCTTGCAGTCTGCCAGCCTCTTGTCTGCAGGCAGACCGTTTTCTCCTAATAAAAGTGAGTTAAAGTTCATTAAATACCATGAGGAGAAATGTTAACTAACAGGGATGTAAACAAATTTGTGCACAACATTTGAGAGAAAAAAGCTAAAGACATTTAGTGGGAAAAAACATATCCAAACATAAAAAAACTGCATAAAAACAACACATCAGCACATTGATCAGCAACATTTATTGTTGTCAGGTTAACAATACCGGACATTCTATGCCGGAGCACAATTCTACTGTCTGAAAAGCTTCTGATGCGGCACTTCTTTAAATTGTCTGAAAGCTTATTAATTGTCTCTATCGACACATTTAAAAAAAAAATCTTATTTATTTCACCTTTATTTAACCAGGTAGGCAAGTTGAGAACAAGTTCTCATTTGCAACTGCGACCTGGCCAAGATAAAGCAAAACAATTGGACACATACAACAACACAGAGTTACACATGGAGTAAAACAAACATACAGTCAATAATACAGTGAAAAATAAGTCTATATACAATGTGAGCAAATAAGGTGAGATAATGGAGGTAAAGGCAAAAAAAGGCCATTGTGGCGAGGTAAATACAATATAGCAAGTAAATGGTAGATTTGCATTGGAAGAATGTGCAAAGTAGAAATAGAAATAATGGGGTGCAAAGGAGCAAAATACATAAATAAATAAATACAGTAGGGGAAGAGGTAGTTGTTTGGGATAAATTATAGATGGGCTATGTACAGGTGCAGTAATCTGTGCGTTACTCTGACAGCTGGTGCTTAAAGCTAGTGAGGGAGATAAGTGTTTCCAGTTTCAGAGATTTTTGTAGTTCGTTCCAGTCATTGGCAGCTGAGAACTGGAAGGAGAGGCGGCCAAAGGAGGAATTGGCTTTGGGGGTGACCAGAGAGATATACCTGCTGGAGCGCGTGCTACAGGTGGGTGCTGCTATGGTGACCAGCAAGCTGAGATAAGGAGGGACTTTACCTAGCAGGGTCTTGTAGATGACCTGGAGCCAGTGGGTTTGGCGACGAGTATGAAGCGAGAGCCAGCCACCGAGAGCGTACAGGTCGCAGTGGTGGGTAGTATATGGGGCTTTGGTGACAAAACAGATGGCACTGTGATAGACTGCATCCAATTTATTGAGTAGGGTGTTGGAGGCTATTTTGTAAATGACATCGCCGAAGTAGAGGATCGGTAGGATGGTCAGTTTTACAAGGGTAAGTTTGGCAGAAGGAGTGAAAGATGCTTTGTTGCGAAATAGGAAGCCAATTCTAGATTTAACTTTGGATTGGAGATGTTTGATGTGAGTCTGGAAGGAGAGTTTACAGTCTAACCAGACACATAGGTATTTGTAGTTGTCCACATATTCTAAGTCAGAACCGTCCTGAGTAGTGATGCTGGACGGGCGGGCAGGTGCAGGCAGCGATCGGTTGAAGAGCATGCATTTAGTTTTACTTGTTATTAAAGAGCAGTTGGAGGCCACGGAAGGAGAGTCGTATGGCATTGAAGCTCGTCTGGACGGTTGTTAACACAGTGTCCAAAGAAGGGCCAGAAGTATATAGAATGGTGTCGTCTGCGTAGAGGAGGATCAGAGACTCACCAGCAGCAAGAGCGACATCATTGATGTATACAGAAAAGAGAGTCGGCCCAAGAATTGAACCCTGTGGCACCCCCATAGATACTGCCAGAGGCTTGGACAACAGGCCCTCAGATTTGACACACTGAACTCTCTGAGAAGTAGTTGGTGAACCAGTGAGGCAGTCATTTGAGAAACCAAGGCTATTGAGTCTGCCGATGAGGATGTGGTGATTAACAGAGTCGAAAGCCTTGGCCAGGTCAATGAATGGCTGCACAGTATTGTTTCTTATCGATGGCAGTTAAGATATCATTTAGGAAATGAGCGTGGCTGAGGTGCACCCATGACTAGCTCTGAAACCAGATTACATAGCGGAGAAGGTGCGGTGGGATTCGAAGTAGTCGGTAATCTGTTTGTTGACTTGGCTTTCGAAGACCTTAGAAAGGCAGGGTAGGATAGATATAGGTCTGTAGCAGTTTGGGTCAAGAGTGTCACCGCAGCTGCTTTCCAATCTTTGGGAATCTCAGATGACACGAAAGAGAGGTTGAACAGGCTAGTAATAGGGGTTGCAACAATTTCTGCAGATCATTTTCGAAAGAAAGGGTCTAGATTGTCTAGCCCGTCTGATTTGTAGGGGTCCAGATTTTGCAGCTCTTTCAGAACATCAGCTGACTGGATTTCGGAAAAGGAGAAATGGGGAAGGCTTGGGCTAGTTGCTGTGGGGGCGCAGTGCTGTTGACCGGGGTAGGGGTAGCCAGGTCGAAAGCATGGCCAGCCGTAGAAAAATGCTTTTTTGTAACGATTTTCCTCCTCTTCAGACGATGATTATGAAGGATCGGACCAATACGCAGCGTGGTAAGTGTCCATGATAGTTTAATCAAACTGAACATGACAAAATACAAAAATAACAAAGTGAATGATAACGAAAATCAAAACAGTATATCTGTACCTGGTTCATGATTTCTTGAATGGGGCATGCATATTTAAGATGGTGAGGAAGGCATGTAAAAAAAGTGAGGACATCAAGCTTAGATTGTAGGATGGCTGGGGTGTTAACATGTCCCAGTTTAGGTCACCTAGCAGCACGAGCTCTGAAGATAGATGGGGAGCAATCAGTTCACATATGGTGTCCAGAGCACAGCTGGGGGCAGACGGTGGTCTATAGCAGGCGGCAACAGTGAGAGACTTGTTGTTAGAGAGGTGGATTTTTAAAAGTAGAAGTTCAAATTGTTTGGGTACAGACCTGGATAGTAGGACAGAACTCTGAATGCTATCTCTGCAGTAGATTGCAACACAGCCCTCTTTGGCCGTTCTATCTTGTCTGAAAATGTTGTAGTTAGGGATGAAGATTTCAGAGTTTTTGGTGGTCTTCCTAAGCCAGGATTCAGACACGGCTAGGGCATCCGGGTTGGCAGAGTGTGCTAAAGCAGTGAATAAAACAAACTTAGGGAGGAGGCTTCTAATGTCTGAATGACTTCTAAATGACTGTAGTGGAGTTCTATGTCTGTAAAGGGTTTAATAAAAGGCCACCATTACACAGAGTACCTGTCACTTTGCATCAATTAGAGAACACAGAACAGACACGGAGATAAAAATACTTCTTCCTCATTAGAATACATATTAGACTACCTGGTGCATTGTAACTCATCACTTCCGATATGTCAACAACGATGCTGCGTTAGAGCCCAGACAGAGGAACCAGGCCATGCCAGTTTCCCCCAAAGCCTATTTAAATGTCATCTTCTGATTTGTAAGGTCATTCGTTAGAAAATCCATTAGGAAGTAAAGGGAGACAGTTGACTGATAAAGAATTTAGAGATGGGGGTTTATTTGGTCTCCTAAGCTCTCCGGGGGACCATGTTTGTCTGAGGCCTCAGGCCCAGCTCACACCAGGCATGAGAGGAGATACAGAGGAGAATAATCAGGAGAGAGAATGGAGGAAAGGAAGAAGAAAGAGAAGGGGAGGTATGGGGGAGAGAGAGGGTGGAGAAAGCCAAAAATAAAGATTACAAAAAAACAGAGAAAAGGAATTAAGGAACGAGGCTGACCGTGTAATTTCCCCAGCTGGTGACAGTCAACACACAAAGCGGAGACACTGCCTAAGGGGAAAAATTGATCGAGAGGAGAGCGAGAGAGAGATCTATATTTGAAAGAGTTATTTATTAGAGAGAGAGAGGTCATGAGCTCATGTGCTCCTGAATTTTTCTGTAATAAATTAGATTTGTTGTTTTTCACAAGGATTTATACAGAATACTACCCTCTAAAACATAACCTTCACTCTAAATTAAAACTTAAAATCTTGATTTTGGACAGAATTACGCTGAAAAAAATGACCTGGAATGATTCTTACTACCAAGGACTACAGAGCTGCCAAGCTTGCTTGGACAGGACAGACGTCCCAGCTGCAACTACACTTTGCACTGAGGTGTGTAAGCCCTTGAGCCTAACAATGGCAGCTGAGCAACACTGCCTCCCCCACCCAAATGCAGAGGCCTCTGAGGCCACCTGCTCCATTGCATCCCCCTGTGCAAAGGCCATCACAGTAACCCCTGGATATAAAAAAATGACACTGCACGGAAACAGTACAAAAGAAGCTACACAAGGACAAGCCAGAGACAGTTTTTGCCGACTGCAACAAAGATGGGAACGTAAGCAATTTAATTTTCCACGCAGACCATCCCCTGGCATGGCACAGTGCTATAAGAACACACTACCCCTCTGTCAAGAGAGAGGGTATTAGCGGAGCATGGACACTCAGAATACAAGACAAGACAGCCAACATCAACCTGTACATGGCTGGAACAGGATTTGTGCAGGGCAACCTCAAACAGTTTCATTAGGAATTTTACAGGATCAAAGAGAAAACACAGCAGGAGAAGCCCACTCTTGTCGATGACTCCCCCATCCCAAGCGAGTCTGATCACAGCCCCTCCTCAAACGGCACCACAGATGAGCCGCCCCAAGAGGAGAGCCACAGAGCAAACCCAGATCCCACAACAGCACTGTTGCCTCATTAAAATGAGGGATACATTTACCCATCTGGAAATTGAGCTCGTGGAGCTCAAACAGTGATTGAACACATTCCAGACAGCACAGACCAGCACAACAACACCCCTTCAAGCAGATCCGGAGAGCCGAAGAGGGAGAGCGTCGTGTCTCCACTGGAAAAATGGTGCATCTGAAGGATGCACCAACAAAACTGCCCACTTCAGACCTGACCACAGCCTTAACACCACTGCGGGACAGACAAGACAGGATCCACCAACTCAGCAGACCCGCCCTTCTCCTAGCACCCCCTAATAGCCCTCCCCACACCCACTGATAGACTCAAATGCGAAGTACGTTGAAGAGAAGAAACTCTTTCCCAAGTGGCTTAACTCTGGTGTCCAAAAACCTGACCCTCACTTGACAAGATGCGCAATAGACTCTGTTAAAGGAATGACTAGGGTCTCCCAGCCACATAATCATTCACACAGGCACAAACAACCTTAGGACCCAGCAGGAAGGGGTAGCCACAGCCAGGGCTCTAAATTAAAAATGTTCATCGGTATCAGTTATGCTCCCATGTTGAAGAGCACAACATAAAATGTAGGAGCATTTTTTTTTATTGATTGAGATATAGCATATTGGGCCTATGTGAAATCTGGCTACTTTTGAAGCACATGCTGTGCTCTAGAAACAAAAATGTAACCCTGTAAAAACATTTCTTCATTAGAAAAAGCTAAAATGTCGATCCAAAAAATCTGTCATTGGAATAACAAAGTAATTTGTGCAATATTAGGTTCCTACATTGTGTTAAAGAACTACACTGTCTCTTTAAGAGCATTTGCAAACAATGACATGCAAGAGATCAGTCATTCATTCATTGCTATAGGATCATTGATCTTATAAAGAATCTATCCCTTTTCCTTTCTTTCTGTGCCCCCAAAAGCTTAGATCAGGGCTCTCCAATCCTGTTCTTAGAGAGCTACCGTCCTGTAGGTTTTCGCTCCAACCTCAGGTGTTACCAGAGGCGTAGTGCTATTGTTTTAGGTGAGGGAAAATACGTAGATTATGTAATTTCCTCAATCAAAGTTTGTATCGACAGATGTAGCATATTGAACAGCCTATCATTACAGGGCTCTCCAACCCTGCTCCTGGAGTGCTACTGTCCTTTCCAACACCAGTTGTAACTAACCTGATACATCTTATAAACTAGCTAAATGTTATATTTTTAATACCCTCAAACACCAAATTAGGCATACCAAATTTCAAAATAGGCCATCATCACTGTCAATCGTAAATGATCATTTTACCGATGGTATGCTGATGCCTTTTCAATCATTTGAATGATCGCAATCATTTTCATGGGAATAGCCGATTCATTTCGATCTTCTTGAATTACTTTTTCGTGAGTGAATTAGAGTAGATGGTGTCAACAAACTATTAGCCTTTCTTATATTTTGTTTCAATCAAAGCGTTTATCCTGCCTAGTGGCCATGTTGAGTTTTGGCACATATTTTTGGAGGAAGTATTCAGCTTCAGTTAACCATCCTAAAATCTCATTAGAAATTCATTTTTTTGTGTGTGTAACAGTAATGTTATAGGCCTACTATGCTATGACATTGATTCAGCTTTGATCTAACTTTTACTATTTGAGCGGCCTTTCTTGGTTCTAAAAGGACAGCGCTAACTAAACTTTGTTTTGATAAGCTCGAACACATGGTTACAATATAGCCTCTTAGAAGCAAATAAAATAGAGGTGAACTATCAATTTGTAGAATTTAATTGCATAGATTAAATCATCAAATCAATTGACCAAGTAGTGAACATAAATCATTACTATGTAGAATTGCAGGAAATTCATTTAAAAAAATCGTACAATCAAGCTTTTGGTGTGGTGTATTCATTCATCTCAATAAACTATAACCTAAATGCATTATTTCCTTTCCAATTTACCACTCTACCGAGCTAGAATGGGCCCTGTGTCTCAACCATTAGCCAATTTAGGCTAAATACCCCAAGCAGGGCTACAGCAACTTCCAGAGGGGGCCAGGGTCCTCATTTATCAATGTTGCTTAGAAAAGCTTCAAAATGAACTCGTACGAAGAACATTTTGAATGTTCGCAAGTACAAAAAAGTTGGTATTCATCAATTGCTCGTACGCTTGATTTACACACACACACCTGTAAGTATTTTGCCTTGATAAATCAGACACGTTCTAAAACACTGTGCTAGTGCACATTAAGTCTCATTTACATAAGGAACTGCCCTAAATGACCATTTATGGTCACAAACCTTCCCTTTAAAGCTGCAAGCAATGTCACAAATATCTGTCCTCCAACATGGAGAAATCAAAGAAGACAAAGAAAAAAAACTTTTCGGACGCAGATATAGAACTTTTGATCACCGAAGTGAAAGCAAAACAAGCCATACTTTTTGGAGCCCTCAGCAATGGCTTGACAAATAAGAGAAAAAATATTGCTAGGGAGCAGGTTAGAGCTGTGGTAAATTCTGCCTTATCTGAGTGCAGAACTGTTAAGCCAAAAGCTAAAGTAGGGTGGTTGGTCGGGGTGGATGGGTTGGCGTGTAACGCAAACGTCTAGCAACCCAGAGGTTGCGAGTTCATATCTTATCACGGATAGCATTTGAGCTAATTAGCAACTTTTTAGCTACTTTGCAACTACTTAGCATATTAGTTCACTATTCCCCTAACCTTAACCCTTTTAGCTAACCCTTCCCCTAAATGTAACCTTAACCACAGGAGGTTGTTGGCACCTTAATTCCAGAGGACGGGCACGTGGTAATGGCTGGAGCGGAATCATTGGAAAGGTATCAATAAACACATGGATTCCATGTGTTTGATGCCATTCCATTTGCTCCATTCCAGCCATTATTATGAGCCCTCCTCCCCTCAACAGCCTCCACTGACCCTAACCTTAACCCTAATCCCTAACGTTAGCCACCTAGCTAGAATTCTTAACATAAGTTTAGCAAATTAGTAACATATTGTAAGTTTAGCAAATTTGTTGCATATTGTACATTTAGCTAATTTGTAACATGCAATATGAATTGTAATTCATAACATATATGAAATGGGTGATGGACATCCATAAATGAATACATACCATACAAAACATAACATACTAAATGGAGTGTTTCGGACATACATAATAATACAAAATGTTCTGAGATCAGGTGGCAGCAGCTCTTGGGCTTTGCAGTGGCCACTAGTTTGGATGGCCTTGGCAGAACGGTTTCGCCCTAACCAAATGGTCACATATCGTTCTGGGTTCCACTGCGCAAGAGGGGGTCGGTGGAGTTGTATGAACAGGCAGAGATTGGCAGAGAACAGGCAGAGAAGGCAGAGATTGTGAATCTTTATAGTTTTTTTCATGCTCTGATTGGCCAAAGTTGTCAAGCCTCCAATGGGCTTCTACAATGCACACATGTAGCCTACGGTTCTACATCACGCTCTTCACAGCCAGAGAGCAGACAGGGTAGAAACCACCATTTACCTACCTGTAGCCTGCTATAGTCTGCATATTTATTTGGTTTGTAATTTCATCATATTTTCTGGAATGTTTGTGGTATGTGCTTTAGAAGCTAAAATGAAATGTGCCGTTTTGTTTTTATTTATTTAACTTCTTGCGACTATAGGGGGTGCTGTTTCAAATTAGCATAATTGTCTCTACAGATGAAACGGCTTCCTACTCAATTCTTGATCGTACAATATGCATATTATTGTTATTATTGGATAGAAAACACTATCTAGTTTCTATAGCCGTTTGAATTATGTCTCTGAGTGGAACAGAACTCTTTCTACAGCGAAATCCATGACAGGTTTTGCGAAGGTCTGAGAGCGAAGCTCTGATCTCAGTTCAGTTTAAAGGGGTGTGTATGTCCTATGGAACGACACGAACTGCACCCGCCTTCCCCTGGATGTCAGTAACCAATGAGAAGTGAAATGGGCTTCCTGCGTAGCTCTCAGAGGTTATAAAACACCAAGGAGTGAGGTACGCCATCTTTTCGACGTTGAACTTTACGCAGAGAGAGACCCCGGGATGACATTTTCGAACGCTTAGTAATGAACTTTAGATATATCAGTCTGTAATTTAATTTGATATAGGTGTTAGAAACATCATAACGAAGTTATTTGAAACCGAGTTATATCAGATTATGCGAGTATATTGCTATTTTTCGGAATTTCCTCAGTATTGCGTAATGAGGATTTGGACACGTTAGCTAATGTTAGCAATTGTTAGCTATAGTTAGCTGCTATATCAGAAGTTGAATGCAACGTTTTACAACCAAGCAACGATTCTTTTGGACAAAAGTACCACTTGGCCAAGATTCCAATGGAAGCTCGTCGAAAAGTAAGACCTATTTATGATGTTATTCCATTTTTATGTGGAAAAATGTAAACTCAATAACGGTAAATAGTGACGCCGTTATTGTGGCACTAGTCTGTCTGTAACGCACACTCTATGTCTAGTAACGTTAATTTAAAAAATCTAACTTAGCGGTTGCATTAATAACTAATGCATCTTTCATTTCATGGCCAACCTGTATTTTTTTTGTCAAGTTTATGAATAGTTTTCGATAAAAATAGTTGTATTATCATGATGCTGCCGGGCAGATTGCTTGAGCAGTTGGACAGTATTTCCATTGTGTAAGCACGATTTGTGCCGCTAAATATGCACATTTTCGATCAAACTGTATATGTATGTTGTAATGTGATGTTACAGGAGTGTCATCTGAAGAATTCTGAGAAGGTTAGTGAAAAAATTAATATATTTTGGCGATGTTTACGTTATCGCTCTCTTTGGCTAGAATCAATGCTCTGGTAACGTTTGCATATGTGGTATGCTAATGTAACGATTTATTGTGTTTTCACTGTAAGACACTTAGAAAATCTGAAATATTGTCTGTATTCACAGGATCTGTGTCTTTCGATTAGTGTATGCTGTGTATTTTTACGAAATGTTTGATGATTAGTAAGTAGGTAAACACGTTGCTCTATGTAGTTATTCTAGTCCATTTGTGACGGTGGGTGCAATTGTAACCTATGACATCTACCTGAAATATGCACATTTTTCTAACAAAACCTATCCTATACCATAAATATGTTATCAGACTGTCATCTGAGGAGGTTTTTTCTTGGTTAGTGGCTATCAATATCTTAGTTTAGCCGAATTGGTGATAGCTACTGGTGTTGAGAGAAAATGGTCGACAAGAAAAATTGTGATTTTTGCTAACGTGTTTAGCTAATAGATTTACATATTGTGTCTTCCCTGTAAAACATTTTAAAAATCTGAAATGGTGGCTTTATTCACAGGATCTGTATCTTTCATTAGGTGTCTTGGACTTGTGATTTAATGATATTTAGATGCTACTATTTAATTGTGACGCTATGCTAGCGATGCTAATCAGTGTGGGGGGGGGGTGGGGGGTGCTCCCGGACCCGGGGTAGGTGCTCGGTAGAGGTTAACTAGGCAAGTCAGTTAAGAACAGATTCCTATTTACAATGACGGCCTACCAAAAGGCCCCCTGAGATTAAAAATAAATTAAATCAAAATATAGGACAAAACATGCATCACAACAAGAGAGACAACACAACACCAGATAAAGAGAGACCTAAGAGAACATAGCATGGCAGCAACAAATGACAACACAGCATGGTAGTCACACAACATGACAACAACATGGTATCAACACAACATGGCAGCAGCCCAACATGGTAGCAGCACAAAACAGGGTACAAACATTATTGGGCACAGACAACAGCACAAGGCAGAGAGAACAATACATCACACAAAGCAGCCACAACTGTCAGTAAGAGTGTCAATGACTGAGTCTTTGAATGAAAAGATTGAGATAAAACTGTCCAGTTTGAGTGTCTGTTGCAGGTCGTTCCAGTCACTAGCTGCAGCAAACTGAGCAGACGAGCAACCCAGGGATGTGTGTGCTTTGGGGATCTTTAACAGAATGTTACTGGCAGAACGGGTGTTGTATGTGGAGGATGAGGGCGGCAGTAGATATCTCAGATAGGGGGGAGTGAGAACAAAGAGGTTTTTATAAATAAGCATCAACCAGTGGGTTTTGCGACAGGTATGCAGAGATGACAAGTTTACAGAAGAAGTATAGAGTGCAGAGATGTGTGCTATAAGGAGCATTGGTGGCAAATCTGAATGATAAAAAACATCTAGCTGTTCGAGAGCACCCTTACATGCCAATCTATAAATTCTCTATAAAGTCTCCGTAATCTAGCATGGGTAGGATGGTTATCTGAATCGGGGTTAGTTTGGCAGCTGGGGTGAAAGAGGAATGATTACGATAGAGGAAACCAAGTCAAGATTTAAGTTTAGCCTGCAGCTTTGATATGTGCTGAGAGGAGGACAGTGTACCATCTAGCTATACTCCCAAGTACTTGTATGAGGTGACTACCTCAAGCTCTAAACCCTCAGAGGTAGTAATCACACCTGTGGGGAGAGGGGCATTCTTCTTACTAAACCACATGACCTTTGTTTTGGAGGTGTTCAGAACAAGGTTAAGGGTAGAGAAAGCATTTTGGACACTAAGAAAGCTTTGTTGTAGAGCATTTAACACATAATCCCGGGAGGGGCCAGCTGAGTATAAGACTGTATCATCTGTATATAAATGGATGAGAGCTTCCTACTGTCTTACTGTCTAAGCTATGTTGTTGATGTAAATTGAGAAGAGCGTGGGGCCTAGGATCAAGCCTTGGGATACACCCTTGGTGACAGGCAGTGGCTGAGACAGCAGATGTTCTGACTTTATACACTGCACTCTTTGAGAGCGGTAGTTAGCAAACCAGGCCAAAGACCCCTCAGAGACACCAATACTCCTTAGCCGGCCCATAAGAACGGAATGGTTTACTGTATCAAAAGCTTTGGCCAAGTCAATAAAAATAGCAGCACAACATTGCATAGAATCAAGGGCAATGGTGACATCATTGAGGACCTTTAAGGTTGCAGTGACACATCCATAATCTGAGCGGAAACCAGATTGCATACCCGAGAGAATACTGTAGACATCAAGAAAGCCAGTCAGTTGATTATTGTTTTTCCAACACTTTTGATAAACAGGGCAAAATAGAAATAGGCCTATAACAGTGTAAATAAATGACGAACCGTGGCTGCCTTCCAAGCAATGGGAATCTCCCAAGAGAGGAGAGACAGGTCAAAAAGGTCAGTAACAAAAATGTATTAAATCAAACGCAGGCAGGCAGGCAGGCAGGCAACCCAGAGTAGCGGGGCAAAGGTACAGGGCGGCGGTCAGAGTCAGGGCAGGCATAGGTCGTAATACAGAGTAGTGAGGCAAAGGTAGGCAGGCTCAGGGCAGACAGAATGGTCAAAACTAGAAAACAGGCACCAAAGACAGGAACAAGGGAAAAAAAACACTGGTAAGTATGAATGAACAAAACAAACTGACAACAGACAAACAGAGAACACAGGTATACTCAGGGGATAATGGGGAAGATGGGTGACACCTGGAGAGGGGTGTAGACAATCACAAAGAGAGGTGAAACAGATCAGGGTGTGACAGGCGATGAGGAAATCTCATAGAGAGAGTAGCAACAGTGCTGAACTTTCTCCATTTATAGACAATTTGTCTTACCGTGGAATTACTTTTTGAGATACTTTTGTAACCCTTTCTAGCTCTATGCAAGGCAACAATTCTCAATTTTAGGTCTTCTGAGATCTCTTTTGTTCGACGCATGGGTCACATCAGGCAATGCTTCTTGTCAATAGCAAACTCAAATTTAGTGTGTTTTTTATGGGGCAGGGCAGCTTTAACCAAAATCTCCAATCTCGTCTCATTAATTCGACTCCAGGATAGTTGACTCCTGACTCCAATTAGCTTTTGGAGAAGTCATTAGCCTTGGGGTTCGTATATACGTTTTCCAACCCACGCTTTGAATGTTTAAATGATGTATTCAATATAGACAAGAAAAATACTTTGTTTGTTATTAGTTTAAACACACTGCATTTGTCTATTGTTGTGACTTAGATGAAGATAAGATCAAATGTTATGTTAAATTTATGCAGAAATCAAGGTCATTCTAAAGGGTTCACATACTTTTTCTTGCCACCGTAAGCTAGAATTTCCTGAAGTAAATGAAGGTGTACCACAAGGGTCAATTTTGTGACCTGAATTCCCTCCCTTTTGCTACATGCCGGCTGAAGAATTTGCTAGCCATTAACTTGTTAACACAAGATACAGATGAAAAGGGAAATATATATTTGCCATAGACGAATAGGGTAAACCTTTAATTATATTTGCCGACACCCTACAGTCAAATTTTGGCACCAGTAGAGTAGCTATCTAGCTATAAAACCACCCCCCTCTGCAAACACACCTTCTCCGGTGTAGGTTACAAGGCAGTACTTATTTAAATTAGGTAAGAGAATATCATATTACCATTAGTGTATTAAAATGAGTGTTAGGGTGAAGTCACCCCATCCCTTAATAATCCCACTTTCTCAATCCAAGTGTTTGACACTGGGGAGTGGACCAGTAACTTTATGATCAAACTTTATCAGTGTAGAAACAACAGTTATTTTTCATACTTTGGTCATCATACATTGATCTGGTTTCATCCAAATAGTATCCAATTTCATGAAACACGTACAGTTGAAGTCTGAAGTTTACATTCACTTAGGTTGGAGTCATTAAAACTCATTTTTCAACCACTCCACACATTTCTTGTTAACTTCTCTAGGATAGGGGGCAGCAATTTCAAGTTTGGATGAAAAGCATACCCAAATTCAACTGCCAGGTACTCATCCCCAGAAGATAAGATATGCATATTGTTAGTAGACTACACTGCCCCAAAAAATAAAGGGAACACTTAAACAACACAATGTAACTCCAAGTCAATCACACTTCTGTGAAATCAAACTGTCCACTTAGGAAGCAACACTGATTGACAATAAATTTCACTTGCTGTTGTGCAAATGGAATAGACAAAAGGTGGAAATTATAGGCAATTAGCAAGACACCCCCAAAAAAGGAGTGATTCTGCAGGTGGTGACCACAGACCACTTCTCAGTTCCTATGCTTCCTGGCTGATGTTTTGGTCACTTTTGAATGCTGGCGGTGCTCTCACTCTAGTGGTAGCATGAGACGGAGTCGACAACCCACACAAGTGGCTCAGGTAGTGCAGTTCATCCAGGATGGCACATCAATGCGAGCTGTGGCAAAAAGGTTTGCTGTGTCTGTCAGCGTAGTGTCCAGAGCATGGAGGCGCTACCAGGAGACAGGCCAGTACATCAGGAGACGTGGAGGAGGCCGTAGGAGGGCAACAATCCAGCAGCAGGACCGCTACCTCCGCCTTTGTGCAAGGAGGTGCACTGCCAGAGCCCTGCAAAATGACATCCAGCAGGCCACAAATGTGCAGGTCACCCTGTTTTCAATGAGGTTTCATTGGGAAACCAGATTTCTAAGGGACCTGCTTGCAGTTCCTACCGCTTCCACTGGATGTCAACAGTCTTGAGAAATTGGTTGAGGTTATTCCTTTGTGTAATGAAGTATGGCCATCTTGAACGAGAGTCACATTAAGTGTCCTGTTAGAGAGAAGCGCATGAGCAGAAAGCTGGCTATAGTTGGTTTTAATCCTGTATTGAACACAGATCATCCCGTCTTCAATTTTATTGATTATTAACGTTAAAAAATACCTAAAGTTGTATTACAAAAGTAGTTTGACATTTTTTGGCAAAGTTTACAGGTAACCTTTGAGATATTTTGTAGTCACGTTTGAGCAATTTGGAAGCAGTGTTTTTCTGGATCAAACGCGCCAAATAAATTGACATTTTGGATATATATCGACGGAATTAATCGAACAAAAGGACCATTTGTGATGTTTATGGGACATACTGGATGGCCAACAACAGAAGCTCATCAAAGGTAAGGCATGAATTATATTTTTATTTCTGCGTTTTGTGTCGCGCCTGCAGGGTTGAAATATGCTTCTCTGTCCTTGTTTACTATTGTGCTATCCTCAGATAATAGCATTGTTTGCTTTCGCCGAAAAGCCTATTTGAATTCTGACATGTTGGCTGGATTCACAACCAGTGTAGCTTTAATTTGGTAACTTTCATGTGTGATTTAATGAAAGTTAAATTATTATAGTAATTTTCATAGTAATTAATTTGAATTTGCTGCTCTGCATTTTCTCTGGCTTTTTGCCAAGTGAGACAGTAGCGTCCCACCTAAACTCACATTTTTGGATATAAATATGAACTTTACTGAACAAAACATACATGTATTGTGTAACATGAAGTCCTATGAGTGTCATCTGATGAAGATTATCAAAGGTTAGTGATTCATTTTATCTCTATTTCTGCTCTATTGTTACTCCTCTCTTTGGCTGGAAAAATGGCTGTGTTTTCTGTGGCTATCTACTGACCTAAAATAATCATTAGATCCTTTTTGAAATCAGACATGTTAGCTGGATCCACAACAAGTGTAGCTTTAATTTGTTGTCTTTCATGTGTGATTTCATGAAAGTTTGATTTTTATAGTATTATATATTTGAATTTGGCGTTCTGCATTTTTACTGGCTTTTGGCCAAGTGGGACGTTAGCGTCCCATATATCCTAGAGAAAAACTATAGTTTTGGTAAGTCGGTTAGGACATCTAATTTGTGCATGACACAAGTAATTTTTTCCAACAATTGTTTACAGATGGATTATGTCACTTATAATTCACTGTATCACAATTCCAGTGGGTCAGAAGTTTACATACACTAAGTTGACTGTGCCTTTTAAACAGCTCGAAAAATTCCAGAAAATGATTTCATGGCTTTAGAAGCGTCTGATAGGTTAATTGACATCATTTGAGTCAATTGGAGGTGTACCTGTGGATGTATTTCAAGGCCTACCTTCAAACTCAGTGCCTCTTTGCTTGACATCATGGGAAAATCAAAAGAAATAAGGAAAAAAATTGTAGACCTCCACAAGTCTGGTTCATCCTTGGGAGCAATTTCCAAACGCCTGAAGGTACCACGTTCATCTGTATAAACAATAGTATGCAAGTATAAACACCATGGGACCACACAGCTGTCATACTGCTCAGGAAGGAGACACGTTCTGTCTCCTAGAGATGAACGTACTTTAGTGCGAAAAGTGCAAATCAATCCCAGAACAACAGCAAAGGACCTTGTGAAGATGCTGGAGGTAACAGGTACAAAAGTATCTATATCCACAGTAAAACGAGTCCTATATTGCCATAACCAGAAAGGCCGCTCAACAAGGAAGAAGCCACTGCTAAAAAAAAAGCCAGACTACGGTTTGCAACTGCACATGGGGACAAAGATTGTATTTTTGGAGAAATGAAACAAAAATAGAACTATTTGGCCATAATGACCATCATTATGTTTGGAGGAAAAAGGGGGAGACTTGCAAGCCGAAGAACACCATCCCAACTGTGAAGCACGGGGGTGGCAGCATCATGTTGTGGGGGTGCTTTGCTGCAGTAGGGTCTGGTGCACTTCACAAAATAGATGGCATCATGAGCGAGCAAAATTCTGTGGATATATTGAAACAACGTCTCAAGACATCAGTCAGGAAGTTAAAGCTTGGTTGCAAATGGTCTTCCAAATGGACAATAACCCCAAGCATATATTTCAGTGGTCATCCCCAAAGCCAACACTGCCTTTTCTTCAAGTTCTCTGTTGACAATGACTGGAACAAATTGCAAAAATCACTGAAGTTGGAGACTTATATCTCCCTCACTAACTTCAAGCATCGGATGTCAGAGCAGCTTACAGATCGCTGCAGCTGTACACAGCCCATCTGTAAATAGCCCATCCAACCAACTACCTACCTCATCCCCAAATTTTTTTTTTTCTGCTCTTTTGCACACCAGTATTTATACTTGCACATCCTCATCTACACATCTATCACTCCAGTGTTAATTGATATATTGTAATTATTTCGCCACTATGGCCTATACATTGCCTTACATCCTTTCTTCATTTGCACAATGTATACAGATTTTCTATTGTGTTTTTGACTGTATGTTTGTTTATCCCATGTGTAACTCTGTGTTGTTGTTTTTGTCACACTGCTTTGCTTTATCTTGGCGAGGTCGCAGTTGTAAATGAGAATTTGTTCTCAACTGGCGTACCTGGTTAAATAAAGGTGAAATAAAAAAATACTTCCAAAGTTGTGGCAAAATGGCTTAAGGACAACAAAGTCAAGGTATTGGAGTGGCTATCACAAAGCCCTGACCTCAATCCTATAGAAAATGTGTGGGCAAAACTGAAAAAGCATGTGCGAGCAAGGAACCCTACAAACCTGACTCAGTTACACCAGCTCTGTCAGGAGGAATGGGCCAAAATCCACCCAACTCATTGTGGGAAGCTTGTGGAAGGCTACCCGAAACATTTGAACCACGTTAAACAATTTAAAGGTAATGCTACCAAATACTAATTGAGTGTATGTAAACCTCTGACCCATTGGGAATGTGATGAAAAAAATAAAAGCTGAAATAAATAATTATCTCTACTATTATTCTGACATTTCACAGTCTTAAAATAAAGTGGTGATCCTAACTGACCTAACACAGGGAATTTTTACTTGGATTAAATGTCAGGATTTGTGAAAAACGGAGTTAAAATGTATTTGGCTAAGGTGCATGTAAACTTCCAACTTCAACTATATGTACTTTCTAGTGTTAAAAATACTATATGAGGTATTAATTCCCTAACACTGACAAAGTGTAACAGAGTCAGCACTAAGCGCAGTGTTAATTTAACGCTGCATAATTTGCTTTTTGACACTCTGCTGGCAGAAATCGCAACTTGCTCGTCCCACTGCAAATATGAACATTTCCAATCTGTTACGTGGCGCTACAGCAAATCGAAGCTACACGCCTGCATGGCTGTTAATAGAACATGATTAAGAAGAACCATTTGCCACTGCCTCCTGTGTGTGCAGCCACTGTGTAAATTCCATCCCTGCTCTGCTAACTAATCCCTGGATGAACACAGGTCATTAAGGGCCCAATTCAGACTTAGGAAATGTAACCTTTCCTACACACTTCTCAGTACTTTATATTCGACATTTACCTTATGCACGTGCATAAAGGGCTTTGCAGACGTGATTCCCTTGCACGCACTGAATACATTTAATTAAACCTCTGAAAATACTCCCACTTGCTAGCCAACGGTTTTCTCATGGCGTTTACATTCAATATGGTTTTCAGTACATTTATCTTAACCTATCCCTTTAAATTCAGTGGACCTTTTAATCACACATTTTGAAGACAGACTTACTAGAATAGATAGATAGAGAGAATGGGATCTATAATTTAAGCCATTTAGCAGATGTGTTTATCCAAAGTGACTTACATTCATGCGTGCATATATTTTACATATGGGTGGTCACGGAAATCAAACCTACTACCTTGTCGTTAACAAGTGCATGCTCAACCAACTGAGCTACAAAGGACTACAAGAAAAGCCATTTAAATATGTGACCCGTTTTAGGAAACTAGGCGCATGTCGCGTGTCGCTACTTCACAGGAAGTAGTGATCAAAATGCGCTTTTTGGCAGAAATGGCTTCTCGAACATGTGAAATTTCATGTGCCTTAATAACAAACTTGTATGCCATCTGTAAATATGAATAAAATTGTTAAATTACGAGCCTAGTTGGTTTAGTCAGAGAAAAGTCAGCAACCTTCCCTAGCCATGATCTGCTAAGATAATGAGTGGGCTGGACATGCAGAGAGATGAGTTTGGATTGGTCTGCCATATAGCATGCTTCTGTCTATTTGAGCTGGTCAGTATGTCTAGATAATCCTCTCTAACGCAGCTTTAAAAAAATATTGCGTAGTAAAACTGCATATGCCTAATGTCAAGTTAAAGTGTTCTGTTAGCTAGCTAACGTCAGCTGGCTGGCTCGCTAGCCAATGTTACGTGTATGCTCTCCACTTTCTGGAGGTTTGAGTTTTGAAATTAGTGGAATTTGAGTATGATAGCTAAGGAGATGGGGAAAACACCTGTCTCCGGATTACATCTTCAAACTAAGGTCAACCATGGCATCCGACAGTCCATTGATGATGTATACGGGTAAGATAGTCTAGCTAGCTACATTTTCAGATATTACACATTTCTAATTTTAACCTTATAGTGGTTTCATTTCAAGTTAAAGTGTACTGTTAGCTAGCTAACGTTAGCTGGCTGGCTCGCTAGCTAGCTAACGTTATATGTATGATTTTCACGACTTCCGCCGAAGTCGATTCCTCTCCTTGTTCGGGCGGCGTTTGGCGGTCGGCGTCGCCGGGCTTCTAGCCATCATCGATCCACTTTTCATTTTCCATTTGTTTTGTCTTCCCACACACCTGGTTTCAATCCCCTCATTACATGTTGTGTGTTTAACCCTCTGTTCCCCCCATGTCCTTGTCTGGAATTGTTTATTGTAAGTGCTTTGTGCACGTTTATTCTGGTGTGCGACGGGTTTTGTACCCATTGATTGTTTGTTCTGGATTTTCCAGTGGTTTTATTAATTAAACTGCTCCGTTGTAACCCAGTTTAAGCTCTCCTGCGCCTGACTTCCCTGCCGCCAGTACGCACCCCTTACAATGATCTTATTCTTTGTATTTCAGACTAATTTTCTTGACTGGTTATAGCCTAGTGTTAGCTGGCTAACATTGAACCTGGTTGGTTAGCTACCTGCAGATTCATGCAGGGTAGTAATGTTATGAGTTGGTATTATGGTTCATTGTTTAGCTAGCTAGCGTAAAGTAAATCATTTTCCTTTTCCTCTATATATATATATAAAAGCTAAAGCAAACGCCAGGTCTGCACACAACCCAGACCATGTGTTGTGCTGGAGTTCGCAGCAAGAAATTATACCAAAATATGATTTGCAAATATGTGAGAGGGAGAACACACTTATGTATATTAATAAAAGCTTTGCTAGGTGTTCCTTCTACTTACAAACCTACGGAGGCACTAAAATATGCTAAACAATGCTCCACTCAACATGCTGAGTTGAAACCCAATTTGCTTTGAAGATAAAAAGGTTAATAAATAAATAAAATATATCTCCTCCCCTAACTCAAGCACAGATTTGTGCATACCATCAATCTCGCTCACTCTCCTCTCATGCACAGACACACATTTGTTTCTTTCTTTCCTTGACTCCTACTCGCTAATTTGTAAAGACAGCAAATTATGTTTGTGATAGAATAATATTGTGAAACTCCTGTTCTGTACTAAGATAGCCAAGGTGAACCATAGAACGAGAAAGAAATCAATTAATTAACAGATGTTCAGAGCACCATGAGACATGGCGAAATTTAGATACCAGAGCGAGAAAGGGAGGGAGATGGAGGGATATGGAGAGGTAGATACAGACAGAGAAAGAGGGAGAGTTGGACAGAGACAGAGAGGTAGAGAGAGAGAGAGGGGCAGGAGAGAAGCAGGATAACCGCTCCTAAATTAGGCTCAATTAGCCGAGGGGCTGCTAATGAGGCTTGCAGACGCATGCCCCTCTCTCTCTCAAGGCTCTGGCAACTTCTCCTAAGTAGGTCGGATCTCTGTCTAAGATGGAGACAGAGGGAGGGAAAGAAGTAGAGATGGAGATAAACAGATACAGGGCAGGACGGGTACTAACTCGGGCTAGGACAATTGGAGAGAGGAAAGAGAGAGAGTTATGGGAGAATTTAAGGTGACCCTTTACCTGTCTCATGTTAGCATAAAAACAGAGAGAGATCAAAGGCCAAAGAGTGAGTGAAACAAGGAGGAAAGTTCTGTCAGTTAATGAAGGTAGACAGATGGAGGGAGGGAGAGAGAGAGAAAAGGAAAGGGTCACCCTTCTTCTCTCTCGCTGGAGAGCAATCAGTGAGTGATAGAAGAAAGAATATGAGGACAGAAATACATATTTAACTGGCATTGGCTGCACACCCTAAAAAAAGGCTTCTTTGGGAAGGGTGATCGTTCTATGTGGAACCATAATGACTCAAAGAACCCCTTGAGCTCTTCAATGATTCTTTACAGTTCACAAAATGGTTCTTTGCTCTTTTAGTGATCATTACAGTTTTTTTATGGCTTTGGTAATATTTCCACAAGTACATTTTCACAACTCATAGTAAAAGACTCCAAACTGGTCACACTTGTTACACAGCCAGTCTTTATTTCAAAACCTGTCATTGTGCATTCATTTGGATAGTAAACATATCTCACCGCACAATCAATGATTCAAAATCTAAGTTTATTGTGAAATGTAATGAGGTTTAAATCACTAACACACAACATAATGATATCTTTTCAATGTAGTTTTAACTACCAGTTTATCCAATAGCAAACAATGCAAGATACACTATATATACAAAAGTATGTGGACACCCCTTCAAATTAGTGTATTTGGCTATTTCAGCCACACCCGTTGCTGACAGGTGTATACAATTGAGCACACAGCCATGCAATCTCCATAGACAAACATTGACAGTAGAATGGCCTTACTGAAAAACTCAGTGACTTTCAACGTGGCACCGTCATAGGATGCCACCTTTCCAACAAGTCAGTTTGTCAAATTTCTGCCTTGGTAGAGGTGTTCCCGGTCAACTGTAAGTGCTGTTATTGTGAACTGGGAACGTCTAGGAACAACAACGGCTCAGCTGCGAAGTGGTAGGCCACACAAGCTCACAGAACGGGACCGCTGAAGCGCGAGGCGCGTAAAAATGATCTTCCCCTTGACATGCCTGCTCAAGTTCATTGAAAAACACAATGAGGTGTGCAGCATTGTAGAATACAAGTAATGGCTTACCACACCATCTTCAGAGATAGCTGCGCACATGGAAATGTTTCCCCCACATTGTCCAGGCACTTGTACGGTTGGCCGATGAGGTTCTGCCTACAGAGCTGAGTTTTGGCAAGGTTGAAGCCCGCTTCATCAACAAAGATATACTTGTGATTAACCATTAAGCGCATTTGTATTAAGTTATGGTCAAATGTATTTAAAGAAATTATTAGAGAATCATATGAAAAGTATTACTTAATATGAAAGGAACAGTGGTTCTTTCTTTAAAAGTTGTGTCATACTACAACACAGCTTGCGGGGTGCTGCAGAATGGTATGGCATGTTGGAGTGCATGACCTCATAGTATTTTACTGAGAGTAATTGTTGCCAATAATGCTAGTTTGACTACCAGAGAGCATCTTTGAGAAACTAAGTTATTGAAATGACACAGTGTCTGAGTTCATCAAGAAGTGTATAGGGGATATTGTTCCCACTGTGACTATTAAAACCTACCCAAACCAGAAACCGTGGATACATGGCAGCATTCGTGCAAAACTGAAAGCCGAACCACCGCATTTAACCATGGCAAGGGGAATACAAACAGTGTAGTTATTCCCTCTGTAAGGCAATCAAAGAGGCAAAAACCTCAGTACAGAGAAAGTGGAGTCGCAATTCAACAGCTCAGACACAAGACGTATGTAGTAGGGTTTAAAGAGAATCACATATTACAAAGGGAAAACTAGCCACGTCGCAGACACTGACGTCTTGCTCCTGTGCAAGCTAAACACCTTATTGCTCGCTTTGAAGATAACACAGTGCCAAGGACTGTGGGCTCTCCTTCTCCATGGTTGACGTAAGACATTTAGGAGTGTTAACCTTTGCAAGGCTTTCGGCCCAGACAGAATCGCTAGCCGAGTCCTCAGAGCATGCGCAGATCAGCTGGCTGGAGTGTTTAGGGACATATTAATTCTCTCCCTATCCCAGTCTGCTGTCCCCACTTGCTTCAAGATGTCCACCATTGTTCCTGTACCCAAGAAAGCAAAGGTATCTGAACTAAATGCCTATCACCATGTAGCACATACTTCTGTCATCATAAAGCGCTTTGAGAGGCTAGTTAACTTCTTATGGCTGGGGGCGCTATTTTCAAGTTTGGATGAAAACGTGCCCAGAGTAAACTGCCTGCTACTCAGGCCCAGAAACTAAGATATGCATAGTATTAGTAGATTTGGAGAGAAAACACTAAATCTGAAAACGAGGCTCTGTTTCAGGGCCTGCCTATTCAACTGGCTTTTATTTATCGATATGCATGCACTTCATACGCCTTCCACTAGATGTCAACAGGCAGTGGAAGGTGGAATGGGGTGTCTAGCTTGATCTGAGGCCGAACAAGAGCTTTTGGAGTGACAGGTCCGGTATTTCCTTTGTCTTCGACGGCGCGCGAGGGACCTCGACATTGTCTCCTGAAAAGCGTTCGGTATACACAGCGAATATCTCTGGCTCTGATTTTATTTGATACATATGATAATAACATCATAAAGTAGGTTTTTTCAACCGAGTTTTATCAGTTTATTCAACGTTTATTGGGACTTTTAGAGTTTTCCGTTCTTTGCGCCAAGAGAGGATGGGAATGTTAGCAACCTTGGCTAGCATTGTGGCGCGAATTCGACAGAAGAAATGGACATTCTAAAACCAAACAACAACTTATTCTGGAAATAGGACTCCTTGTACAACATTCTGATGGAAGCTCAGCAAAAGTAAGACAACATTTATGATGTTATTTCGTATTTCTGTGTAATATGTTGATGTCTATTCTCCGCCGTGTTGGTGAGCACTGTCTCACAATAACCCAAGCTGTATGTTGTGGTAAAGTATTATTCCCAGAGACGCCAGCCAGTCAGGAGCTGCCAGAGACGCCAGCCAGTCAGGAGCTGCCAGAGACGCCAGCCAGTCAGGAGCTGCCAGAGACGCCAGCCAGTCAGGAGCTGCCAGAGACGCCAGCCAGTCAGGAGCTGCCAGAGACGCCAGCCAGTCAGGAGCTGCCAGAGACGCCAGCCAGTCAGGAGCTGCCAGAGACGCCAGCCAGTCAGGAGCTGCCAGAGACGCCAGCCAGTCAGGAGCTGCCAGAGACGCCAACCAGTCAGGAGCTGCCAGAGACGCCAACCAGTCAGGAGCTGCCAGAGACGCCAGCCAGTCAGGAGCTGCCAGAGCTGCCCTCCAGTCATGAGCTGCCCTCCAGTCATGAGCTGCCCTCCAGTCATGAGCTGCCCTCCAGTCATGAGCTGCCCTCCAGTCATGAGCTGCCCTCCAGTCATGAGCTGCCCTCCAGTCATGAGCTGCCCTCCAGTCATGAGCTGCCTTCCAGTCATGAGCTGCCTTCCAGTCCTGAGCTACCTCTCTGTCCTGAGCTACCTCTCTGTCCTGAGCTACCTCTTTGTCCTGAACTACCTCTCTGTCCTGAGTTGTCTCCTCTATTGTAGAGGGGAGTTGGTGAAGGTTCCTTGACCATGGTCGGGGGTGAGGGTCGCCACTCAAGGGACGCTAAGGAGGTGGACAAAGACAATGGTGGAGTGGTGCCCTCGTCCACCGCCGGAGCCACCACCGCGGACGGATGCCCACCCAGACCCTCCCCTTGAGTTTTTAGGGGTGCGCCCAGAGTTCGCACCTTGAGGGGGGGGGTTCTGTCACGTTCCTGACCTGTTTTCTGTTGTTTTGTATGTGTTTAGTTGGTCAGGACGTGAGCTGGGTGGGAATTCTATGTTGTGTGTCTAGTTTGTCTGTTTCTATGTCAGCCTAGTGTGGGTTCTCAATCAGAGACAGATGGTAGTCGTTGTCTCTGATTGAGACTCATATATAGGAGGCTTGTTTTGTGTTGGGGTTTGTGGGTGTTTATTACCTGTCTCTGTGTTTGTGTTCTGCACCAGATAGGTCTGTATTGGTTTTGCACATTTGTTATTTGGTATGTTGTTTGTAGTGTTTCACTTGTGTTTGTATTAAACATGTTTAACACTAGCCGCACTGCATTTTGGTCCTCTCCTTCACCCCTGGAAGAAAACCTTTACAATAACACACTATTACAAAAATACATAATATATTAACTTAATGACCCAATAAATACTCAGTCTAAAAATGATTGATTCTTCATCTACAAATGTCTATGTATTATATTTATGTATTGAAAGGTTTCTGGTTTGCTCAGTTAATTTATTCCATTTCTTTATTGCTCTAAATCGAAATGTTATTTTGCCTGTTTCTCTTTTCTGTCTGGATAATGCATAGATGGTGGACAATCTATTCCTAGTATTTATGGAATGTCTGTCTCTTACCAACTGAATACCGTTGTGAATAGAACTTGGCCGTTTTAAATTATGTACATTATGAAATGAAATAAGCATGTTTTTTTCAATTGTCTTGTCGATTGATGACCAACCAAGAACACTGCGCATGACTGCAACAGAAGAACTATATCTCCACCTTAAAACAATCCTTGCTGCTTTGTTCTGTGCATTCTGCAGCCTCCTAATGTCACTTGATGATGCATTTCCCCAGACCACAGAACAGTAGTTCACCTGACTCTCAATTAATGCTTGTGTTATTTGCTTAAGAATTTTTCCTGGTAAATATTTAGCTATCCTTCTGATTATGCATGCTGTTTTAATATATATTTTTTACATAGATGAGTTATTTGAGACGACCATGATAAGCAGTTCTCTAACTGCACTCCCAATAGTTTGGTTTCTGCCACTCCTTCAATTTGTACTCCTCCCATACTTAATTGTATCCCATGCTGTTTTGGTCTTTTCCTAGTGGAACAGACCAACATAACTTTGATTTTCTTGGTGTTTAAAACAAGTTTGTTCTGGCAAACCCACTCCCTGATATTCTCCAAATCTCCTTGTAAAGCTTGCTGTACCTGTTGAACCGATTGTCTTGCTGCATAAATTGTAGTATCATCTGCAAATATAGTAGCTTGAGTTTCAGCTAAAGCATAGGGAAGGTCATTGGTATATATAAAATGAAGATGTGGCCCAAGGCAGCTGCCCTGCGGTATTCCACAGTTTAACACATGAGGGGTAGAAAATGAACCATTGATATAGGTGGACTGTTTCCTGTCAGTTAGATATGACTGTACCCAATTAAATGCTACCTCCTTAAAACCATAATGTATTAATTTTGTCAAAATTATTTCATGATCCACTAAATCAAATGCTGCACTGAAATCTTAAAATTGAGCCACTGGTCAGTCATGTCAACCAATGCAGTGGTAGTGGAGTGGTTTTTGCGATAAGCATGCTAAATTGGCTGTAATCAAATCATTATTTTCCATGTACTCCCATATTTGTCTACTCACAATAGGCTCCAATATCTTACTGAGTGTAGGGAGTAGACTAATTGGTCGACTATTGGCAGGAGTAATGGGTTCTTTGCTGTCTTTCGGAATAGGACACAGTTTCGCATGCTTCCATACATTTGCAAACATCCCCTTTTCCAGTGACCAATTAAATATGTATCTCAGTGGAACTGCAATCTGGGGAGCAGCATAGCGAAGCAAAAAATTGTCCATAAGACCATAACCATAATTGTCCATAAGACCATCAATAGGTTTAACACCTCCTCCACTGACACTGTTTGCGGACTAAAAGAGCAGATCTTGTTGCTCATAATATGAGCATCAATCCATTGGAAAATAGCTTTTTTGGATGAATATTTGTTTACATTGTTGCTCAGAAAGTAATTTTCTTTGTAAAGAAAATCTGCAAAATGATTGGCAATATCAACTGGTTTTGTTATTATTCTCCCGTCAACCTCCGCACTAGATGGGCATGATAAGATAGATGTACCAAGTAAGCCCTTAAAACTTCTTCTGGCTGCAAGCCCGAGGCCGGCCACAATATGACAACAGCCACTTCAAGTGCAGGGCGCGAAATTCAAAATATATTTTTTAGAAATATTTAACTTTCACACATTAACAAGTCCAATAAAGCAAATGAAAGATACACATCTTGTAAATCCAGCCAACATGTCCGATTTTTAAAATGTTTTACAGCGAAAACAGCACATATATTTATGTTAGCCCACCACCAAATATAAAAAAGGACAGACATTTTTCACAGCACAGGTAGCATGCACAAAGCCAACCTAACTAACCAAGAACCAACCAAACTAACCAAGAAACAACTTCATCAGATGACAGTCTTATAACATGTTATACAATAAATCTATGTTTTGTTCGAAAAATGTGCATATTTGAGCTATAAATCAGTTCTACATTGCAGCTACCATCACAGCTACCGTCAGAAATAGCACCGAAGCAGCCAGAGTAATTGCAGACACCAACGTCAAATACCTAAATACTCATCATAAAACATTTCTGAAAAATATATGGTGTACAGCAAATTAAAGACAGGCATCTTGTGATTCCAGCCAATATTTCCGATTTATTAAGTGTTTTACAGCGAAAACACAATATAGCATTATATTAGCTTACCACAATAGCCAGAAACACAAGCCATTTACCAGCAGCGAAAGTTAGCGATCGTAACAAACCAGCAAAAGATATAATTTTTGACTAACCTTGATAAGCTTCATCAGATGACAGTCCTATAACATCAGGTTATACATAAACTTATGTTTTTTTCGAAAATGTGCATTTTTAGAGCTGAAATCAGTGGTTAAACATTGTGCTAAGGTAGCATCTTTTTCCCAGAACGTCCGGATATTTTTCTGACTCTCACATATTCTGACCAAATAACTATTCATAAACATTACTAAAAAATACATGTTGTATAGGAAATGATAGATACACTAGTTCTTAATGCAATCGCAGTGTTAGAATTCTAAAAATAACTTCATTACGACATAAGGCTTACGTTATGGCGAGCGAGTGCCCAAAACCTAGGCGCAAAACTAATAGTACACAGTTCGACACATATATGAAATAGCATCATAAAATGGGTCCTACTTTTGATGAGCTTCCATCAGAATGTTGTACAAGAGGTCCTTTGTCAAGAACAATCGCTGTTTGGATTTAGAACGTCCTTTTTCCCTCTTGAATTAGCAAGCGCACTAGCCAAGTGGCGCGAATCTCTCCTTCCTGAACAAAGGCACACAACGCAACACGCCTAACGTCCCGAATAAATTTCAATAATCTAATAAAACTATATTGAAAAAACATACTTTATGATGATATTGTCACATGTATCAAATAAAATCAAAGCCGGAGATAGTAGTCGCCTATAACGACAGCTTTTCAGAAGGCAATTCCTGGTCCATCCTCGCGCTTTCCAGAAAACAGGAAATGGGTGACACGTCATTCCAAGAGGATTTATTCCATCTCAGACCAAGATAAACACCATTTCTTCTCTCACTTCCTCTTGACATCTAGGGGAAGGTGTATGACGTGCATGTATACTAATTCGTATCATGCCCATTTATAGGCAGGACCTAGAACAAACCCTCGTTTTCAAACTTTCCACTTCCTGGTCAGGAAGTTTGTGCCAAATGAGTTCTCTTTTACTCACAGATATAATTCAAACGGTTTTAGAAACTAGAGAGTGTTTTCTATCCAATAGTAATAATAATATGCATATTGTATGAGCAAGAATTGAGTACGAGGCCGTTTTAAATGGGCACCTTTTATCAGAGCTACTCAAAACTGCCCCTGCAGCCAGAAGAAGTTAACTGTGTTCCATACCTTTTTACAATCATTTTTACAATCAATAAAAGCATTGTTGTAAAATAACTTTTTTTCTTTTGATTCAATTTAACTGCATAATTACGTAATGTTCTATAATTCTTTTGATCAATTTCTAATTTTGACCTGGCCACTAAGACTTTTGCCATATTTCTTTGAGAAAAAGCCTCACCCAGTTCATCATCAATCCATGGAGATGGACGAGCACCAACTGTACTCTTTCTTGTAGGGGCATTATTTCAGTGAGCAAATCAATAAAACATTCTGTAGCATGATTTAGTTCATCCTCTAGATAAATCAGCTCCCAGGGTAAAGCAGCTAAATCATTTAGAAATAGCTCATGATTAAATGTTTAAAAATGTATCTTGACCACAATCCTAGGGGGTTTCTTTGGACCTTGGTGTTCATGGTTATGGTCACAATATTATGGTCTGTCCAGCCCACTGGCATTGATCTGTCTTTTTAAGCATTGCAATGGTATATTACAGAAAATCAGATCAATGCATGTGTCTGAATGATGACCCAACTTAATTGATGATCTAGTAGTATCACTAACCATTTGTTTCAAACCACAGTTCTCGGCATATCTCATCAATTTTGTTCTATTCAAATTATTGTGATCCTTCCAATTTATATTAAAATCACCCAAGATAAATACATCTCTGTTGCTATCTGTGGCCTGGTCAAACCCAGTACATAAGTCATCCAAATAGGACACCATAGAGCTAGGAGGTCTATACACACATCCCACCAATATGGCTGCCTGGTGAGGCAGAAGTACTTGAGCACATAGTGCTTCTACTTGACATACATTAAGGTCATCCCTCCTCTTAATGGTATATGATTCTGAATATACAGTGCTACACCCCCACCATTCCTATTCCTATCTCTTCTCAGTAGACTATATCTATGATTCCTGTCCCTTCTCAGTAGACTATATCCTTGAATGTTCATTTGCCCATCATTTACAGATGCATCTAAATGCATTTCGGTCAAAGCTAAAATATGATTATTATTTATGTTGACCTAGTTAAAAACTTCATGTATTTTGTTAGGAAGGCTACACACATTAACCTGAGCTATATGCAGCCCTTTCCTTATCAAGTGGAGATCAATAGATACATAAAACTCCCCAGTCCTTAACGATTACAAGCATACCCATAACACGATGGAGCCAGGACAAAAAAACAAACTGCTTTGTCAATTTTCTTTGCAGTATTACTTTAGTGCCTTGTGGGAAAGGATGCATGTTTTGGAATATTTAATTCTCTACATGCTTCTTTCTTATCACTCTGTCAATTATGTTAGTGTCGTGGAGTAACTACAATGTTGTTGATCCATCCTCAGTTTTCCCTTTCACAGCCATTAAACTCTGTAACTATTTTAAATTCACCATTGACCTCATGGTGAAATTCCTGAGTGGCAATTGAGTTAGGAAGTACGCCGGTATCTTTGTAGTAACTGTGTGTATTGATACACCTCCTAATGTGTAACTAATAACTCCACCATGCTCAAAGGAATATTCAATGTCAGATTATTCTTTTTTTTATATCTACCATTAGGTCAAATCAAATACAATTTTATTGGTCACATACACATATTCAGCAGATGTTATTGCGGGTGTAGCGAAATGCTAGGTGTCATTCTTTGAGAGGCATTAGAAAACCTTCCTCGTCTTTGTGGTTTATTCTGTGTTTGAAATTCCTTTCTAGACTGTAAGACCTTACAGATAATTGTATGTGTGGGGTACAGGGATGATGAGGTGGTCATTAAAAAATCATGTTAAACACTAAACACACACAGAGTGAGTCCATGCAACTAATTTGACTTGTTAAACACATTTTTACTCCTGAACATTAAGCTTATCATAAGAAAGGGGTTTAATACTTATTGACTCATGACATTTCAGCTTTAAATTTTTTAATTACAAAAAAAAAAACTTGGATTCCACTTTGACGTTATTGGGTATTGAAGGCACTGTAGAACATTTTTTTTAAATTAATAGGTATTTATAGAACCTGAGGAAAAGGTTCTTTAAAGCACCATACAGGTTCCATGGTTATTTATTGAACCTTCAATGAAGGATTCAACCCTTTTTCCCCAATTTTTGCCTAAAATGACATACCCAAATCTAACTGCCTGTAGCTCAGGACCTGAAGCAAGGATATGCATATTCTTGATGCCATTTGAAAGGAAACACTTCGAAGTTCGTGGAAATGTGAAATTAATGTAGAAGAATATAACACATTAGATCTGCTAAAAGATAATACAATACTCTTTGAAATGCAAGAGAAAGGCTAAAATGCATTATTCCAGCCCAGGCGCAATTTAGATTTTGGCCACTAGATGGCAGCAGTGTATGTGCAAAGTTTTAGATTGGTCCAATGGACCATTGCACATATATTCAAAATGTTCTATTAAGACTGCCCAAATGTGCCTAATTGGTTTAGGAATACATTTTCAAGTTCGTAATTGTGCATTCTCCTCAAACAATAGCGTGGTATTCTTTTCACGGTAATAGCTACTGTAAATTGTAGCCAATAATTTTGTTACCTACAACCTCATGCTAATCACATTAGCCTACGTTAGCTCAACCGTCCCGCAGGGGACACACCAATCCTGTAGAGGATATATAGCACCAATTAAGTTGCAGAGAGAGAGAGAGAGAGAGAGAGAGGGGAAGGCATACAAACAAAATGAGTGTTCCTTAGGGGTTCTTTGGGTAGGGGAGCCTTTTGAACCCTATGAGCTCTTCAATTGTTTTTTATAGTTCACCAAAAGAGTACTTTGCTCTTTTAGTGATAATGAAAATGTATGGGTGGTAGCTCATTTGAATACTTTGGGTCTGGTTTGCACACAGCTTATCTTGTGCCACCCAGTTTCTCATATGTTGTATTACACTGTTACATGTTATATACGCCCAGAAACAGTGTGGTGTGACAAACTCACATATGGTTTTGCGTAAATTGAAAACGGTTGACTGATTCAGTAGTTTTCAACTCTCTCCCCAGGGACCCCCAACCATTCCAGACTAGGGTTGAATGACGGGAACCCGGTTACCAAGATTTACCGGGATTTACCACCCCAAAAAACCCTGTTAAATTATAATAAATTATTTATATTAACAGCATGGTGTGAAATGGAACTGTTAAATGATATGCAATGTCTAAATCTGGCTTCTCTACGTCCTCTGCATGATGAATCAACGATCAGGGTGGGGACAGACCCATCTCAGTACGGAGCGCAGTTCACTATGCATGTAGACCTATCATCTCATTATGGTCACTTTTTTACTTGTGACAGTGTAACCGATGTGAAATGGCTAGCTAGTTAGCGGGGTGCGCGCTAATCGCATTTCAATCGGTGATGTCACTCGCTCTGAGACCTTGAAGTCGTTGTTCCCCCTCCCCTTCTCTGCAAGAACGGCGGCTTTTGTGGCGCGATGGGTAACGGTGCTTCGTGGGAGGCAGTTGTTGATGTGTGCAGTGGGTCCCTGGTTCGAGCCCAGGTAGGGGCGAGGAGAGAGAGACGGAAGCTATACTGTTACAACAGGTAGGTCTACATTTTCTGCAACGTAGCCTATGCCACAGTTATATAAAGACCGCATGCCCATCTCCATGTGGCTTTCGGGGATCACCTTGTTTTTTTATTGCAGTCGCAGAGTTCACTCAAATATTGTTGCTTTAAATCAGTGCACGTGCGAGCACTCTCTTAGTCTTTCTCTCCATCAACCCCATTCAAATGGCATCCAAAATAGCTAATCCTATTCTAGATTGATATATAGCCCTATATATAGATGTTCTAGCCTACCTCTTTCAGGTAATACATTCAATGCAGAGTTAGCCTTATATCTAGTTACTTAATGATGGGTTATGCATAATACGCTCCTAATTTATAGCCTTTCTTATACCAATAGACTATTCGAAGAGGAACGCAAGCTCTTTTTTTGCTGAGTGTTAAATACAGCAGCCAATAGAACTCACACGGAGTTTGAGAACAGCAAACGCACAATGGCGGTAGGCTATAGCAGTTATTTATTCAGACCCATAACCATTCAATCTTTGTGAAGTGGAGTGAAAGCCTTCTCCATCTACTCCATTCTAGTCCTATATTATTCAAGGACAACGAAACATGTTTCATTTAACTTTTGAAAGCGAGGAAGGAATGAAGCAACAATAGAGAGAGAAAGAAGAGGTAAGCCAATAACATTAGGGGAAATATGATGAAAGTCATGTATGTTTCAGCCTACTAATAATACAAATTCGCCCTATTATATTTCAAAATTAAAATCAAATTCGCTAGCCTGTACTTGTAAATTTGTAGGCCGCATGTGCTGCACCAGAATCAAATGTTCTCTTCTGCTTTATCATGGTTTGAACAATGTGCGTAATTCCAGTCCATATAATACAGTATAATACAATACAGTAAAGTAATACAGTTCACACTCAAAAAGATTAGCCTAGTGGAGCTAGTTTCATGTATTTACCCAAGAGAGCTAGTTACATCTGTGGGCTTTTCTGTTTTTCTGTTGTGCGTAATGTTCAGTACCCTATATCATGCATTCAGTATATTTATTGGATAACGGCACAATCATTTGGGCTTCTTTGGGTTTGGGCTCAAGGATGGTGCTATGTGGAACCTTATCGTAAATGTAGGGCTTATAAAAGCTCTAATTAAATCTAGACATTTATATGCTTCATAATACTTTTGAATGACACTTCCATTTTTTGGCTGGAAATACCGGGTTACTCAGGAGAAAAGGGATTTATTCTTGGGATGGAACCTTTGTAAAATAATGAGAAAATATTCTGCCCTATTACAGACTTATAAACACAACAATAGAACCTATGTCATTTTAACGATATAATATGGCAAAAAAAATGTGTGGTTCTACAAAGAACCTTTGAGATTGTGAAATCTTCTTTATGGAACCATTCTCCATAAAGGTTTAATAAAGAATCATAAAAAGGGTTCTATATAGCCCTCAAAAGTGTTGTAACCATTGCAGAACCTTTTTTTGGTGCTACGTAGGACCCTATTTTTATGTATCTTCACAGAACTTTAAGAAAGGGTTCTTTACATCACCAAACAGGTTCCATTTTAGAACATTATGAAAAAAGGTTCCATATAGCACCAAAAAGGGTTCTGCTTGTTTTACAAGCCACAGAACCCTTATATGGCACTATGTAGAACCATTTGCAATCAGTGTGCAGAGAGAAGAGTAGAAAATAGTAGGGAAGGGAAGAAAAGCGAAGGTGGAGAAGGAGATTGAGGATATGAGAAGAGAGAAAGAGAGGTATAGAGAGAGCACGAGAAAATGAGAGAACAAGAAAACACGAGAGACACAGATGAAAAAACTCCTACCTGTCTCATGGTGGCAGGGTCCATGCTGGTGGCAGGTGCAGGGCACACAGGGTGACAGGGGTCCTCTGTTAGGGACCTCTCTGGTGTAGCCTGGGGCACACAGCTCACAGAACTGACCCCCAAACCCCGGGGGGCACGTACACACCTCAACCCAGGGAGCAGGGGGGGTAGAGGAGGTAACAGGGCTGGAGGAGTGAGCAGCGGAGGCCAGGGTTACCCCTGAGAGTTGGGATGTGTCTGGGGAGAGAGTTTGGAGATCATTAATAAATGAATAATACATTCCAAGATGGCTTAGCAGTTCAGACGTCATTTTTGTCCTCGTACTGTCTTGTCCTGTATATATATATTTACACCTTCTTCGCATATCTTTTATATTTTTTTTATTATCCAAGAACTCAACTACAAAAGCTTTCCTCCAACCCGCCTCACCAATTACAACAAAAAAGTATTATTTACCTCAAATCTGAAAATCCACAGTGAAGCTAACCAGGGGCTAATCAGAAGTTAGCCAGAAAGCTAACCAGAAGTTAGCCGAAAGCTAGCCAAAAGCTAATTTGAAGCTGCCCAGAAGTTAGCCGGCTTGCTGGCTAGCGTTGGTGTTTCAGCTGCCCACGTTTTGTGGTCATCAGCTATTCCTTTAGCTCGATAATCTACCGGCACTTTTGTGCAACGCGACTCGGACCGGAGCATACCGGGCCTTTTTTTTCTCTCAGT
Organism: Salvelinus fontinalis; assembly: GCF_029448725.1. NCBI lineage: Eukaryota > Metazoa > Chordata > Actinopteri > Salmoniformes > Salmonidae > Salvelinus > Salvelinus fontinalis. The sequence goes on from NC_074674.1 coordinate 18,498,792, forward strand.
TTCCCCGGATTTCAGCCGCAGGCTCTGGACATTTGCACCTTGATTTCGCAGCTAGCTAGCTGCAAACCGTGTGACTATTGGCTTACGTCGATCCCGGAGCAAATTTAAATTATTCCGGAGCTAGCCAGCTGAGGAGTTCCATCAGCCATTCCTGGGCTACAGTCACCTATCCGGACCCGGGTTTTTTTTTTTTGCTGCAGATACGGAGCCCCACCGGGCCTTCACGATTGACTGCCGACGTTATCTGCCCGAGGGAGTTATCCAACTGGCACCTCCGTCGCGACGTTACCTGAACGCTCACCTGGGGCCCGCTAATCGTTAGCTGTCTTATCGGCTGCTATCTTAATAAGTATTTCGGACAATTTTTTTTCTTTTTTTTTCTTGGGTCACTATATCTATTTTGCCAATTGGATTGATCCCCTCTACAAGACACGGAACCCCACTAATCTACTGACGGAAACGCACGAGGTGTCTAAAAATAGATCTTGCTACCGATAGCCATCTACCCGGCCAGCTGTCTGGATCGCCGTGACCCCAACCAACCTCTACTCACTGGACCCTTATTGATCACTCGATTAAGCATGCCTCTCCTTAATGTAAATATGCCTTGTCCACTGCTGTTCTGGTTAGTGTTTATTGGCTTATTTCACTGTAGGGCCTCTAGCCCTGCTCACTATACCATATCCAACCTTTCATTTCCACCACCCACATATGCGATGACATCACCTGGTTTCAATGATGTTTCTAGAGACAATATCTCTCTCATCATCACTCAATACCTAGGTTTACCTCCACTGTATTCACATCCTACCATACCTTTGTCTGTACATTATTCCTTGAAGCTATTTTATCGCCCCCAGAAACGTCCTTTTACTCTCTGTTCTAGATGCTCTAGACGACCAATTCTCATAGCTTTTAGCCGTACCCTTATCCTACTCCTCCTCTGTTCCTCTGGTGATGTAGAGGTGAATCCAGGCCCTGCAGTACCTAGCTCCACTCCTATTCCCCAGGCGCTCTCTTTTGATGACTTCTGTAACCGTAATAGCCTTGGTTTCATGCATGTTAACATTAGAAGCCTCCTCCCTAAGTTTGTTTTGTTCACTGCTTTAGCTCACTCTGCCAACCCGGATGTTTTAGCCGTGTCTGAATCCTGGCTTAGAAAGACCAACAAAAATTCTGACATTTTCATCCCCAACTACAAGATTTTCAGACAAGATAGAACGGCCAAAGGGGGCGGTGTTGTAATCTACTGCAAAGATTGCCTGCAGAGTTCTGTTTTACTTTCCAGGTCTGTTCCCAAACAATTTGAACTTCTACTTTTAAAAATCCACCTCTCTAAAAACAAGTCTCTCACCGTTGCCGCCTGCTATAGACCACCCTCTGCCCCCAGCTGTGCTCTGGACACCATATGTGAACTGATTGCCCCCCATCTATCTTCAGAGCTCGTGCTGCTAGGCGACCTAAATTGGAACATGCTTAACACCCCAGCCATCCTACAATCTAAGCTTGATGCCCTCAATCTCACACAAATTATCAATGAACCTACCAGGTACCACCCCAACTCCGTAAACACGGGCACCCTCATAGATATCATCCTAACCAACTTGCCCTCCAAATACACCTCTGCTGTTTTCAACCAAGATCTCAGCGATCACTGCCTCATTGCCTGCATCCGTAATGGGTCAGCGGTCAAACGACCTCCACTCATCACTATCAAACGCTCCCTGAAACACTTCAGCGAGCAGGCCTTTCTGATCGACCTGGCCGATGTATCCTGGAAGGATATTGATCTCATCCCGTCAGTAGAGGATGCCTGTATATTTTTTTTAAATGCCTTCCTCACCATCTTGAATAAGCATGCCCCATTCAAGAAATTTAGAACCAGGAACAGATATAGCCCTTGGTTCTCTCCTGACCTGACTGCCCTTAACCAACAGAAAAACATCCTATGGCGTTCTGCATTAGCATCGAACAGCCCCCGTGATATGCAACTTTTCACGGAAGCTAGAAACCAATATACACAGGCAGTTAGAAAAGCCAAGGCTAGCTTTTTCAAGCAGAAATTTGCTTCCTGCAACACAAATTCAAAAAAGTTCTGGGACACTGTAAAGTCCATGGAGAATAAGAACACCTCCTCCCAGCTTCCAACTGCACTGAAGATAGGAAACACTGTCACCACCGACAAATTCACTATAATTGAGAATTTCAATAAGCATTTTTCTACGGCTGGCCATGCTTTCCATCTGGCTGCCCCTACCCCGGTCAACAGCACTGCCCTCCCCTCTGCTACTCGCCCAGGCCTTCCCCATTTCTCTTTCTCCCAAATACAGTCAGCTGATGTTCTGAAAGAGCTGCAAAATCTGGACCCTTACAAATCAGCCGGGCTAGATAATCTGGACCCTTTCTTTCTAAAACTATCTGCTGAAATTGTTGCCACCCCTATTACTAGCCTTTTCAACCTCTCTTTCGTGTCGTCTGAGATTCCCAAAGATTGGAAAGCAGCTGCGGTTATCCCCCTCTTCAAAGGGGGGGACACTCTTGACCCTAACAGCTACAGACCTATATCTATCCTACCCTGCCTTTCTAAGGTCTTCGAAAGCCAAGTCAACAAACAGATTACCGACCATTTCGAATCCTACCATACCTTCTCCACTATGCAATCTGGTTTCAGAGCTGGCCATGGGTGCACCTCAGCCACGCTCAAGGTCATAAACGATATCTTAACCGCCATCGATAGGAAACAATACTGTGCAGCCGTATTCATTGACCTGGCCAAGGCTTTTGACTCTGTCAATCACCACATCCTCATCGGCAGACTCGACAGCCTTGGTTTCTCTAATGATTGCCTCGCCTGGTTCACCAACTACTTCTCTGATCGAGTTCAGTGTGTCAAATCGGAGGGTCTGTTGTCCGGGCCTCTGGCAGTCTCTATGGGGGTGCCACAGGGTTCAATTCTTGGACCGACTGTCTTCTCTGTATACATCAATGATGTCGCTCTTGCTGCTGGTGATTCTCTGATCCATCTCTACGCAGACGACACTATTCTGTATACTTCTGGCCCTTCTTTTGACACTGTGTTAACAACCCTCCAGGCGAGCTTCAATGCCATACAACTCTCCTTCCGTGGCCTCCATTTGCTCTTAAATACAAGTAAAACTAAATGCATGCTCTTCAACCGATCACTTCCTGCACCTGCCCGCCTGTCCAACATCACTACTCTGGACGGCTCTGACTTAGAATATGTGGACAACTACAAATACCTAGGTGTCTGGTTAGACTGTAAACTCTCCTTCCAGACTCACATCAAACATCTCCAATCCAAAGTTAAATCTAGAATTGGCTTCCTATTCCGCAACAAAGCATCCTTCACTCATGCTGCCAAACATACCCTTGTAAAACTGACCATCCTACCAATCCTCGACTTCGGTGATGTCATTTACAAAATAGCCTCCAAAACCCTACTCAATAAATAAATTGGATGCAGTCTATCACAGTGCCATCCGTTTTGTCACCAAAGCCCCATATACTACCCACCACTGCGACCTGTACACTCTCGTTGGCTGGCCCTCGCTTCATACTCGTCGTCAAACCCACTGGCTCCAGGTCATCTACAAGACCCTGCTAGGTAAAGTCCCCCCTTATCTCAGCTCGCTGGTCACCATAGCAGCACCTACCTGTAGCACGCGCTCCAGCAGGTATATCTCTCTGGTCACCCCCAAAACCAATTCTTCCTTTGGCCGCCTTTCCTTCCAGTTCTCTGCTGCCAATGACTGGAATGAACTACAAAAATCTCTGAAACTGGAAACACTTATCTCCCTCACTAGCTTTAAGCACCAGCTGTCAGAGCAGCTCATAGATTACTGCACCTGTACATAGCCCATCTATAATTTAGCCCAAACAACTACCGCTTTACCTACTGTATTTATTTATTTATTTATTTTGCTCCTTTGCACCCCATTATTTCTATCTCTACTTTTTTCTATCTCTACTATCTCTACTTTTTTTACTTTTTTTTACTTGCTATATTGTATTTACTTCGCCACCATGGCCTTTTTATATTTTTATTTATTTATATATATATTTTGTTTGCCTTCACCTCCCTTATCTCACCTCACTTGCTCATATTGTACATAGACTTATTTTTCACTGTATTATTGACTGTATGTTTGTTTTACTCCATGTGTAACTATGTGTTGTTGTATGTGTCGAACTGCTTTGCTTTATCTTGGCCAGGTCGCAATTGTAAATGAGAACGTGTTCTCAATTTGCCTACCTGGTTAAATAAAGGTGAAATAAAAAAATAAAAAAAATACTTTAACTCCAACTCTGGAGAGAGAGGAGGAAGAGAGAGAGGGCATGAATGCTCAAACGTACTAACTCTGAAAGGCTACTCTGACATACTGAAGTTAATGGTCCAGTAATAATGTGTGTTTGATCATCAGGAATTTAGCCAAGCTGCTGTTGCATAGGTAGTGGTGCAAGTACTTCAGTAAAAAAACTTTAAAGTACTATTTAAGAATTGATTTGGGGTATCTGTACTTAACTTTACTATTTATATTTTTGACAACGTTTACTTCACTACATTCCTAAAGAAAATAATGTACTTTTTACTCCATACATTTTCCCTGACACCCAAAAGTACTCGTCACATTTTGACAGAAAAATGGTCCAATTCACACACTTCCCTATTGTCTCTGATCTGGCGGACACAAATGCTTTGTTTGTAAATGATGTCTGAGTATTGAAGTGTGCCCCTGGCTATCCATCAATAAAAAAATAAAATGTTACCTTCTGGTTTGCTTAGTATAAGGAATTTGAAATGGTTTATACTTTTACTTTTACTTTGATACTTAAGTACATTTTAGCAATTCCATTTACTTTTGATATTCAAGTATATTTAAAACCAAATACTTTTAGACTTTAACTCAAGTAATATTTTACTGGGTGACTTTCACTTTTACTTGAGGTAATTTCTATTAAAGTATCTTTATTTTTTACTCAAGTACGACAATTGAGTACGTTTTTCACCACTGTACATAGGTGGGAATTCACCCCATATGTATTTTACTGTAGGCTATGTGCCCATGCAAGAGGGTGGTCAAGAATATAGCTCTGTAGGCTACAGTAGTGTGAGAGTGATATCAGCTGGTAAAGCTAACACTTTTATCATCTCTGTCTCTCTGGATATTCACTGGAGGTCCCGAGGTGCCCAAGAAGACAAGCCAGCTGTTCACCATGCAAACTCGGTTACACATTGTAGCTCTATGATATTGTGGGTGTGTGTGTGCATGTGTGCGCGCATGCACACATTTGATGCACATGGGTGGACACACACACCTAGCTACCTCACTCTGGGAATCTCTGATAAAACAAAATAAATCAGTGCAGTGGAGTGAGGGAGGAGGAGGAGGAATGGAGGAGAGGAAGAGGAGGAGAGATGGAGGTATGGCAGGAGCCAGCACCCACAGGGATTACTGATCCCTCTCTCCTTCATGAATAGTGATGGGGGGATAGTACAGGTTGAATCCTCCTCAGCCATCATACAGAATACTACCACCACTAGTCAAGGTCCAGCGCCTGGCTTTTAACAGTGTGTGTGTGCATGTGTGTCAGTCACAGCGAGTCAGGGATGTGCGATTTTCATGAGATCAAAAATGTAGCCTGTGTGTGTAATAAGAGATGAATGTGTAATGAGAGAGAAAGGAACAGAGGGAAAGAAAAGGACAGGGGGAAAAGACAGGATGAGCACGAGGAAGAGAGAGAACTTGGGCTCTAACAAATTGTGAATCCCTGATCCTTCAGCGACGATCAAACACAGTTAATTTACCATACTATATGCAAATCAGCACCCAACCAACTCATCCCCCCTGACGACCGTTCCCCTGGTTGCATGCTAACCCATGTACAACACTCTCTCTATCACTCTCTCTCTCTCTCTTCCTTTTCTCCATCTCCTCATGTCTCCCTATTTTTCTCTCTCCATCTCTCTCTCCCTCTTCGTCTTTTGTCCATCTCCTCATCGCTCCCTTTCCATCTCGCTCTCTTTGCATCTCTTTCTCCCTTTTCTCCATCTCCTTCTCTCCATCTTGCTCTGTCCCTCCATACCTTTCTCCACCCCTCGCAACTCCCTCTGTTGATTGTGTGGAACTGGGAGCCTCCTACCCTAACATAACATTCCCAGTACCACTTAGCTGTCACACAGGCAGGATCCTCACCCAACAATGTGACAGAAATCGCCTACAGACAATCCTGTCATTAAAATAAGTCAGCCTAATAATGAATGCCTTAATCTGTGTTTTGGTGCAGGGAGGGAGGAATAAAGCGCTTTGTCGGATTTTCCTATTAGCGTCTCTGGGCGCCTGCAGAGATAAGGCACTTCTAACACTGTTTGAGAACTAATTTGAGACACAAATCATTTGCAATGTTTTCCCCCACGATGTGCATAGGGGTTGTATGAATGTGTGTGTATGTGCGTAAGAGGGAGAGAGAGTGTGTTTATGTGAGTGAGTGTGTGTGAGAGAGAGAGATAGCGACTGTATGTGTATGTGTACATGAGTATGGATGCAAGTGTGGAATGTGTGCATGTGCATAGTGTGTATGTAAGTTTTAATGTGTGTGTGGCTGTGACACCCGTAATTAAAGTGGCTGAAAGAGAGACAATGGCTTTGAATAGCTGTTCTGTCATCTATGTGCTGTAATCCAATGCAATCCCTCTCAGATCATCTCAGTACATTGATCTAAACACACAGACAGACAGACAGACAGACAGACAGACAGACAGACAGACAGACAGACAGACAGACAGACAGACAGACAGACAGACAGACAGACAGACAGACAGACAGACAGACAGACAGACAGACAGAGAGAGAGAGAGAGAGAGAGAGAGAGAGAGAGAGACAGAGAGAGACAGAGAGAGAGAGAGAGACAGAGAGAGAGAGAGAGGGAGAACCCCCTTCCTCAAAAAAAAGAGCAGGAGATTTGGAAGAACAGACAGGCAATATCTGTGAATGCAAGTCCTGCTCTCGCAGAGATGGACTTGGCACAACTCAGTGCTTCAGTCAGAGCAGATGTGTTGAACACTCAGCGACAAGTCACTCAGTCTAAAGATGCCCTTAAACTGATGATGGAAATGTGTGTCTGTGTGTGCCTCTGTCACTTATTAGGCTAAAAGTGGTTGTGTGTATAAACTAGACGGATAGAGTGTGTGTGCGTGTGTGCATGGGTGCGTGTCTATCTGAACGTGAATTAGGCAGACTGTTACTAAGTGAGAGATCCAGTAGTGAACTTCCCTTGCCAGTAAACAAACTTGGCAGCTGATATTTGCGAGGCCCAGCAGTGCTATCAGAGAGATTCTCCTCAGAGCCTAACAGAAGAGGCCGGCGCCAATGAGAGGGCAGCAGGTTGAGAGCAGGAAGTAGGAATCAGACTGCTGTCTATTAACGAACTGCTGTAGTAAAGCCCTCTCATGTTAGGCAGGAAAATGTGAATAACAGGGTAGAGAGGAACCACTACACTGACTACAGAGCATGTTGCCTGCTTGCACATCATACCTTAACAACTTTTCTGATGAAGAAAAATGCCTAGGTTAAATATAAACATACTCACAGTAATAGAGTACCGGAGGCACAAAAATTAAAAACACGCTAGCCATTGCATGTACTGTGTGCACACACACTTATGCACTCCCACTCCTACAAACACACATACACACAGCAAAAGTGTTACAAAAGTGTTACAATCCAGGTGTTGAGGAACAAAGTGGTGTGTTCAATCTGAGTGTTAATTCTAGTGGGGTTAACACCAGTAGATTAAAATTGAATATTGGTGTTTACTTCGAACGACCAACACACAGTAGTCTCAGAACTTCTCTGGGCAAGATATTTTAGAAAAAATGTGTTTTTCACTAATGTTAGTCATTTTGCCCTTGTGGTGTTCTGTGCCTGGCTAGTTAGCTTTCACCGTTCTACCTACCAGAGATTCACCCCGATTCTGCCAGTGGCTTGTGGCTATCAGGAATGATGCGGAGACCAAAGATTATTAGGGGAATTTTCAGGCTGAACAGACAACAGCTGATACCATTGATTTTTTCCCTTCAAATCAAAACGGAAGATTCTCAATTAGAGGTCAGCTAGCTTGCCAGTTTAGCTGGGTAAGTTAGCTAGCTAACGTTACAGTCCTATATTGAACTCTGAAAGCCATCAGCTAAATCATATAGCTATCTTTGGTATACATAATGTCAATCAATGTTGCCTATGCCATGGTAGTCACTGCTAGACTGGTAGCTACCTTCAGCAGAGTAACATGTTGGTTTGTTCATTCTATCTTTGACCAAAGTTAGCTAACGTATGCTAGCTAATGTTTCCAAATAAGAGTATCTCATCTATTCCACCCTTGTCTGGAAAACAATCTGTCACTAAAAATAGAATTGTCGATATAACTAACTCACTCTTTATTTGTGTGTTGGTAGTCTCAGCTGGCTAGCAATCTTGCTGCCAATTTAGTGACTCTAGGTAGGTAACAGCAAGCAGACTATATTGAAATGTCCATTGTTAGGTATGCTTAGCTAGCGAGTCTAATAGAGATCAATAGAATTAGTGGGGTGGTTAAATTGTGTATTTTGTGGAAGGTGGTACAGAATCTGATTCTACCAACATGCGCTTCGAACCACTAGCTCTGCACAAGTTGAAGATAAGTTGGCCAAAATATTTACACGCTGACAGTTAAGATAGCTTAATTTACAGTAAACATGGTATTAACATGAATTGGGTAATTTTTGTGTTTCTTTTATGGGGTGAACGGTGGTTAGAGGTAGTACCTTCCAGACCACGTAATCAATTTCGTCTACCCCTCTTCTCTTTTTACCTTTTCTTTTTGTAAAACTCAGGCTATCTGGAGTGATTCCACAGTGCCTTGCTGAAAAATACCACGAAGTGGGGGCATTTTGGGTACACAAGCATGAGGGAGCAAACACACATTGCAGTTATGGAGCACAACAAAATTGTGGGACAGAAACCAGTAAGGGACACTGAAAATTATAAAATCAAGACGACACAGTAATAACACAAACACCTTTCTTATTTCTGCAGATTATCAAAACAAAATACAAAGACAGGTCTACAAAATTCCCCTGCAAAGGGCTACTATTGACAAGAATGATCTGTCAAAGCAAATGGGCTGGGGGAGGTTAACTGACAGTACTTTGAGATGAGGAAGGGGGTTTTGGTTTTGCAGGTTCGTGCTTAGACATTAAATGCATTGTTGGGTATGAGAGCGATGGAGGTGCCATTTCTCCTCAATCTGCAGAGAATTGTAGCTACAGATTGTTAGACCAGATGATGTAATTTACCCAATGATTTTACTGACATCTTGTCTATTTCAAGTCTTCTCTCATTGATCTAGATCGCCCAACACAAGTTGTAGTCTTTCAGAGACTACAGATATAAGGCTTTACACCCCCCCTCCGCCAACACTGCGATAGTGTGACAGCATCAACTCTAATAAAGTGTTATTTTAAGTCGGACTTTACAACACCCATGGTGTTAGGGAACCAACACATTAGGGGTGTTAGTTTGTCAACACTTTGAAAAGTGTTAGTTTAACCTTATTTCGGTGGGTCACATGTACTTTCTAAGGAAGTATTTAATTTAACACTGTTGGTGTTAACATTCTGATCTTGCGGCGTGCACACACACACACTTACAGTTGTGTCCTCCTGCGTTGCTGATCCTGAATGCAGTGATGTTGAAGAGAAGACTTTTGAACTCGAAGGCAGACAGAAAAGGCCTCAGTCTTGTCTCCTCCTTGTGAAGTCTGGAAGAAGACAAAGACAGGTCCATGATTACCGAGGACCGCAACATGTTATTACAGTATGAAGGAATGCAAATCTCATTCCTGAAAATCTCACATCTGAAATCTAGTATGGGATGTTTGCATTGGGGGAGCTGTTCTCTCTCTCGATTTATAAATAATGTCTCAGGTCTGTGTAGGATCTGATATGATTGTAACTGATCTCGGGTATGTGTAATTTCAACTGACTTGTGGAGTCACTAGTATTTACTATTGATGGGGAAACAAAGCTTGAGAATATCCAGCCAATTATTATAGATTGCGTCGCAGCGCGTGCGAAGGGTAGACTTTTGTATTGTAAATTCCCACTTCCCACTTGGTTAGGAACGCAGCATCATTACTGCATTTTGAAATGTAGGTGGGACAATGTGCTTTCGGTGGCTCATTAGCATATTTATGAGTATTACAATTACATGGTGACTAGCTATAAAGGAGTTATCTTATGTTTATTTGGTATCACATGCACTTAAATCAACCCTTCAATGTTTATGAACAATTGCCCCTTTATGGAAGACCAAAAAGAGTTTGCTGAAAGCCATGCCAAGAATAAGCCACATCTGCCAGCTTTTCATAGGTCACCGCTGTTACAGTACGCTGCTATTCAGCAAGTGATATGCATGTGGTTTACAGAAGAGACAGTGAAGATTGGTAGTAACTAAACACATTCACTGACAACACTCGCTTAAATGATCTTGTCAAGAAGGCACTGTTATTTGTACTGGCATAACCATCAAAAACATCAACTGCTACAACACTTCCACTGATGGTTGGCAACAAAGCGCAGTGATGATCGTACCTTATATAATAAATATTGGGTAGGAAAATGTCTCACGTGTTCTCTCTCTCTTCCCTGTGAAATGTTATTAACATGCTGTAAGGTGATCTGTGCCTCTCTGGCTGGTAAGATTTCAGCAGCTATCATGTTTTCTGCTCCTCCAGAGGATGGTGAAACTAATGAGCTGCTAACTCTGGATGAGCTCCCATTTCCCCCTGTAGGACGATGAACAATGATTGAAGGTGGTTTTAGTTCAACAAGAATTGTTAAACAACAGTGTTTTATATTGTGACTAAGTTGATGTCCCAGGGACAGTTATTAAAAAACATTCGTACCACACGGGACTGTAGCGTTTGTTCGGTCGTTTGTTATAGTCTGTACCTGTTCCGCGTTCTTCGTGTTATATGTAAGTTCTCATGTTTTAGGTCAGTCTACGTTCGTTTTGTTATTTTGTAGTCATTCCAAGTGTTTGTTTTCGTGTTCGTTTTCGGCAGTTAATAAATTCATTATGTTTTCAAAACCCGCTGCATTTTGGTCTGATCACTACTCCTCCTCTTCGGATGAAGAGGAGGAGGAAAACCGTTACAGTATTTATGATGCTCACTCACATTAATAGAAGTATAACCTTTATTATGATTATAGTATTACCACACTAATTGGATTGTACAACCCAGAATGAAGGGTTTGAGATTATGAAGTGTCCGTTTTTTTTCTGTGTTGATTTCCCTTACATTAATGGGAGTATATTTTGAAATAGATGCTAAAATTTAAATGCTTGCATTAATTTAAATGCTTGCACAACCATGTGATATGAGGATGGAATGTGATGGAAATGTGTATCCTTGTGCTTTTCTATTTACCAATTTCTATGTTCTATGTTTGTCCTTTCTATAAACCAATTTCTCTGTTCATGCAAGTGACTGACTGAACGAATCCTCACTATCAGTAGCTGCAATTTGGCAGTATGCCCAGACCTTGTTTTGAGAACAAAATATCTCTCAGTTTCAAGGTTTCAGCTTAGAGAGAAGCCTTGTGAGGTATTGGTCATGTTATGAACCAGTATTGGTCGGTCACAACAAACAAAACGGTAATGATGAATGAATTATGCTAAATCATGCAAATATAACTTGTCTGTGTATAGCCATATATAAAACAACTGACGGGCGGCCCCAACAGAGCTTGTGACAGACGTTCACTATAGTGCATTAAGTTTGTTGGAACCTCTCCAGCGCGCTGACAATAAACAATTATTAATTTAAGATTGACTTTGAGTGTCGCTGTGTAACGGTCTAGTTGTCCTCAGGTCCATTTGGAACGGGTCTCTATATTTAAAACATTTATTTATAAATATTGGGTCCAGGTGGGAAAGCCCCAGGTCCATTTCGGGACGGGTCCAACTTTTTGTGCCAGTGAAGGCCTCTGGCGTGCATGACACTGGGCCTGTAATTAAGCTGTTGCTAGGATAAGAGGAACATCATCGGTGGACCAGGAAACCACTGGAGGTCTGGGTTAAGTATGTGGTGGGAGCCCACACACACACACACACACACAGACAGGCAGACATACAGACAGACACTTGAACCTTGCCTAGGGACCAGACAACTTGAGTCTCATACTGATAGAGACAGAGGGACAGGGGGAAGGACAGAAAGAGGCTGGAGAAAGAGAAGAGTAAAGAGAAAGAAGAGAAGTGAAGAAGAAAGAAGTGATTTTTTCTCTCCTGGATGTAAGGGGGGTGGCTTCACCAATATGTGGGGGTGCTAAGAAAATAGTTGATTTTCATGACTTCAGAGCTATAAGGGAGTTCTAATTTTTCAATAAAATCAGATATGGCACACAGCACATTCGATATAAATGTAGTTTTTGATTGAATTTGGCCCAAGAAAATTCAACAAAATAACTATAAGCCTAATACAAGTGACCACAAGTTAATTACAAAAATCGTCTTTCACGTTCATCAAAGCTGAAAGCGCCCATGTGCCCTGAAGTCTTTCAGTAATAACAACAACACAATATATCCAAAATGCGACAACAACAAGAAGTGTATTTGTTTCATATGCATAATCAGACAACTGTGCATTGGTAATTATGCTTCGGATGAAATGGCTATCACAAAGTCAGAAATAAAATGAACAATATCCAAAGTCCAAAGCTAGCAGCGACGAGCTGCCCTGGTGCTCCATCACGTCGTGGCTCACGAGTTTCTCTCTCCGACTCATCTTTCTCATCTCCCTCTTCTTCCTTGGACCCCTCGGAGACCGGGTCTGGGTCTGGATTTTCAATTTCTACCCGAACTCTTCTCTTGATCAGCAAACAGTCCATTGCTACGGGGTGAGATGGGCGACTAGCTAGCTAGTAGTTGTCTCACTTAACGTAGACAAATGTGCATGATCACACACACCAGACTCCTCCTCCTCCCCCAACACACACACACACGTCATAGGGTACATTGCGGCACGAGCACGCAGCCAGGGATCGGATTGGGAACAGAATGGCTGGTTATTAACTTTGACATATTCCTTTATTTAAAAATAGGAAAAAAATACAAAAATGCTGGGGCTACGCAGATTTGTGACGGGGCTACAGCTCCTCCTAGCCCTGGTGTAGCGCCGTGCATGCTGGGAACAAAACACCACTTACCCTGGATAACACATTCAACACATTCACACAACACACGTAGGCTCACAGTCATGACAAACAGCATGCTATCTGTCACCAAGACAACATAGCCAGGGGATGGGAGACCGTGTGTTGTGTTGCTGTGTGCTTCCAAAATGACACAAACACAGACATGCACACTCACACACAGCCTCTGAGTCATTTGGCAAAAAAAAGCTCAGAGACAGCTTCTACCTCCAGACTGTTGAACAGCCAACCCTAGCTCAACTAAGACACTATCTACTTTATATTAGAAATACAGTCATACTTGACATGCACATTCATAATTTTGACTGCACTCTTCAAGAAAAAAAGGTTCTAAGTAGAACCATATAGGGTTATTTGGTTTGTTCCCATACAGGAAACCTTTTAGGTGCTACCTAGAACCCTCAATGCAGGCTTCTTCATAGAACCCCCTGTAAATGATTTTACTTAGAATCCTCTATGAAGGGTTCTTAGAACCATCAACAAAGGTTTTAACAAGAACCCTTTTAACCACTAAAGGGTCTTCCAAGAACCCTCTATGAAGGGTTCTACCGAGAACCTGTTCCACCCTGCCTAGTTACACACTAACAAAGTGTTCTTAGGAAATTCCTGTTTTACAAAACACATCAGACCTACAAGTTGTATTATCCTGGCTGGTAGAGTAATGCGCAATTCCAGCCTTATGAGGACATCTAACAAATTGGACATTTTTAATCACCTGCAAACTGCATTCAGAATGACTGCCAAGTTGGAAAAGTAAGGTTAATGGGACCACCTGATTCATCTAAGCTCGAACAACCATCTCAGTGACGAGTGCAATACAGCCAACTACTAAGAGATTGGATTAGTTTAGAAAAATGTATGCTATTTATCTTTGTGTAGCATACAATTAATCAAACAATCAATGTAAATGCAAAAACACAGATTGCAACAAACAATTCTGAAAATCAACCTACAGAAGTGCATGCTGGGAAATATGATAATGACGGGCAATGTTTTGAGTGTTTTATTCTACACGGAGTAATAATGACACCATCACACTCAACTCTGGTTATGAACGGTTATTTTACACCAATGAGTGTTAATTTAACTCCTTCATCAAGACTATGTCAGTACTGTATATGTAAAATGATTAAGGAAAAACCAGATGCATGCACAAATATTCCCTTAAAGGTACAGTTTAAAACTTTCTCACATACGTTTGAAAAAATATCAGATTACTCAAACTCCTGAGGTTAAAGTTCAAACACTAATGCTCAGGCAGTATTTAAAAGAAATAAGAAAACAATTCAACAAAAATCTTATTCAGAATAAGAAGAGTTCTTCGGAGAACCCTTCTTGCTTTCCAAAGACTCCTTCTTGCCTTCAAAACAATCGTCAAAGAACCCTTTCTTCCAAAAACAGTTCCACAAATCACATTTTATTTGTCACATGCGCCGAATACAACAGGTGCAGACCTAAGTGAAATTCTTACTTACAAGCCTTTAACCAACAATGCAGTTTTAAGAAAAATACCTAAAAAAATAAGAAATAAAAGTAAGAAATAATTCAAGAGCAGCAGTAAAATAAGCAGCAGTAAAATAACACTAGCGAGTCAATGCACGGGGGTAATTGAGGTAATATGTACATGTAGGTACAGTTATTAAAGTGACTATGCATTTGATTAGATGTTCAGGAGTCTTATGGGTTAGGGGTAGAAGCTGTTTAGAAGCCTCTTGGACCTAGACGTGGCGCTCCGGTACCGCATGATGTGCGGTAGCAGAGAGAACAGTCTATGACTAGGGTGGCTGGAGTTTTTTTTTAGGACATTCCTCTGACACCGCCTGGTATAGAAGTCCTGGATGGCAGGAAGCTTGGTCCCAGTGATTTACTGGTCTGTACACATTACTCTCTGTAGTGCCATGCGGTCGGAGGGCGAGCAGTTGCCATACCAGTTAGTGATGCAACCAGTCAGGATGCTCTCGATGGTACAGCTGTAGAACCTTTTGAGGATCTGAGGACCCATGCCAAATCTTTTCAGTCTCTTTAGGGGGAATAGGTTTTGTCGTGCCCTCTTCATGGGATGTTATAGGTTCTACGTAGAACTCTTTGCTTTACAAAGAACCCGTCTTCTAAAACGGGTTCTTTGGACGAAAACGGTTATTGGTAGAATCCCATCCTGCCGCAAATAACCATTTTTCAACCCTTTTTTCTAAGAGTGTGTATATCTTATGGTGTACATATTGGTTTTATACCATGCATACTACCTCCTTTTCCTTCCTTATTTTATTATCTGACTTGTGATTGTTATTGATATTGATATGTGTGCTGCAATGTTGAGAGCTTGCAAGTGAGCATGTTGCTGCACCGTTTATACCTGCTGTAAACTGTGTACGTGACAAATAAACGTTGCTTTGACTTGGCGAAGCTCTTAAGAACTACCTAGGAGAGAGAGCTCCAGAGAAAGACATTTAAAAGTCCCCTTCACATCTTCTCAGCTGAGCTTTCTGGATATAGCCGGGTGGTGCCAGGAAAAGATGAGTGCTCCAGGACGAGGTGATGCTGGGTGTGTGTTTGCGTGCATGTGAGTGTGTGTAGGGCCAGACCTCTGTCTCTCTAATGACGTGTGTGGAGCCTGTCACCAGAGAGGGCCCACACAATGACAGTCCTGTCTCCAGGTCCCGCTGCTCTGAGGGGGGAACCAAAGTCCCCCTTCACCCAGGCTTGGGGTTGTGGGGGAACTCATTACTCATTATGCGCCATCACAAGAAAGTACATAGAGCTGTCTGTTACAATGGCATAAGGCAGCTTCCAAAGTACACGCTTAAAAATAATAGTTCTGAATAGTACCAGATAGGGGTTCTTTGGCATGTAACTATTGAGGAACCCTTTATGGTGCTACATACTGTAAAACTCTTTTTTGAAGGTTCAATAAAGAACCATGCTCATAAGGTTCTAAATGGAACCATTATGGTAGTATAAAGAACCCTTTCCTAAGGTTCTATAAAGAACCATTAAATACGGTTTTACATAGCACCATAAAGTGTTCCACTATGGTTACAACCCTTTTTTGGGGCTATATAAAACTGTTTTGTGGTTCTTTATAGAATCTTTATGGAGAATTGTTCTATGAAGAACCTTTCTCAATCTGAAAGGTTTTTTATAGATCCTTTTGAAGAACAATTGTTTATTTATGCTGGTCCGTGTTATTGCATTAACTGACAAGTTAATCAGCCTTTGGAACAGCTGGGGGCCTCCAAGGTGAGAGTCAAACATTCTCAGTTAACACAGCCGTACAAGAATCTTTCACAAAACACCATCATTAAACACAGTCACGAAATCTGCCAGCATAACACAACACATTAGATAAACTGAAAGGACACTCTCACTCACGGTTGCACAAAAAGAGCTGTGAGTAAACTACGCCCCAAAATATTCTAATGAGCTGAATGTATGAACATCATACAGCCATGTAGATGACACAGTACATCCATGCAGTCTGAGGTTCATACACTGTTCTGTAAGTAGGGGTATTACATATTTGTATATGATTATATGATGTAGAGTAGCATAATAGTAGGTGTATAGTAGTATTTTATATACACGTCTGCACATGCTATCACACCCACACAATTTTGTTTTACCTGAGAGTGAAGGTGTGCTGGGGAGCGAGGCCTGGCTGGTGGACAAGTTCAGGTTGGGGTGAAAGGTCAGCTGACAGGGTGATTCCAGATCCTTCCAGAAGCACAGTGACACTGTGAGGGAGGAGGCACTGGGCCTCGGCCGTGAAGGTCAGGGAGAGGAGCTGGCCATAGCTCAGGAGATGGTTCCCCAGGAACTTCTCTACAGAGAGAGGGGAGACAGACAGACATCCATCAAGGGTCAGGGGATAACCATGCAGGCTTTTAGCTATCTCACATCCTGTCAGAGAGAAAGAGATAGAGAGTCTGTGTGTTTCACAAGTTCAGCTTCTCGCCATCTGACAAACATGCTGGAAGGGGTAGTAGTGTTGAATGAGAGTTTTGGCTTTTGGTGTATATGAGAGAGAGCGAGAGCGAGAGAGAGAGAGCGAGAGCGAGAGCGAGAGAGAGAGAGTGCATGTGTGTGTGTAGTGGAGTGCGAGGGCCAAGGCTCTTGTAACCCACAGAGATCACAGTGGGAGTCTGGCTGTAATTACCCTTCGTCTTATCTCTGGCTCATTACAGCACATTAACACCACTTCAAAGAGCTACACACGCACGCACGCACGCACGCGCATGTACAGACACACACTCTACAAGCCAGCAGACTCACTGCATACACAATGATCAGCACCCAGGGAACCCAAATACTCTTTAATAAAAGAACACATGGGAAAAACTATCCCTGAAAAAGACTACATTTTGAGTTATGGGCGGGTGAGGAAGAGGATGCAGAAGATCCTGTTTACAGAAATATGTGAAAATGAAGCACTATGATAGATAAGGAAAGGTGGACTGGCATTTCATCATTCAAGATTTATTACAGCAATAAAAACAGGAATCCACCTTTAAAAAAGGCAGATGTTTTTCATTAAGGCAATACACAACAGCATGATCTGCCACAGTATGAATAATACTCCAGCAGACCTGGGGCTCTATTCAATCTGTGTCGCAGAAAGAGTAACAGACTGCGCAATAGAAATGTAAACGCAATTTCTGATTGAACCGACATATGCAGCGTTTACCGCGAATGCATTTTCCACTACCACGCTAACATAGCCTTCAAATTTCAGTCGTGTTGTAACACTGAACTTCCGTGATGCAGATTGAATAGAGCCCCTGGACTCAGGTACTATTTGAAATCTTTTTGAGCGTTTGCTTTAGCTTCCCTGGAGGTTGACTGGGCTTGCAATTTTGGGACTTATATATTGGTTCCATTGCAAAAGGCAAGCTCAATTAAATAGTCATCAAAAAGAAAGGAGGACCGAGGCACTCCAACGCGTTTCGGCTGCATGGCCTTCGTCAGGGAGTACTCTCTGACGAAGGCCATGCAGCCGAAACGCGTCGGTTTTTAAACAACTTTGTTTCTATTGAACCTGCCATACAAATAAAGGCATTTTAATTAATTATATATAGAGTGCCTTGGTCCTACTTTCTTTTTGATGACCAATTTACCCCTTTTACCATAGAGCACCTTCTATCTACCAAAATATACTATAGTGTACCTTAGTAGTGCTTCCCTTCCTCCTCTTTCTACTCAATTAAATCGTATTTTAAGCCATGTCTGTGTTTCAGCTGTTAGTCTGTGTGGCTGGCTGAGGTAGTGTGTTTTGAGTGTAATGGTGTGGGTCATGTATCCTGGTCTCTCCTGGTGGTGTCAGGGCTGCAGTAGACACACACACACAAACACACACAGCTGTCCGCTATCTTCACAGTCACATCTGATCTGAATCCAGGACCAGCCCTCATCTTCTCCACCACGTCGCTCGGCCCCGGATGACTGCTCTCTGGGCAGATTTGTCATGTGTTTGCCTGACCTGCCCCAGGTTGATGTACTGGGTATATGGGCTGATGTGCCTTTTGTCGACTTGCTCTGACCCTATTGTCTGACTAGTGGGGACTGTTGTGCGTTTTACTGTTATCTGCGAGGTGATTCACGTGGTACCCTTAAAATGTTAGACCTACGTCAGGGACACTCAATCACAAATCAATTCATAGGCACTTGTGTTTATCTAAGAGGTTTGAGTAATGAGGTTACATGGGGTATTTTCCACCTAACCTATCAGATGGCATGGTGTAGATACTGCCATATTTCTTATACTCCTCCAGTCCTCTCAGATCTACATAAGTACCAATGGGGGTGTAATGGATTTTTTATGTTTGTACTTTTCTTATAACTAATTTCTGTGTTCTATTCATGTGCTGTTCTATAAACCAATTTCTTTGTTTATGCAAGTGGCTGACTGTACAAATCCTCACTATTAGTAGCAGCAATTCGGCAATACGCCCAGACCTTGTTTTGAGAACGAACGAAAGATATCTCAGTTTCAAGGTCTCAGCTTAGAGAGAGAGAATGCGGTATTGGTCTGTCACATGGATGAAACAAAATGATTAATGATGAATTAATGATTAATTCATCATGCTAAATCATGCAAATATAACTTGCCTGTGTATAGCCGTATATAAGACAACTGCTGGGACTGGCCAGTCAGAGCTTCTGACAGACATTCACTGTGGTGCATTAAGTTTGTTGGAACCTCTCCAGCGCGCTGACAAATAACAATTATCCATTTAATAATGTCTTTGAGTGTCCCTGTGTAAAAAGTTCCACGACAGGGGTTTGATGGTGGGATTAGGCAGGAAAATGAAGTCATCTCACAGGATGAAAGACTCAGCGCTGCCCCCTGTGGTTGGTCCTCCAGTGTTTTATTATGACACCCCCAGAACCCCACTGGGTGACTGGAACTCTCACTGTGATCACATCAAGATGGCATTCTACCATTAGAATAGATCTGTATTCATTGGTTTATCACAGGAGAGTAATCGAAAAGAGACAACATCTTTAAATGTGGACCTCTGTGTGAGTCGGTATGACAGTGTTTCTGATTGCACTAAGAAGACGTGCGTGAAAGCAGTAAGTGTGTGTGTTTCTGTTTGTGTGTATGGTTGAGTGTGTGTGTGTGTGTGTTTCAAGTGTGAAAATAAATAATCGTTCACTTGCTTTTCTCTGTGATGTGCTCAACCTGAACCACGACTGACCTCCTTCCACTGACACACAAAGTCCCCGTCACGATGCCTGACACCCCAGTCACATTTAGTGAACGGTAGAGGAGCCCTGAGATCAATCGAGGGTTTAGACTCTCCAAACCTACTAAATCAACTCCATTTCAATTAGATTGCCACCGTTTCAAACAAACAACTTTAAGTCCCATCTAACTTACATCGACCACTGTGCAGCAATACCTGAACAGACAAACTAACTTCACCCAGCAGGGTGAGAGATAGAAAGAGTGCAAGAGAGAGAGAGAGACCAAACTGGGCCAAGTGTGAATCCAGTAACCTGCAATACATTGTGTGTAGCAGTGGTTCCCAACTCCAGTCCTCCATTACCCCCAACAGCACATTTTTTGTTGTAGCCCTGGACAACAAACAAACACCTGATTCAACTAATTGAGGGCCTGGTGATTAGTTGACAAGTTGAATCAGGTGTGCTTGCCCAGGGCTACGACACAAATGTGCGCTGTTGGAGATACTCAAGGACTGGAGTTGGGAAACATTGGTCTACAGGTGCAGCATAGCTAGGGACATGATTACATGGAGAACAGGCAGAAAGACTACACCACCTGGTGCACAAAGACGTTCAGGATCTATTAGACCACGCTGCACCCTAGTAACAACGCAATGTTACCTTAAAAAAAGAAACGGACCCCAAAAACGTAATCTACTTCGTGGGTGTGATAGAGTCTCTTGAACGTTCTTGACCCCAATCAGTGTGTTGGTAAATTAATTTTCTTTCACAGGGATCTTGAACGTTCTGGGACTCACATCCAATCATGGATCAGGGTAGTGGTTTGTCCTGAATGTGCTGGGACTCACATCCAATCAGGGATCAGGGTGTTGCTTGTCCTGAAAGTTATGGGGCTCACATCCAATCAGGGAACAGGGTGGTGGTTTGTCCTGAACGTTCTGGGGCTCACATCCAATCAGGGTGAACGTTTGTCCTAAGCGTTCTAAGGCTCACATTCAATTAGGGATAAGGGTGGTATTTTGTGATAAACGATCTACAGCCCACATCCAGCCTAGAGGACGTATGCTGAAAACTGTCCCTTTTCTCTCCCTAGTCATTTTGTGCTGTCCCTTCCTCTCTTGGAGACCCCCCCCCCCCCCACCATGGTCTGGTGTAGATATGAATATGATCCTGCACCATGTCAGGCACTAAGGCACAGGTGGCTGGTTCTGGATGAGGGGTGTTAGCTACCTGTTGGACCATTAAGCATGGAGGATTGGAGAGGAGAAGCCTGCAACTTGGACTGCCATGTCAGTGATTAGAGAGGCTGTTGAGGAAAGTGGTTTTGGCTTGGAATCTATGATAGAATCTGGCAGCAGGCTTCACTCAAGTGTTCAATCGGTTGACAAGTGCTGTGTCGCCGTAGGAACGTGACCTTTTCTACTAGGTGTCAAACTAGCCGCAATCTTTTCTTGGCCAAGAGGAAGAGGACAAGTGTGGTGGTAAATTAATTTGCTTTTCATTTTCACTCTCTGTAACTCCCTCATGGCCTTCTCTATGTGTTTGAATGGCTCCAGCTGAACATTGCTGGATAATGCTCCGAGTAATCCGGCCTGCGTTTCCTCCGTTGTATATCGAGGATTGCGACACTGCAGTGTCGCCTGGTACTTCTGCAAGCCGGGTAGAAACACGTCGATCCCCAACACTTCTCTCTGTTCTCATCAAGACACATCCTGATCTGATTCTAGACGTAGCCAGGCGTAAAAAAAGAGACGCACTGAAATAGGCGACCGAATAGATTAATAGGAATCAGAGAAATTGCTTTCCATCTCCGTGTTGTTTGGTAGCAGAGCATTGTCACTCAGAATTATCTTCCGCTTTAGCGAGAAACGCTGCCGGAGGATTATTGCGCAAACAGAGAGAAAGAAAGAAAGAGAGAGGGCGACAGAGAGAGAGAGAGGGAGAGAAAGAGAGAGAGAAATCCTATGCATATCCTTGCAGCCTGCCTCTCCTCTCTAATCTTTAAAGTAACTGTACACATGAGGGAAAAAAGGCAGGGAGAAAATGAGATCATTAAAAGCAACGGCGGGGCAATAGATCTCCATATTTTACTACGCTGCAATACAACACAAACAAGTGCTGTGCCGGCGAGATAAGGGGACGGGCTTGAACACGAATCACTATGTGGTGGCCTTCAGAGACACTGGAGTGATGGACGAGCTTCAAGAAAACGTGCAAACAAAACACATGAATAAATAAACAATCTAAACATATCCAAGTTGACTTATCAACATATAAGAAACTCAACATATATCCCCCGAAACGGACCCAGTCGTTTTCCCTCCCAGGCGTCTTCTGTGATCTTAGGCTTTTCATGCTTGGGTTCTTTAAAAGGCGCCTGTCTAAATGAACATAAAACCATCAGGATGTGTTGGTAGCTAATGGGATTTCCGCTATTTCTGTTTCTCTATATCTATGTTGACTGCTGATTCGCTAGGCTTGATCCTTGGTGCAGTGAGGAGCCACCTTGAGCTTAGGCAGGCTGATTTCCACTTTGTTGTTCTTCCAGCATGGCCAAGACATCCAATTCCATCAGGCCTATTCTCTCATGGGGCTCCAGATACATAGACTGCGTCCTCAATGGCAAACTATTCCCTACTTAGTGTACTACTTTTGACCAGTAACCATAGAGAATTGGGTAACATTTGGGATGCATCCAGAGAGAGCCCCTAACTCCTGTAGCGGGGACAGCTATAAATGTTATATGCTAATGGTCATGATAAGAGTCTGCTGTGAGAAAATGGTGTCGCAGTTAACAGGTTTTATGACCTTATAGGGCAATGCTATGGGGAATTGTTCAATCAAACAAAGGAATAATCTCGAGTAACAAGCCAAGGGTATTATAGGTGGCAGATTGACATATTTAAATATGATTGACATATTTACATGTCTGAGCTCTCTCCGAGCAGAATCTTCATGTATTTGTTCCTCATCCCGGAAGCGCACACACTTCTCCTATAAACTCTAGGGCCCAGTGTTTTTTTTGATCAGGTAATATGGTCGGGAAAAACTCCAGGTCCTACTGATATCTCACCTTAAAGTTGATATTAGCTCTCTCTCTGTGTGTGTGTGTGTGTGTGTGTGTGTGTGTGTGTGTGTGTGTGTGTGTGTGTGTGTGTGTGTGTGTTTCGGCTGTGCCTCTCTCACCTGGAGCTCTGTAGAAGCCCAGGTCGTCCTCACTGAGTGGTAGCAGGTAGACCTCACCTTCCTTCCACAGCAGAGGGTACTCCTGTCCCCCAGAGAACTGTCCAGACCAGCGGTCTGGGTCTGCAGAGTGCGGAGGGGTGTAGAGGGGGGCATGGCAGAATGAATCAGGATGATAACCACAATATAAGGGGTTCACAATTCACCAATAGTTATTAGCTGAATGCAGTACTTTTAATATAATCATGATTGGCTGAAAACCTTCAAGGAAGTCAGAGGTGATGTTGACAGCCGCATGGTGATTGGAGGATCTGCAGGCCAATGAGTGTCCGAAGCAGAAACATGACGTGCAGCCAGCTGGGTTGTTCTTCTGCAGGTTGAAGGAGCCTGGCTTGCACCTGCACACACACACACACACACACACACACACACACACACACACACACACACACACACACACACACACACACACACACACACACACACACACACACACACACACACACACACACACACACACACACACACACACACACACACTTCATCACTGCAGCTTGTCGGGGCTAATTCTCCATATTGTGGAGCAAGTTCAGAGAGCATCACTAGGCCCTGTGAGTCAGGTCGTATGAGACTATCTGCCAGGTGAACATGTGTTGCTGTCTGTGCTGCAGTGTATAGAGTGGCGGCCGAGGCCAATCCCCCCCCCAGCTGATCTCACACTGTGATACACTACCTCCAGAGAGACTGTAGAGGAGACAAGTTGTGTGTTTGTGTGTGTAGAGGAGCGAGGTGTGTGTGTGCGTTTGTGTACGTGAGAGTGCGTGAGGGGGATCTGTGTATGTGCGTGGGTGGTGTTCAGAAACAGGACTATGTAAGTCACATCAGGGGGAAAGAGTGTCCTTGTTCAACGGAGCATGAAATAACACACAACACAACAAAATAAACAAGCTAGAAAACAAGCAAAAAATAATTCACCACTGGGGATCGTCTCATGCCTGCGTATTTTGCTAATATCAAACTCGTGATTTGTTTGTGTTTTGTCTGTCGAATCATGTAAATCTTAGAGAGCAGAAGAAGAATGATTAAAACATGGGTGTAGAGAAGGTTGGGTACAGACAGAAAGTCTAAAGGAATCATGTTCTCCTCACTGAAGAGAATGGGAATGTATTCAACTGATGTACAACATGCCATTGCATCAGATTTAGCTAATTTCCATCCATAGTCCTTGGTTGATACTGTACGTGTCCTAACTGTCTATGAATAAAAGTCTACTACCATTTACACCGTGTATAATCTTCTCGGAAAAATGTACTTGTGTGTTATCATGAACCTGTTTTCAATGGGTTACCATGCCGACTCAAAACAGTTTGTCAAAGAGCGGTGCCATAAAATGTCAAGAGATGTTTTGTTTAACAATGGCAGTGGGCAGCATCAAGGTTTAATCCAGTACTCCACTGTACTAGCAATATGAAATGTTAGCTACCATTGTTAACTGAACAAAGAGATAGACACTAAAAACTGTTACCGTGGTAACCGTGAGGTATTATGTCATTTCAGGTGACACAGTAGCATATCACGGGTCACCTGTCACATGTCTATTTTTCCTTGATCTTTTTTGAAGAAAGAACAGCACAATATAAAAGCCACCTGTCACACGCCTGTCCCTCCACGTTATCCTTGCAGTGACAACCTCCGTCCAGCGTAGAGCAGATGCCAACACTGCCCCTGGTTTCACAGTCACACGACCTGCGGAGAAACGATAACAACATCCTGTTAATAAGGTCAATGTTCAGCCAGAGGTCAAACTGGTTATGACCGACATAACGTCATGGGGCACTTAGGTTAAGACATAGGTAAGAAAGTCGGAATAGATATTTGGTCGAGTATTTGGTCGAGTGACTCTTTGTTTCAGTGTACACATTGCGGGGCGGCACGTAGCCTTGCGGTTAAGCACGTTGGGCCAGTAAACGGAAGGTTGCTGGTTTGAATCCCAGAACTGACTAGGTAAAGGATCTGCCAAGGCACTTAACCCTAATTAAGAGCGTCTGCTAAAATATTCACATTGTTTCCTTGATTAATTATGCTGATAAGGGGTGTTCAGTCTTCACTTACTCTTTTTCACACACAGACACACGCTGAAAAGAGCCTTTTCACCGACCGTGATTGGTTAAGTGGGGTCACTGCTGTGTCAATCAAAAGCTTTGTTCTATGAAACATGTTTAATCATTTTCATTGATTGATTGTTTTCCTCCAGAACTGTAACACAGAATCAATATTTTAACGAGGTTGCTATTAAGAATAATGCAATTATCCCCTGGGCAGGCATCTACTCCGTTCCGCTCAACTGGCCTGCATAATTCACACCTCACTTCACTGCAGAACACTGGAAGACTGAGGTAGGGATGGAGAGAGAGAGAGAAAGGAGGGAGAGGGATGGAGGGAGAGAGGGATTGACAGGAAGAAGGAGAGAAGGATTGGGAGGGAGATGGAGGAAGCGGGAGAGAGGGATGAAGACACACACTCCAACACACACGCACTTACATACGCGCAAACACACAAAACACACACACATGCATAATGCCATAGATGGACACACTTTCACACGCTGCTGCTACTCTGTTTAGTATATATCCTGATTGCCTAGTCACTTTAACCCCTACCCACATGTACATGCTGTATTACCTCAATTACCTCAACTACCTCGTACCCCTGCACATTAACTCGGTACTGGTACTCCTTGTAAACAGCCTCATTATTGTTTTTATTGTGTTACTATTTCCTTTTTATTTAGCAAAAATGTGTCTTACTTTTTTAACTCTGCATTGTTGGGAATGGGCTGGTAAGTAAGCATTTCACTGTGAAGTCTACATCTGTTGTATTCACCGTATGTGATCAATAAAATTGGATTTTGATTTGATTTCAACATGGGTCATGCTGTAATATCAATATTTCCAGCAGCCTGAGTCACCAGGCAATCCAGGAAATGGATTTGTGCCAAATGTTAAGGTCCAACAGACAGAGGCTGGTGCATAATGCAGAAGGTACGGTAGGAACAATTTGGTGGTAAGAGAGGAGTAGAGACTGTTCACTGTATCAAGGGGATAGTACTGACATTGAAAACAATGGCATTGCTAATAGTAGCAGGCAGCAGTAGTGATGATTTAGCACCAACGGCAGTAGAGTTGTTGCAAACTGGAAGAGGCTCCAAACTTTGGTATTCTGTTCAGCTCCAGCCCTGGTGTAAACCTCAACAGCCAAGGTCAGTGTTAGTATGGATGTGCTTCATGGCTAAAACCACTGCAGCATGTCAAAGCAAATACACACGATAACTAATATATGAATTATTAAACATTAACACACACCCATCCAAGGTTGCGTTCAGGAGGGAGCAACGTACGACAACGTAATGTGATGAATAAAGCTGACCTGATCACGTTTTCTACATGTCAGAGGCATGTCTGTTCCACTCAATAAATCGGAACGTTCCACTATCTTGTGGCCTACTGAACGTGGTCGTATGGTAGAGGCATACAGACAGAAAAAGAAAATCATAATTCTCTTTAAATGCATTGGTTTACTACTCTCCCTCTGTCTTCAAAGGGTTTGTTTATTTTCTGCGTGTGTGAGTGTGTGTGTGGTGTGCGAGTGTGTGTCATGTGTGTGTGGGTGTGTTGCGTACCTGCAGCCGCCAGGGCTGAGGGAGTGGAAACCGGGTTGACAGGTGTCACACTTCTCCCCTGTCACACTGGGTCTGCACTCACACTTCCCCTCCACACCACACTGCAGACTCACAGAACCTTGGAGAGAGAGAGAGAGAGAGAGAGAGAGAGAGAGAGGAGAGAGAGAGAGAGAGAGGAGAGAGAGAGAGAGAGAGAGAGAGAGGAGAGAGAGAGAGAGAGGGAGAGAGAGAGAGAGAGAGAGAGAGGAGGAGAGAGAGGAGAGAGAGAGAGAGAGAGGAGAGAGAGAGAGAGAGAGAGCAGAGGAGAGAGAAGAGAGAGAGAGAGAGAGAGAGAGAGAGAGGAGAGAGAGAGAGAGAGGAGAGAGAGAGAGGAGAGAGAGAGAGCTGAGAGAGAGGAGAGATGAGAGGAGAGAGAGAGAGAGAGAGAGAGAGAGAGAGAGAGAGAGAGTTTAAGTACAGAGGGGGAGTCTACAATCAGTAGAGATAGAGAGTCAGTATGGGGTCTGGTGTGAGATTTGGTCATGTGGGATCTGAACTGCCAGCGCCCACACCGTTGCTATAACAAAGCCATTGTGCTTCCTTAGAGGTAGACTGCACACACCACACAAGGAAACAGGATCATGAGCCTAGGGAGCCTGGCCACAAACCACATTATTACCATGATGATAATGATGATGAGTGTATGTGTGAGATGTAATGCATTATCGACCTCCCACACAACAAACTGCCATCATCCATATAGAGTGCCTTTAAGAACATTCACACCCCTTGACTTTTTCCACATTTTGTTGTGTTAGAGCATGAATTTAAAATGGTTTGAATGGAGAGTTCTTGTCACCGGCCTACACACAATACCCAATAACGTCTTAGTGGGCTTACGGTTTGCGCAACATTGTAACCTAAACTCAGCAAAAAAAGAAACGTCCCTTTTTCAGGACCCTTTCTTTCAAAGATCATTCGTAAAAATCCAAATAACTTCACAGATCTTCATTGTAAAGGGTTTAAACACTGTTTCCCATTCAATGAACCATAAACAATTAATGAACAAGCACCTCTGGAACGGTCGTTAAGACACTAACAGCTTACAGACGGTAGGCAATTAAGGTCACAGTTATGAAAACTTAGGACACTAAAGAGGCCTTTCTACTGACTCTGAAAAACACCAAAAGAAAGATGCCATGGGTCCCTGCTCATCTACATGAACGTGTCTTAAGCATGCTGCAAGAAGGCATGAGGACTGCAGATGTGGCCAGAGCAATAAATTGCAATGTCCGCACTGTGAGACGCCTAAGACAGCTCTACAGGGAGACAGGACGGACAGATGATCGTCCTCGCAGTGGCAGACCACGTGTAACAACACCTGCAGAGGATCAGTACATCCGAACATCACACCTGCGGGACAGGTACAGGATGGCAACAACTGCCCGAGTTACACCAGGAACGCACAATCCCTCCATCAGTGCTCAGACTGTCCGCAATAGGCTGAGAGAGGCTGGACTGAGGGCTTGTAGGCCTGTTGTAAGGCAGGTCCTCGCCAGACATCACCGGCAACAACGTCGCCTATGGGCACAAACCCATCGTTGCTGGACCAGACAGTACTGGCAGAAAGTGCTCTTCACTGACATGTCGCGGTTTTGTCTCACCAGGGGTGATGGTCAGATTCGCATTTATCGTCAAAGGAATGAGCATTACACCGAGGCCTGTACTCTGGAGCGGGATCGATTTGGATGGTCCGTCATGGTCTGGAGCAGTGTGTCACAGCATCATCGGACTGAGCTTGCTGTCATTGCAGTCAATCTCAACTCTGTGCGTTACAGGGAAGACATCCTCCTCCTCATGTGGTACCCTTCCTGCAGGCTCATCCTGACATGACCCTCCAGCATGACAATGCCACCAGCCATACTGCTTGTTCTGTGCACGATTTCCTGCAAGACAGGAATGTCAGTGTTCTGCCATGGCCAGCGAGGAGCCCGGATCTCAATCCCATTGAGCACGTCTGGAACCTTGGATCGGAGGGTGAGGGCTAGGGCCATTCCCATTCCCCCAGAAATGTTCGGGAACTTGCAGGTGACTTAGTGGACGAGTGGGGTAACATTTCATGGCAAGAACTGGCAAATATGGTGCAGTCCATGAGGATGAGAAGCACTGCAGTACTTAATGCAGCTGGTGGCCACAACAGATACTGAGAGTTACTTTTGATTTTGACCCCCCCCCCCTTTGTTCAGGGATACATTATTCCAATTCTGTTATTCACATGTCTGTGGAACTTGTTCAGTTTATGTCTCAGTTGTTGACTCTTGTTATGTTCATACAAATATTTACACATGTTAAGTTTACTGAAAATAGTATCTGGTTGACAGTGAGAGGACGTTTCTTTTTTGCTGAGTTTATATTTGAGACCAACGCATGGCTGTGTAAGAAGCGTGCCTGTATCTCTCACAGAACGGGTATGAGATTCACGTTCTATGATCTCTCTACCGCTCTCTGCTCTGATAGACATGCATGAGCTTGCAACTCTCTCCAGTGTCACACTATAGAATCATAGCCGCACAAAGGGTTCTGGAGGAGCTGCAGCAGCCCTGATAAATTGAAATACATTTTCCAAGTTATAGAGTTACTGCTGTCTGTTCAGAAAGAAACAAAATAATTCAGAATAGCCTACTACACCATGAGAAAGCATATAACTTAGAGGACCAACAGCTTCTTTAAAAACATGTTTGCTTAGCTGTGGAGTGTATCCCATTAACAAGGCATAGTGTATAGTCGGGGAACGTGCGGCAAATCTGTCAGTCAACAACAGCATGCAGACAAAACAGGCCTTCGCCAATACTTAAAATACAATCCCTGGAAAAAAAACAGATTGGAAAGCAAATGGCTCCTGCTGAAAAGAGAAGACTCTGAGAGTCTTTAGGCATGAGTACATCGGCCATCACCAGTGAGTGAGCTGCACGTCATTGGGTGAGTCAGTGAAACTGGAAAGCATTTTTAGGACTATAATTTCCTCCTCATATTGTAGCCTACAATATGTGTCTCCACACACCTAGGCTTAGGGTTTTGATGGATTCAAGACAAGGTTATTTTTATTGATCTCAGATTCTCAGTTTGTCCATGTCAAAGTAGCCTTCCATTTCCATCATTTGTGCATTACTATGTTCCTTTCAGGACAACTGGAAACGAAGAGAAAATCAAGGTTGAGTCATGACGTCATTAAATGCTTTCAATATTTGTCCCTGATTTTTTTAAATTTAAAGTAGGTTTGAGGTTTTTAAGTCATTGAAATTTGGAGCTATAGTAATTTTAAAATATTGTCCCATGTACATTGTGTAATTTACGGATGGTCCCAAACTAGCACCACTGGGGTTTCCGAAGTCAAAGCATATTCCACACCCACTTGTTGGACATCAATTTGCTCTCCAAATTGATGATTACTTGGGTGCTGCCAGCTGTGGACATGTGGGCAGGATTGAAATAAACCCAACCCAAGAAAACAGTTACTTAACCTGGATTCCTAAATCTCGCAAATCTCAGTTTTGGACTTTCTGACCAAAATATCCTATTTACACTTCGTAATATATTTTGGGGTAACACTTTACATTATGTTGCTCCTATTACCACGTAACTAACACAGTAATAACTGTGTTAACAACATAGTAGTTACATACGTTTTACTATGTAATTACATGCTAATAGGGTTGTTGCAGAATCAGTTATTGCTCAATTCAAACAAGGAATGTATTATTCCACATTCACTTGCTGAAGATTATTCCACATGTGTGACTACTGATGTTATTGCACATTTTTTTGTTCCACAATATAACTAATGTTTTGTATTTACACATTTGAAAGTCACCTGTGAATTACCATGTCAATAACCAAAATCTGAACTTGCTACAAGTAACTAATAGGTGCCGAATCCACAAGTAATATCAGGGTTGATGAAAAGGCTGAGACCTGGTAACAACACGTGTAACAAGGCATCTTCTATCATTACGTATCGGTCATTGTGCTATGACCTGGCTCAAAGGCTATAAAGAATCAAGTGTAATTTAAGAACAACATAGTTACATAGGATATACTTGTAACGATCATGTACCTACCCAGGAGCAAGCAACTTAATTGAAAGCCAGTAGAGTATAACTTTAATAATTGCAATGTAGTTACAATGTAACAACCTTTGCAGACAATAGGCTATCCAGGATAAATGACTAGACAGGAGAACATTAGGTGTAACGCTTATAGTTACATTGTACTTACAATATAACAATCTTTAACAACCAACTCTGTAATTACAATGTTGTTACAAAGGATGTACCTGTACTTACAATGTACTTACCCAGGAGCGAGTAACTTGATGTAAAGTGAAGTGACATTTGAATGACTTTGTAGTTACAATGTAACAACCTTTGTTTACAACAGTCTAATCAGGAGACAGGAGAATCATTTTCAGTTTGACTTTTCCCTGTAAACATGCCTGGGCCAGAATAAATGATAATATCAAGAAGCATTGGCATGAATCAATACATAATGACAGACATCGTCAGCAACGGAATGATTATACGGACAGTAGGCCTACGGAAAAAACAAGTAGACAGACAGAAGCAACCATATGGTCTCAGCAAAGTCGACCGACAATAACTACCATTAACAAAAATATAAACCCAACATGTGAAGTGTTGGTCCCATGTTTCATGAGCTGAAATAAAAGATCCCAGAAAAGTTCCACACACAGAAAGCTAATTTCTCAAAAATGTTGTGCAGAAATGTGTTTACATCCCTGAGCATTTATCCTTTGCCAAGATAATCCATCCACCGGACAGGTGTGGCATATCGATAAGCTGACTAAACAGCATGATCATTACACAGGTGTACCTTGTGCTGGGGACAATAAAAAGCCAGTCTAAATGTGCAGTTTTGTCACCCAACATAATGCCACAGAGCTCTCAAGTTTTGAGGGAGTGTGCAACTGGCATGCTACTGCAGGAATGTCCACCAGACCTGTTGTCAGAGAATTGAATGCTCGTTTCTTTATCATAAGCTGTCTCCAATGTCGTTTTAGAGTATTTGGCAGTGCGTCTTCACAACTGCAGACCACGTGTAACCAAGCCAGTCCAGGACCTCCACATCCGGCATCTTCACCTGTGGTATCGTATGAGACTGTGGATTTGCACAATATTTTTTTTTGTTGCACAAACTGTCTCAGGGAACCTCATCTGCATGCTCGTCATCCTCACCAGGTTCTTGACCTAACTGCAGTTCAGTGTCGTAACCAACAAATGCTCACCCTCGATTGCCACTGGCACGCTGGAGAAGTGTGCTCGTCACGGATGAATCCCGGTTTCAACTGTACCAGGCAGATGGCAGACAGCGTTTGGGCGAGTGGTTTGCTGATGTCACCGTTGTGAACAGAGTGCCCCATGGTGGCAGTGGGGTTATGGTATGGGCAGGCATAAGCTACGGACAATGAACACCACTGCATTTTATCGATGGCAATTTGAATGCACAGAGATACCATGAGATCCTGAGGCCCATTGTCGTGCCATTCAGCAGCCGCCATTACCTCATGTTTCAACATGATAATGCACGGCCCCATGTCTCAAGGATCTGTACACAATTCCTGGAAGCTGAAAATGTTCCAGTTCTCCAATGCCCTGCATTCTCACTAGACACGTTCCCCATTGAGCATGTTTGGGATGCTCTGGATGGACATGTACACAAGCTCGTTCCAGTTCCCGCCAATATCCAGCCATTGAAGAGGAGTGGGACAACATTCCACAGGCCACAATCAACAGCGGGATCAAACCTATGTGAAGGAGATGTGTCACACTTCATAAGGCAAATGGTGGTCAAACCAGATACTGACTGGTTTTCTGATACAAACCCCTATCTTTTTTAAAGGTATCTGAGACCAACAGATGCATATCTGTATTCATGTGAAATTCATAGACTAAGGTATTTAACTCGGGAAAATCTTTGAAATTGTTGCGTGTTGCGTTTATATTATTGTTCAGTCTAAATGTAAATGCATTTGCCAAAATTATCTATATAATTACTCATGCCTATACAGAAATAAATAATATAATTCAAAATACTACAGCAGAGAGCATAATTTGGCCACAGTGGATCATTAGCTTTTAAAAAAAATTAGCTGTGGATTGTGTATTTGCGAAGCGTGAACGGCAAATAGCCTCCACTCTTCTTGGAAGGCTTTCCACTAGATGTTCGAACATTGCTGCAGGGACTTGCTTCCATTCAACACAAGAGCATTAGTGAGGTCGGCACTGATGTTGGACGTTTAAGGATGGCTTGCAGTCAGCGTTCCAAATCATCCAAAGGTGTTTGATGGGGTTGAGGTCAGGTCTCTTTGCAGGCCAGTCAAGTTCTTCCACACCGATCTCAACAAACCATTTCTGTATGGACCTCGCTTTGTTTATGGGGGCATTGCCATGTTGAAACAGGAAAGGGTCTTCTCCAAACTGTTGCCACAAAGTTTGAAGCACAGAATCGTCTAGAATGTAATTGTATGCTGTAGCATTAAGATTACCCTTCAGTAGGGCCTCCCAAGTGGCGCAGCGGTCTAAGGCCGGGATCGATTCTCCTGGAATCCGACAAACCCAAATTAGTAATTTGGACTGCCAGATGGTGAAGCGTGACTCATCACTCCAGAGAACACGTTTCCAGAGTCCAAAGGCGACAAGCTTTACACCACTCCAGCCGACGGCTGGCATTGCGCATGGTGATCTCAGGCTTGTGTGCGGCTGCACGGCCATGGAAACCCATTTCATAACGATCCCGATGAACAGTACTTGTGGTGACGTTGCTTCCAGAGACAGTTTGGAACTTGGTAGTGAGTGTTGCAACTGAGGCAAGACGATGTTTACGTGCTACATGCTTCAGCACTCGGCGGTCCTGTTCGGTTAGTTTGTGTGGCCTTCCAATTCGCAGCTGAGCTGTTGTTGCTCTAAGATGTTCCACTTACAGTTGACCTGGGCAGCTTTAGCAGGGCACAAATGTGATGAACTGACTTGTTGGAAAGGTGGCATCCTACGACGATGCCACATTGAAAGTCACTGAGCTCTTCAGTAAGGCCATTCTACTGCTTCCCAATGGAGATTGCATGGCTGTGTGCTTGATTGTATATACCTGTCAGCAACGGGGGTGGCTGAAATAGTTGAATCCAGTCATTTGAAGGTGGGTCCACATACATTTGTATATACAGTACATCTGGAAAGTATTCAGACCCCTTGACTTTTTGCACATTTTGTTACGTTACAGCCTCATTCTAAAAATGGATTAAATGTTTTTTCCCTCTCATCAATCTGCACACAATACCCCATAATGACAAAGCAAAAACAGGTTTTTAGACATTTTTGCACATAAAAAAAACTTTAATATCACATTTACATTTTTATTTTATTTTATTTTACCGTTATTTTACCAGGTAAGTTGACTGAGAACACGTTCTCATTTGCAGCAACGACCTGGGGAGTAGTTACAGGGGAGAGGAGGGGGATGAATGAGCCAATTGTAAACTGGGGATTATTAGGTGACCATGATGGTTTGAGGGCCAGATTGGGAATTTAGCCAGGACACCGGGGTTAACACCCCTACTCTTACGATAAGTGCCATGGGATCTTTAATGACCTCAGAGAGTCAGGACACCCATTTAACGTCCCATCCGAAAGACGGCACCCTACACAGGGCAGTGTCCCCAATCACTGCCCTGGGGCATTGGGATATTTTTTAGACCAGAGGAAAGAGTGCCTCCTACTGGCCCTCCAACACCACTTCCAGCAGCATCTGGTCTCCCATCCAGGGACCGACCAGGATCAACCCTGCTTAGCTTCAGAAGCAAGCCAGCAGTGGTATGCATAAGTAGACCCTTTACTCATTACTTTGTTGAAGCACCTTTAGCAGCGACGACAGCCTTGAGTCTTCTTGGGTATGACGCTACAAGCTTGGCACACCTGTATTTCTTCTCTACAGATCCTCTCAAGCTCTGTCAGGTTGGATGGGGAGCGTCGCTGCATAGCAATTTTCAGGTCTCTTCAGAGATGTTCAATTGGGTTCAAGTCTGGGCTCTGGCTGGGCCACTCAAGTACATTCAGAGACTTGTCCCGAAGCTACTCCTGCATTGTCTTGGCTGTGTGCTTAGGATTGTTTTCCTGTTGAAAGGTGAACCTTTGCCCCAGTCTGAGGTTCTGAGCACTCTGGAGCAGGTTTTCATCAAGGATCCGTTGATCCTGACTACCTCATGGCTTGGTTCTTGCTCTGACATGCACTGTCAACTGTGAGACTTGATGTAGACAGGTTTGTGCCTTTCCGAATCATGGACTCCATTCAAGTTGCAGAAACATCTCAAGGATGATCAAAGGAAACAAGATGCACATGAGCTCAATTTTGAGTCTCTTACCAAATGGTCTAAATGCTTATGTAAATAAGGTATTTCTGTTTTTTATTTTTAATACATTTGCCAAAATGTATAAAAACCTGTTTTTGCTTTGTCATTATGGGGTATTGTGTGTAGACTGATAAGGAATACAAATTAATTTAATCCATTGTAGAAAAAGGCTGTTACGTAACAAAATGTGGAAAAGCGGAAGAAGTCTGAATACTTTAACGAATGCACTGTATAGTGTAGCTGATCTTTGAGTTGCGGTCCCTGAAAAGCAGTTAAATAGACCTAGGCATATCGCAATACTTTAAAATACCATCATAGTAAAAACATAGTTTAGGAAGCAAGTGGCTATTGCTGAAAAGAGAAGAGAAAGAAAATGTCTCTAGCAGACCTCGGATAACTAGTTTTACATTTGTGGAAAGTAAAAAACCATTGGGTGACACAAAATGTTACGTTGGAGGTGTCTACAACTATTGAATACAGACCTGAGAAAGCAACTACTTAAAAAAACTTGTTGAATACATCATGGTTATCAGTGTCAAATGCAGCACTTAAATCCAAGAGTAGAAGGACAAAGAGCTGTTTGGCATCTGTGTTGGCTCTAAGATAATTTACCACTTAACTAAGGCTGCCTCTGTGCTGCGGGGGGCACGGCAAACAGATTGTAATTTAAAAAAAAAACAGTTGGCACTTAAAACCTGTTATGGCTGCACGCTGAATATTGAAAAAACTGGAAAATGTGTGCACATTTTCAAACGGCCTCCTAAGAAACTTTTTATTTTCCAATATGCATATATTTACTACTGTTGGATAGATAACAGTCTGTAGTTTCTAAAAAGGTTTGAATTGTTTCTCTAAGTCGAACAGAAATATTTTTACAGCCATTTTCCCAGCCGAATTGAGTTTTCCAAAATGCGATGTGTCTCTTTAAGACCTTCTCTATAAAAGGCCATTTGACTTGTGACCATAGGGACACGTCAGAGGCGTTCGTCAGACTGTAATGCGGAAGTGAGAATTGAAAGGAGTCGAATATCTCGTCCCTGGACTGAATAACACAACTTCTTGTGAGACCTGCGCAGTTAAAAAAAAAATCCGGGCGCGAAGGATAATTTGATCTCGGCTTCTGGAACAAGGTAGATAACGTTGAATATGATGCCTGACTACGATATTATTTGATACATGTCACAAAATCATCCTAAAGTATGTTTTTTCAATATACTTTAATTATATTATTGCAATTTATTCTGGACTTTAGATGTGAAACGACGGAAGAATTTTTTGAAGAAAAGCTTTCTAGCGCAGCAATGCTATCGTGCTAGCTAACCAAAGAGGGAAATAATTCGTTCTGGAACCCAACTAAAGACTCTACTGGACATTGGACCCCGTTACAACATTCTGATGGAGTACCAAGAAAGATAAGACCCAATTTGGGATGCTTTTTCATATATATGTCGAACTGTTGAATGCTAACTCTGCTAACTGTGCTAGGCTAGCGCTTGACTAGAATCAATGCTGCCTTATGCTAGCTTATGATGTTAGCTAATATAACGATATATTGTGTTTTCGCTGTAAAACACTTCAAAAATCGGAAATGTTGTCTGTATTCACAAGATATCTGTCTTTCATTAGTTATCCACCATATGTTTTTCTGAAATGTTTTATGAGGTGTAATTAGTAGCCGACGTTGGTGTATGTATTTTCTCTGGCTACTCCCGGCTGGATTCAGACTGTAGCTATGTATTAGCATTTTTGGGTAGCATCAATGTAAAACTGATTTATAGCTAAAATATGCACTTTTTATGAACAAAACATAGATTTATTGTGTAACATGTTATATGACTGTCATCTGAGGTCGTTTTTTCTGGGCTCTTTAGGTTGGTTTTAGTTTATTTCGGTTGGTTGTGCATGCTACTTCAATCATAATTCATACTTCATAATCATAATTCATACGTGTCTGTCCACTTTTGTATTTGGTGGTGAGCTAACATAAATATATGTGGTGTTTTCTCTGTAAAACATTTAAAAAATCGGACATGTTGGCTGGATTGACAAGATGTTTATCTTTCAAATGCTGTATTGGACTTGTTAATGTGTAAAAGTTAAATATTTTTAAAAAATAGATTTTGAATTTCGCGCCCTGCAGGGGTGTCATTTTCGGTCCGAGGTCGGGCTTGCACCCCAAACAGGTTAAAAATAATTTAGCGGTTTGAAAACCAATGTCTCCAGAATTTTGCTCAAGAATGGAAGGTTGGAGATTGGCAAAAAAAGTATGAGCTGAAGAATCTAGAGGACTTTTTTTCAGAAGGGGTTTCACCATAGCAGTTTTTAGTGCAGTGGGGAAAGTTCCTGTGAACAGGGAGGGATTAACAATAGCTTGCACTTCTTCAGATATGCAATTAAAAACTGTTTGAAGAAGGTGGTGGGGATAGGATCGAGAAGGCCGGTAGAAGGTTTAAGTTGAGCTATCACTTTCCTGAGCATGTCTGTTTCAACCAGGGAAAAGAAATCCATAGTAATTTAACTAACTTTTCTAGATTTTGGTTGATCAAATATTTGGTAGCCATCAAATAAATATTTTGGTTTGTTTTAAATAACTTGCACATATTCAAATACCTTCAAATTTTATATATTTTCTTCTGAGAGGTATTCAAAATACTTTCAAATATTATGTAATTGAGATGTAATTGAATATCAAAGGAAATAGTTGCCAATAGTTGCCTTTAGTTGATTCTCTATATTTGATTACCTGGAATATTTGAAAAGTTGGTATTTTCAAAGAAACTACAAAATACTATTATTTTCTGCCCAGGTCTGGTCTCTAGTTATCAAAATGTTCAAATAAAATAAAATAAATTATAATTTCATTGGTCACATATACACAGTTAGCAGATGCGAGTGTTGAGTGTTGATGCGAGTGTTGAGAAATGTTCAACTCCCAATTGAGTGAACAGAATCTTATTGGCACCAGCGGAGAGCATCGGCGATAAGTGCATGCATATTTATCGTCTTTATCATTGGATCAGTACCACTGGAAAGTTTTTTGGGGGACAATCATTTCCCCCTCCAATTTGTGTCTTCCCTTTTCGTAGGCCTAGATTAGATGGTTGCATCCAAGCCAAGGTTGTTTATATTGATCTGTTTGTCAGTGTCAGCAGAGGAGGCTACTGATTTGTATCGTATTAAAAAGATGTTGCTTATGTCTCCAGTCACATAAAGTGTAGTAGAATTGTATGAAATGTATTTCTAAAAGGCAAACATTTTCCTGTGCAAAGAAAGGACAAGAAAAATCTCTGATTAGGCCTCCTCTATTTCACTACGTACTCAGGCAACAGTCTGTTTCGCAAACAATGATTGAGTTATATTATCAGCCTAAATTATGACTATGCAATCATCTCATCACATTAGCAATAGTAGCCTGTTTTACATTAGTCTGAAAATGTGATGAGAGTGGTGCAATTTTATTGTGAAAAAATTGCTTCCACAAACGTGAAACTCACGTGCCGCCTATGAATGTCGAAACTTCAAGTTGGCCTTGTGACTTGATACAGTTTATTATGCATCTATTTCACGTTGCACTGTATGTGCCCCTCCACAAGTAAATCAGTCAATCTATGATGAGGTTTCTACACCTGCATCAACACCTGCATTGCTTGCTGTTTGGGGTTTTAGGCTGGGTTTCTGTACAGGACTTCGAGATATTAGCTGATGTACGAAGGGCTATATAAAATAAACTTGATTAATTGATTGATTGGTTGAGCAGTAGTTGACATTATACATGCTGTTCCACATACCTTTAAACCTAATATTGCATTTTTGTTCATTTTTGCTGTTCTCCAAATAGCATTTGAAATAGTTTTAAATAGTGTAGAAATGCAAAATTCCCCACTTTGCCATACCCTATAGGTTTAGCTGAACTGCCACTGGCTAGCTAGCTAGCTAGCTAAGTACATTAGTGAATAATGGGGAAATGCTAGCTAGCTAGCTAGCTTTACCACCGCCCTGCATTATTACATATGACTAACTAAAATAGTTATTGCTTTGAGTCTAAAATGGGGAATTGAATTTTAATGGTGTGAATATGAATTAAAACAGATCCTGTGTCCTTATTTCTCCTGGTTAGCCTATTGTCTGCAAAGGTTGTTACCTTTTAACTACAAAGTAATTAAAATGTCACTTCACTTTACATTAAGTCGCTTGCTCCTGTAAGTGCATACATTCATGTATATCCCTTGTAGCAACATTGTAATGACAGAGTTGGTTTTTCAATACTGTTACATTGTAAGTAAAATGTAACTAAAAGGGTTCAACTTAATGCTCTCCTGTCTCCTAACTTCTCCTGGTTAGACTATTGTCTGCAAAGGTTGTTACCTTTTAACTAGAAAGGACGTTACATTGTAACTACATAGTAATTATAAAGGTTATACCCTACTGGGTTTCAAGATACATTAAGTTGCTTGCTCCTGGGTAGGTACATAATAATTACAAGTATATCCTATGTAACCACGTTGTTCTAACATAGAAATAACATAGAAATAAACTAAATACGAATTACTGAAAGTATGTGCCTTGTTAGAATTGATGTTAGCAGGTCCTAGCCTATTTATCAACACTGGTATTACATGTGGATTCAATGGTAGTTGTAGTCGTTGGCATGGTAATTACACAGGTGACGTACACATGTGTAATCACAAAGCATTAGTTACATAGTGGAACAATAGAATGTGTAATAACATCAGTAGTTACACATGTGGAATAACCTTCAGCAAGTGAATGTGTATATTGTTTATTAACTGACTCCGCAACAGCCCTATTACCATGCATAGCAAAGCCTATATAAGTACTGTGTTAACACAGTTATTACGTTTTTAGTTGCATAGTAATAGAGGCAGCTTAATGTAAAGTGTTGACAATGTTTACACTAGAATGAAGCATTTCTGACTCATATCGATGACACATAGGCCGGTCTCAACCACAGCAGTAGTTCTTGCGGCGTACAGTGGCTCTTTAAAAGATCAATAACAGGTTACCGTGAACTGATTGAATGAGAATTAACGAATGACAATGAATGAACCATTGAAGGAGTGAATTCATGTATATGAAACAGTCTAAAAGAGATGGTTTACCTATGGTGTTACAGTCGCAGGGGCGGCAGAGGTCCTGTGGTGACCGTCGGTAGTGGTTCTCTTTGCAGCGTTCACAGTGCGGTCCGTCAGTGTGCTCCCTACAGTCCACACAGCGCCCCCCACTCCCTGTGCTACGGTACTGCTCCGCATCGAACACACATGCATCCGCTCGCCCACTGCAGTTACACTCTGAGGAGAGAAAAAGGAGGGAGGTAGAGAGAGGGTCGGGGGGATTCAAAAGAGTGGGGGAATAGGGAGAAGGAAAGGGGAGAGCGAAGAGAGTGGGGGAGAAGGAAAGGGGAGAGGGAGGAAATGAGGCAAGGTAAAGAGCGAGAGGGAGAGAGAGAGACAGAGAGTGAGATGTGGGGGCAGAAGAGAGTGATAGGGTAATAGCAACGAGCAAGAGAGAGATGGGGAGGAGAAAAGTGGTAGAATGAGGTGGGGGAGGAAAAGCGAGAGAGAAAGGGTGGGGGTTATGTTTATGAGAGATCATGTGTGTGGGATTGTATCATCATTTACAGGCTGGTTACTAATCTCAATTCACACGGTCAAAATGAGCAGCCAATCCTATAGTCAGGGGGCACCGTGATAACTTTAATACATGTTTGTACAAGAAACAATTACTCAGGCGATAACCTCCTATCACAGGGCTCTGTTAGAGTACACTGCATGCATTTCCTCTCCATCGCAGTATTCTGCTGTCTGCCTACCCGAGGGGGCATTGTAGGAAATTACCCATTCTATTACGCATCAAACTCTCTGTTGAGTTTGCAATAACCATATGATTATTCCTCCCTGATGCCGGAAGACAGGAGAGGCTCCATTCTATTTGTATTTTTCTCCGCAGTGTAGGAAAAGACTGTATTTGCAGTCAGAGTACATTTGATTGTTAGAGAGTAGGCATATTCACCAGAATATCAAGATCATCAAGGACATCCACACTTTAGCATGTGTCATTCTCAAGTTACAGGATTTGGGCCTAAGTGCATAACAGGAGGGCGTACAGCAAGATATGAAAGTCTGATTTGTAAATCCCTCTGGATAAGAGAGTGTGCTAATGACTAAAATGTGAACATATAAGATATAACACAACCTACAGTCAACAATTTCTGCATTTTTATTTGACATTTTGCAGGATGAAATCTCTTGAGATGCACCGTCTCGTTTTCAAGATCACTTTGTTTACGTGTGTAGATTTTTGTTTACTCTTTATGTAGCAGACGTGATACTATGAGATTTTAAAAAGCCTTAAAGATAAACATGAGTGATAACGCGTACGACTGCAAACCGATTGCGTCTGCCTGAGTCATTACACATGTATTCAATGCAGCTAGCTCAGGTGCTCTGATTAAAGCCGCTTCCTAACGAGCATCTGGTTCGTGTGCTAATAAACATGCCACTTAGGTCTGCTAAGTAACTTCTTAAGAAGCAGAAGGATGTTGTAACAAGCGTGTGTGTGTGTGTGTGTGTGCATGGATGCGTGCTTGCATGTGTGTGTGAACTTTGCTCAACTCTCTCTCTCTCTCTCGGCTGAGAAGAGATGGCATTTTCAATTACAGTGTTTGTGTTCCGACAAGCCGGACCATGTGGTGCTAGTTGCAGACACATGCCTCGGACGGCAGAGAGGCACGAGAGAGCTTGGCCCGGCAAGCTGCGTCATAACGAGTTTCTATCTCACTGGATACAGAGGGTGGAATTATGATTTTTTATTCCCCTTATACTTTCACATTCAGTGCTTTTTTTTGTAGGGAGTTGTATTTACTGAATAATATATTCACTTCTCCTACAGTACATTCAGCAGTCTATTTAGAAACACAGTCTGTTATGTACAGAGACTGTTGGGCCACATCCCAAATGGCACTCTATCAAAAGTAGTGCACTATATAGGAATTAGGGTAGCATATGGAACACAGCCTGAGTGTAATTAAAACAATCTTGTTGCTTAATGGAATCTAGCATAAAAACAATTCACGAGGCGCCTTTCCTTTACGGGTTTATCCATCCAACCAATTAGAATTCCTCCACAGCAGCACACCGCTCAGTGCACAACGCGATAAGCCTGAACCTCGATGATACTCACACATAAGCAAACACGCACGCACGCACCCACACACAAACAAGCACAAACGCATTCACGCTTAGATATGCATGCACGAATGGACAGTACACATGGAATTCATCTTAATTATGCTCCAACAACTTTTTACAGATGTTACATTAACATCTGATAAGTTCAATATTATTTCAGTAGGAATGCTTTGTAAACACAATGATATATGCATTTAGTAGCTGCTTTTATTGAAAGCGACTTACAGTCATGCGTGCATACATTTATACTTACAGGTAGTCCCAGGAATCGAACCCACTATACTAGTATTGTGTGAGCCATGACCAAGAGCCCTCCCCAACAACGCAGAGTTTAAATAATACAAAATAAATTGTGACACAAGAAGCTATATCCAGGGAGTACCAGTGCAGATCAATGTGCAGGGGTACCAGGTTTTTGAGGTAGACACTGTATGTACATAAAGGCAGAATGTAGCTGTGGAATTGGACTTTGTGGCTATGGAAGCTAGTGGAATGTGAATGAATTTTTGTAGACAAAGTGAATTAATAACTTTTTTGGTGAAAATCAGCTTTGAAATCAGCATATTTTGCGTTATGGTTTGCATCTTATCACAGAGCTAATATTAATAATATGCATGTAAATCTCTCATGGCTCAAAGTGGAGGAGAGTTTGACTTCTTCACTATTTGTTTTTGTAAGATGTGTTGACATGGTGAATGCATGTTGTGTCTGTTTAAACTACTAGCAACCAGCTCAGACACCCATGCATACCCCACAAGACATGCCACCAGAGGTCTCTTCACAATCACCAAGTCAGAAACAGACTATGGGAGTCGCACAGTACTACATAGTGCCATGGCTACACAGAACTCTATTCCACAAAAGCAATTAAAGTACCTTTTCCATGTTTCCTCATTAGATTAGCTCTTTAGAAAGAGGAGAGTCGATGTGATGTTTTCTTCTTTATCTGTTTCGTTATTTAAAGCTAAAATTGTGTATTGGGTAAAGTGTTAGGAAAGGTAATGTCATGTAATATTTAAAATGGTATATTTAATTGCCTCAATGTTACTGAACCCCAGGGAGAGTAGCTGCTGCCTTGGCCGAAACAAAACAGTCATGGGCACCTGCAGGTTTTGTCTAGTTCCCGTGTTGTTCTAGAGACGTCCCTAGAACGTTGTGTCATGGTCCCCTGGAGGTTTTTGTCTAGTTGCAGTAAAAAAACTGTAAATCTACAACTCTAGCTACCTTAAATTCCTGCTGCACCACCAGGGACATAATGGAGATTGGCAAGAATACATTTCTGCACATTGCCAAAAGTTGCGGTAAAAATAAGTCAATATATACAACATTTTCAAGGTGTTATTTCTATAAAATGGCAGTATGCTGCTGTATTCTGATTCCAATTAGTGTAAAAAAAAAGAAAAATCGATAATTTGTTCTGTGACAACTCTTGGGCTTTAAATGGGATTTTGAACTCATGGCCTCTTGGTCGCTATCAATCAGAAAAGTAATGCTGCAGTGTAGCTACACCAACAGCTTAATGAGTGTTAATA
Source organism: Salvelinus fontinalis (assembly GCF_029448725.1). NCBI lineage: Eukaryota > Metazoa > Chordata > Actinopteri > Salmoniformes > Salmonidae > Salvelinus > Salvelinus fontinalis. Next base: position 18,542,746 of record NC_074674.1, read on the forward strand.
ATGAAATATGGCTACAGACTTACTGGCAAGAACTTATCCACTTAAAACTAGCAGTGCTCAAGGACACTTGACATTAATTCTTTGAGGATTTGAACTTGCAACCTCTTGGTTGGGAGTGCCTCACTGTTTCTGCAATGCCACCAGGTTCATGCTTGTATATATATATATGTATATGTATATGTATATATATATATGTATATGTATATTTATGTCAAAACAAATGGGTTAGGGAACCGTGTTGTTACCTTAGACACAAATAGGTCAAAGGTACATCTCACAGGTACACACATGTGCTCACATGGTACCTTTTCGGTATAACGGGACATTTTTCTGCCTCATATTTTCTATAGAATGTAGGGATCATCACTGCACTTTGATAGGTTGGGGAAATGTACTTGTGCGGCTCATTAGCATATTTCGGGCCTTGGTCAAATACAAAGCTGAGATCCAAAGTGTAGGAATACAGGTAAAATCAGCTACTGACACAGATATGGTGGTGTAGCAGGAAGCATGTAATTCTGCAAATCAAGGGGTTGTGAGTTCTAATCCCATGTATAGACATTTTGAATAATTACTGTATAAATAAACATACACAATGTAATCACGTGTGTAAAATACGTACATTTGAAACACTGGATGTTCACATCACTGTGTGTGTATCATTGACAATGCATTTTTGCAAATCTAATGCATTTTTTGAAAGCTAATGCGAACGTTTGTGAACGGTTACGTGGATCACGTGCAACTTCATGTGAAATATCATCACATGTGAAGTGTTCCAAAAACACATGGCTCCACATGATTTCACATGTGAAAATCCACATCATCTAAACATGTGGAAATGTCACATGTGAAATCATGTGATTTTCCACGTGTGAAATCATGTGGTTTTTCCATGAGGGTGTATGGATATTGTTTTGCAAACGTTAATAAACAGTTTCAACGTTTTGACATGCTGTGTTGCATTATTCAAGTGTGTTAACGTCGGTGCAACATGAGTTGGGAGCTAACGATGCAATCCCGCCAGCTCTCGCAATGAATGAGTCAGTTGAGCAGGCACGTTGCTCTTCACTCTGTAAAAAGGGGCTGCGCTGATGGACATACTTGAGCCTCTCAATCACGTGAAACACATTTGACTGAAGTATTGAATGGACCAAAACGTCTAGTACAGAACCATTAAAAAAAATATATAATAATAATGAAATACTGAAGTTCCGGTATACAGTGCAATGTTAGTACTCACTAACTATAACCCCCCCTCCCCAAGGGTGACTTAACAAATCTCCAGTACTCACTCATACACTGGTTGGCAGAGTCTCCGGTGGCCCTGGCCCATGGCCTGTCCTGGTAGAACGGGCGGCACTTCTGGCAGTCCACCCCGGCAGTGTGATGCTGGCAGTCACACACCAGAGCCCCCTGCTTGTCCAACACACACTCACTGCCATGGCCATTACACTTACACCTGGCGGGATAAAGATGGAGAGGTGCGTGGACACGCAGGCACATTAGTATGCGCACACTTGTATGGACGCACGCGCATGCACTGAGGACACAGGCACACACTTTTGCACGCTCGCCCGCCCGCACACGCACACACACACACACACCGAGGGAAATTAATAGAGAATAGGACAGAGTAGTGGAGAATAGGTGTAAAATGAGAAGTTTTTTGCACTGTGAGGACTTGTCACTTCCCATTACCTTCACTCAGTGGCAGATACATTGCCTGGGATAAGGTGGAGATTTTATCCCCTTCAGTGACTACTGCTCTGCGCTGTTCAACTCCCCTGTGTGATCAACTCTCGTCTGCACAAGCTGTCCCTAAGCATAAACAACTACATATCAGTCACTGTGTGTGTGTGTGTGTGTTCTTATTTTTTATTTTTATTTTATTTTATTTTTACCTTTATTTAACTAGGCAAGTCAGTTAAGAACAAATTCTTATTTCAATGACGGCCTAGGAACAGTGGGTTAACTGCCTGTTCAGGGGCAGAACGACAGATTTGTACCTTGTCAGCTTGGGGATTTGAACTTGCAACCTTTCGGTTACTAGTCCAACGCTCTAACCACTAGGCTACCCTGCCGCCCCAAGCTATACCTTCCTTTCCAACCAGTCGAGAAAATACAATTTCCTGTGACTAGAAAACACAATTTATCCAAGGTAATTTAATGATCAGGAATGTATTGCTAATAGCTGTTATCTCAGGGCCTATCTTTATAGTGTCTGATTCTCCTTATCGTCATTGGTTCTGTTGAGTGCTTACCCGCGTCCCGAATGGTAACCCTATAATATAGTGCAATACTTTTGACTAGAGCCCTATGGGTCCTGGTAAAAAGTAATGCATGAAATAGGGAGTAGGATTCCATTTGGAACTCATCCTCTGTCATTGGTTCTGCAGAGGGCCTTTCTGTGAGGGGGGGGGGGGGGGGGGGGGGGGGGGGCTTAACATCGCGCCTGTCCCTGTCACATTTAACCAGCTGTCCCAGATCCAGACTCTTTATGCCAACGGCTCCCAATCACTTATTTCTGTTTCTGTTGTTGTTGTTGTGACAAGGAAGTTGTTAGTAAGAAAGTGTAAATTGCCCCCAACCACCAACTCAGATGTCTCTAGTAGTAAACTCTGAGGTAATCTTGACAACCACAATAATGAATATGGCACAGAGAATAGCTCATATAGCAGCTTAGTAGTCCGTCAGTTCTGGACCATTTCTTTTTACTATTTTGAGTTACTATACTCCACTAGCTGACCATTTAATCCAACACATTGACGTACCCTGGCACTGCTATGGCCAATCCAATGAGCTAGGCTAAGTATGCTACACTAACCAAACAAGTGGTCAGGTTGCCCCTCGCCATTCCCTCAGGTGTCATGGTGACATTGTTGGGTCATTTGTCAGATTGTCACGCCTCGCTGTGATCATAACCACTTATGACAGGTGTCAGATCCCGTTGAAGCAGCGGGTGAAGGCTTCATCTCAATGACTTAATAACATCCGTGTTATCCTGCCGTGCCGATGGACATCCTGTCTGTTCCGCCGTCCTCCTGTTGTCGCTTCTCATTACTGTGAGGAATAAGCCCAGGGACCAGCAGACATGGGGCCGGCTTTTCAGTTTTGGAATGATTTCAAATAGTATTTGAACCCAGGTCTAGGGACCAGGGACAGAAACAGGAAAGTGACAGGAACAGAGGCAGATTTTGTGGCTATGTTTCTATGTTTCTATGTCTCTATGTTTCTATGTTTCTATGTTTCTATGTCTCCATGTCTCTATGTCTCTATGTTTCTATGTTTCTATGTCTCTATGTCTCTATGTCTCTATGTCTCTATGTTTCTATGTTTCTATGTTTCTATGTTTCTATGTCTCTATGTCTCTATGTCTCTATGTCTCTATGTCTCTATGTCTCTATGTCTCTATGTCTCTATGTCTCTATGTCTCTATGTCTCTATGTTTCTATGTTTCTATGTTTCTATGTTTCTATGTATCTTCTGTCCAGGACCATGCAGGGCTTGCGTTGAGACTGTTTATCATGTAAACAGGATACAGAGAGGGAGGAAATGTGCAGCGGACGTTCGCCATATGTGTTTTATTATCTACCAAATGGGCCACGCTGGGTTGTTGTTTTATAGCCTGAGAAAGGAGCAGACAAAACAAAGATACATCAAAACTACACGGCAAATATGCTCTCCCTCCTTCTCGTTCTCGCTATTTCTTGCTCTCTCTCTCTCTCTCTTTCTCTTTCCGTTGAGTTTTTTGGCTAATGTCGAGTTCTAGCAGTGACCACAATCCCCGGTGGATTGAGAAAGAGAAAGAAGTAGAGGAGAGTGAAGGAAAGGCCTGATAGTTTTGTCTCTCTTTGAAGTTTTTGGAGGGAGTATCCACGACGACAGCCAAAGGCCTCTGAGGACCAATCAGATGTCAGGTGTGTGTTACCTGGCTCCCACAGAGAAATCAGAGATGGCGTAGAAGTAGGATCGCAGCACCTTGGCGTCCTTGAAGAACTCGTCTCCGAAAGTGTTGAGCCTGTCCAGAGAGATCAGCAGGTCAGTGGCTGTCACCCACTCCTATATAGAGAGAGACAGAGAGAAGGAGAGGGGGATGAGAAAGAGACTTTGGAGGGATGTGGCTGTCACCTACTACAGAGAGGGACAGAGGAAAGGGCCATGAGGAGGAGGCGATAAAGGGGTTGGAGGAAGGTGATGGATTGAGATGGATAAAATAGGAAAGGTAAAAGACAGATTCAGGTAAGGTCAGAAGGTGGAGGAAGAAGAGGATGGGAGAGAAAGGGGGGATAGAGAAGGACAGATAGTGCATGGTAGTGAAAAGAGACAAGCCATGGAGATGTAAAGAGGGGTAGTGTTATGGCTGTTGCTTTCCTCATCCTCGGATGAGGTGAGGAGAGAAGGATCTTCTGACCAAAATGCGGAGTTAGGGAAATAAGCCATCTTTATTTATTAAACGACAAAAACTGAATAATGATGGCAACACGAAAAAACAAACACTTTCAAAACTTACAAAATAACAAAACGACGTAGAACGGAACCTGAACATAAACTCACATACATAAACGTAAACTCACGGACAGGAACGTTACATCGAAACACACGAACAGCCAAACAGTCCCGTAAGTGAAAAACACATCGACAACGACGAAAGACATCACAGGAGACAATCACCCACAAACAAACAGTGAGAATGCCCTACCTAAATATGACTCTTAATTAGAGGCAAACGCAAACCACCTGCCTCTAATCAAGAGCCATACCAGGCAAACCGAAACCAACATAGAAACAGATAACATAGAATGCCCACCCAACCTCACGTCCTGACCAACTAACACACAAAACTAACATAAATAGGTCAGGAACGTGACAGGTAGAATGGGGTGTGAAAGAAAGAAAATGAGAAATATTGAGATATAAGAGAAATAAATAAATAAGAAATCGAGGATAAATAGAGAGGAAATCGGCAGTGGAGATAGAGATCACATAAGTTAGAGAGGAGACTTGGCAAAGCGCTCTCAGACTCTCAGACAGTATAACAGATCATGTTTGGCAGCACACACCGAAACCATAGCATACCAGATACAATGAATGCACCGTGGATGAGGTGAATTGGAACAGTTAAATAGAAGAAAATGAGAGAGGGGGAAAGAAAAGAGAAGTGAGAGTAAAGAGAGTGGAAAAGACAAACAGCAGGATACGGGAAAGAAAACATGAAATTCACATGTGAACACGTGAACATGTGAAGTTAATTAATGTGATAACAGGTAACAACATGTGAAGCAACATGTGACAACATGTGATACCATGAAACTACACGTGACGACATGTGAAAGAGAACCTGATCTCATCTGTAATTAATGTGACATAAATGTGACAACATTGGAATGCAACATTTCAACATGTGATACCATGAAACTACAAGTGACATTTTAGCACTTGAAAACTCAGTTGTCAAATGTAATTTTGAACATTTTACTTTGAAACACATATTTGACATTAATTACATTTAAACAGTAATTGTATCCTGCAGGTTTGTTTAGTTCTCGGTTTGTTCCAGGGACATTCCCAAGGACATTATGTCATAGTCCCCTGGAGTATTTTTTATAGTTACGGTGAAAATATGGTTAATCAACAACTAGTTATTGCATTTTCCAGCTACATTCAGGTGTTGATGTTACAGGACAGTATGCTGATTACTTAACACTAAACATCTCTTGGGATTTGAACACACAATCTCTTGGCTGCTAGCTACCTGAAGTTCCTGCTGCACATTGAAGATAAACAAGAATGCATTAAATATATACAACAGAAATATAAACAACAGCTTGGTGTTATGTCTAGAAAATGACAGTATGCTGCTGTATTTTGATTTCAATTAGTGTACTTCAAAAAAACTGTGCACTGTGACAACTCTTGGCACTCTTCATTAAATGGGATTTGAATTCATAAACTCTTGGTCGCTAGCAACCGGAAATGTGCAGCTACACCACCAGATCTGTGAGCATGAAAGAGATATCGCTACAGGCGTATTAGCAAGAATGCATTTCTGTACTTTCCTGAAAGCTGCCCAGAATCAAGTAAATAATTATCCAATTATCACCATCAACATAAAACTAGCAGTGCCCAAGGACACTTGATTTAGAGTATACATTAATTATTTGAACTTGTGACCTCTTGGTTGAGAGTGCATCAACGTTTCTGCAGTGTCACCAGGTTCATACTATTCAAATAATATACGTCAAATACGAGATGTATTTTTCTAGTATATCTTAAGTATACTAAGAATATACTATAATTACTCTTCAACACACTTATTAAAAGTTTACTTTTTATAAATGAAACTCTGCTTGTGAGTGATCAAGTACACTATAAGTACCTTGAAAAAGTATTCATACCACTTGTATTTCTTCCAATTTGATTGTGTTAAAAGGTGGGATTAAAATAGATTTAACTGTCCTGTGTTGTCAACAATGAACTCAAAATACTACGTAATGTCAAAGTAAAAACAGAATAATACAAAATTAGACAACTAAAACATAGTCATTGAATAAGTATTCAGTCCCTTTGTTTAGGCAAGCCTAAATTAGTTCAGGAGTAAAATTTGGCTTAACAAATCAAATAGTATGTTGCATGGACTCTGTGTGAAGTAATAGGGGCTGACATAATTGTTTTTCTGACTTACCCTTCCTCTGTCCCCAATACGACACCTGTAAGGTCCCTCAGTCAAGTATTGAATTTCAAGCACAGATTCAACTTCAAATATCAAGGAGCCTTTTGAAAGCCTCTTAAAAGGGCAATGATTGATAGATCTGTAACAATATCAAATCAGAAATGTAATATCTCTTTAAGCACGGTCAAGTTAATAACTATACTGTGAATGATGTATTAAACCACCCAAAAAATATCAAAGATACATTTGTCCTTCCGAACTGAGCTAAAGGACAGGCATGAAGATGCTATGGTGACCAGTGAGCTGACATAAGGCGGGGCTTTACCGAGCAAAGACTTGTAGATGACCTGGAGTCAGTGGGTTTGGCGACGAATAATGAAGTGAGGGCCAAGAAACGAGAGCATACAGGTCGTAGTGGTGGGTAGTATATGGGGCTTTGATGACAAAACGGATGGCACTGTGATAGACTTCATCCAATTTGCTGAGTAGAGTGTTGGAGGCTATTTTGTAAATGACATCGCCGAAGTCAAGGATCGGTAGTATAGTCAGTTTTACGAGGGTATGTTTGGCAGAAGGAGTGAAGGCTGCTTTGTTGCGAAATAGGGAGCCCATTCTAGATTTAATTTTGGATTGGAGATGCTTAATGTGAGTCTGGAAGGAGAGTTTACAGTCTAACCAGACACCTAGGTATTTGTAGTTGTCCACATATTCTAGGTCAGAACCGTCCAGAGTATTGATGCTAGACGGGCGGGCCGGGTGCAGGCAGCGATCGGTTGAAGAGCATACATTTCGTTTTACGAGCATTTAAGAGCAGTTGGAGGCCACGGAAGGAGTGTTGTATGGTATTGAAGCTCCTCTGGAGGTTTGTTAACACAGTGTCCAAAGAAGGGCCAGAAGTATACCCGAATGGTGTCGTCTGCGTAGAGGTGTTAAAGGCTTGTTAAAGGAATCATAAGTGCATGTGATACCAAAGAACCGAATGATATTTCATTTATAGCTAGTCACCATGTAATTGTAATACTCACTTTCCAACCAGACCATCAGGTCAGTGAGTGTGATGGATTAGCTACAGTAAATTACTGTGAAGTTTACAATTACACACTTGTGGTGAAATCCTGCATGGGGCCTTCACCATGCATGGCCACTTCAAGAGCGCATCAGCAGTCAGAAAGGAGGAAATGAAGATTGCACTCCCGGCTCTCTGGGAGGGAGCTCTCGGTCGGCGCGGCAGTTCGATTGTGCTTGCAATGCTGCAGAAGTCTTGTTTAGTTTCAGCGTGCTTAGTTGTAAAGTGTTTAATTCGACCATCAGTGTACCGCTCGCTCTAGGTCGTGGTTGTTATCTTTTGGGACTGCACCGGTTATTGATTGCATGGATTAGTAGCGACGTTGTTGCGAAGCTTTGACGCAAACCATTATTTATGTCACCTGTTAAATCTACTTCAATCACAGTAGATGAAGTGGAGTAGACAAGTTAAAGACATATGTTTAAGCTTTGAGACAATTGAGACATGAATTGTGTGTGTGCCACTCAGAGGGGGAATGGGAAAGACAAAAGATTTCCGTGACTTTGAACGGGGTATAGTAGCAGGTGCCAGGTGCACTGGTTTGAGTGTGTCAAGAGTTGCAACGCTGCTAGGTTTTTCACGTTTAACAGTTTCCTGTGTGTATCAAGAATGGTCCACCACCCAAAAGACATACAGCCAACTTGACACAACTGTGGGAAGCATTGGAGTCAACATGGTCCAGCATCCCAGTGGAATGCTTTCGACAGCTTGTAGAATCCTTGCCCCGACACTGAAGCTGTTCTGAGGGCAAAAGGGGGTACAACTCAATACTAGGAAGGTGTTCCTAATTTTTGTATGTTCTTGCTAACAAATAACCATCTGGTGGCACTGTTGAGATTATTGTACTCCGGAACGAAAGGTTGCAAATTCAAATCCCGAGAGCATTTATGCACACTTAATGCTGGATTTGATCAGATCCAAGCGAGTGGACACTGGCATGGCGGTTGTGTTAGAGCTTTCAAATCCACAAGCGTCTCCCAGCGTTATCACTGAAGCGGATATTGCTATTGGCAGCCGGAGCTCCGTTAAGAGAAATCCCATGCAGCCTTGTTTACACGTTGGCTCACTGGAATGTGATTTGTAATATACACCTTAATAAGGCTGATACAAATCCTCATTATTTTCTTTTAATCATTTCACAGCTATAACGAGGTAACACCTCTAACACATGTACACCCCTGACATTGCCAAAACACGTGTTTTTCAGAGGTTTACCCTTAATCCGATTGAATCTAGGCCTTTAATGTCAAGAGTCCCTGAGCACTGTTACTATTCAGCTGGTGTTGTTAGATAATCACACAGTTATTGACTTCATTCTGGGCAAATTTTAGTAAAGTGCAGAAATGTATTCTTTATTTTCTGTGTACTTCCTGAATACAGTTTGTTGTATAGTTACTGACAAAATACAGTTCAGCTGTAGAAACACATTAAGTTATTTCCACTATTTTCACAGAAACTCAGTATCCGATAACCTTCAATAAAATTACAGGACTTTTTTTCAAGGTATCCTATAAGGTTAAATACAATTGCAAGTGAGGCATAGCAAGTTAATTTGCAGGACGGGCCAAAAGGTAACCAAGTGCAATGCGACTGACAGTAAATATATAGCGAAACACTAATACGGTATCCTATTACTGTGTAAATGTACCGTGAAATGACTATAGAAAGTACCACAAAATTAACATGAAACTACACTGTTAGCCATTGCTGCTATCACATGTTGAACCACAATTTCACAGGTGGAAAATCACTTGATTTCACACGTGCAAACGGGTTTTTGGAACACTTTGCATGTGACATTTCACATGTTTTTGGAAAATTAAACACATCACATGTTTTTAAAATGTGCAACTCCATGTGTTATCACTGTTATCACTGCTAAAATAAGAACCCACCAGAGATTTTAACTGACAACTTCTGTCACACCCTGATCTGTTTTACCTGTCTTTGTGATTGTCTCCACCCACCTCCAGGTGTCACCTGTTTTCCTCATTAGTCCCTGGGTACTTATTCCTGTGTTCTCTGCTTGTCTGTTGCCACATTGTCTTGTTTGTCAAGTCAACCAGAGTGGTTTTCCCGGTCTCCCGCTTTTGATAGTCCTCCCGGTTGTGACCTTGCCTGTCTGGACTTTGAACCCGCCTGCCTGATCATGCTGCCTGCCCTGACCTGACCTTGAGCCTGCCACTCTGTACCTACGGGATTCTGACCTGATTTAGCTATTTTGCCTGTCCACAACCATCATCTTGCCTACTCCTTGGATTATAATAAACATCAAAGACTCAAACCATCTGCATCCCGTGTGTGCATCTGGGTCTCGCCTTGTGCCCTTATAACTTCTGGGTTTCAGGTACACTGATCTTTCTGCTGCGCCTCAAAGTCTGGCACATTCCCCTAAACATTCATTACCTCTAATATATCTCTGCACTTAGCAAAAGGTTGCTATTTTATCATTTATTTTGACTATTCTCTCATCTTTGATTTGATTTAAAGAATGAGGGTTTTGGCCCATGGGTGATTTTATTTTTTTAACAGTCCCCCAAGTTTTCTGTGCAAAAATGTATCATATATTAATTTTTTTATGTTTGACAGACTGCAGAACACCAGAAAATCAGCTATGAGTGATTTTTAATTTTGGAATTCTGTTCCAAGTATTCCTACGCATCATAGAGAGATGAAAACCTTCCTAATATTTGTCGGGCATGGTGTTCCACAGGGATGCTGGACCATGTTGACTCCAATGCTTCCCACAGATGTTAAGTTGGCTGAATGTCCTTTGGGTGGTGGACCACTCTTGATATACACGAGAAACTTTCGAGTGCAAAAAACCCAGCAGCATTGCAGTTCTTGACACTCAAACCGGTGCACCTGTCTACCTACTACCATACCCCGTTCAAAGGCACTTAAATATTTTGTCTTACCCAAACCGTCTGAATGGCACACAAACACAATCCATGTCTCAAGTCTTAAAATTCTGTCTTTATCCTGTCTCCTCCCCTTCATCTACACTGATTTGAAGTGGATTTAACAGGTGACATCAATAAGGGGTCATAGCTTTCACCTGGTCAGTCTGTCATGGAAAGAGCAGGTGTTCCTAACGTTTTGTACACTCCGTGTATGTGATCGTATACGAGCAAGGTTCTTTCGGTCAATTTGCAGTCCACACATTTTCTGTTATGATGTTCTGGCCCACCTGAACATCAGCTCAAGAAAAAAATCGTCCCGCGGCTGAATCTCGTTGATTATGCCTGTATGATATTACTATTTTTTCATGTAGTCAGCGTAATAGATAGTAAATACTTGTGTGTAACAGCTCTTGATGGGTTGAAGAAACAAGTAGAAATGCGTTAGATTTTTCTCTATTGCAAGATAGAAACGTAGTAAAAAGACTAAGCCTACTATATTGTTAACAAATAATAGTACATTTCATTTCAATTAAAACACACATATACATTCATGCTACAAACCCATCACAACTGCTTCTTCCCAGGGCTGTCATGCACCCCAAAGATCTGAGGGCCACAACGTACGTGAGGATGGTTGGAGATTTTAGCATTTTTCAAACACCTGAAACAGCCTTTTCCAACAATCTAGAGCCATAGTCATTATGCTTAACCATAACTCCCTTGTCTGTATCCTCCTGACTGGTGGTTCTTGTTTTTAAAATAAACAAAATGTGCTTCTCTGAATCGCTGCTAAAATCTGGGTAAAAGATTGAAAGGAATGTCTTATTGAGTACATTGCATTTAGTTATTGCCTGCTTTTCTAAAGTCTACCGAAGCTAGCTACTCTAACTTGATTGATAGCCTGAAATGGCTTCCTGGTAGCTAGTTATGACGCTGGGAGATCGGGAACCTGTCTGGGCTAGCTAAAGCCAACTTCATAACATTGCTAAGTGGCTACTACTATTACAGAGAAAAAAATGAAGACCCCCCCCCCCCCCACACACTATATGTACAGTATGCATATGTTTAAACAGGACAAATCTAAGGGAGCATGTGACCCTGTACCCCTATGGGCATGAGACCTCTGCCTCTACCAGACTTTTATTTACTACTGCTAATACCGCACAATTAAAACATTTGCCCCCAAATCCCCTCTTCCCTGATACATCTGTAAATATTGTACTAAATAGTGCCTTCCTGTATTATACTTATGCTAAAATGTTCATTCTATTCTACTGAGCCATTTACTTAATGGTCGTATTCTTATCTTTTATCATTTCTCATTGTTGCATTGTCGAGAAGGAACCTGCAAGTAAGCATTTTGTTGGACGGTGTACACCATGTGTACCCTGTACAGAAGACTAATTCAACTTGAAACAAAACTGTACATTATTTGGAGTACTTAATAGAAGATGTATCCTAAACTTGCCCTCTCGAGTTAGTCTTCCTCCCCCCCAACTACTATATTTGTGTGCTCATCACTGTGTTTATAGAGTACTACCGCAGTAAACACGTACACCCTCTTCATCTTTAAAAGGACTGCCTTGGAGAAGAAGACTAGTATTCTACCAGGCTGTCTATAAAGTCTCATTGTGTATGGTTCTAGGATTCTGGGACACCAACTGTGAGTCAGCGAGCAGTCAACCACTAGAAGTTGGGGAGTCAAAGGGTCAAGGACCCTGTTTAGAACATCTGTTGGGAATGTAGAACACATGTGTTCCAGGACCCCTTTAATCCAGAAACAGTGGGACTCCTGGATTTTGGTGACTTCTGTGGGTCAATAGGATCAGACCTGGATCAGACCTGGGTCAAACATATGGTAGCACTATGGATGGGTACTAATGCCTGGAGCTGGATCAGATGTTCAGAACCAGGTCAACAGAACAGGGAATGGAGTTAAGAATTAGACCAAAACAATACTGGAAAACAGCCATTTGTAAGACACTACATGACCAAAAGTATGTGGACACCCGCTCATCAAACATCTCATTCCAAAATCATGGCCATTAATATGGAGTTGGTCCTCCCTTTTCCTGCAGCCTCCAGCCTCCACTCTTTTCGGAAGGCTTTCCACTAGATGTTGGCACATTGCAGCGGGGACAAGCTTCCATTCAGCCACAAGATCATTAGTGAGGTCGGGCACTGATGTTGGACGATTACGCCTGGCTTGCAGTCAATCCCAAAGGTGTTCGATTGGAATGAGATCAAGGCTCTGTGCAGGGCAGTCAAGTTCTTCCACACTGATCTTGACAAAACATTTCTATATGGACCTCAATTTGTGCTCGTGGCATTGTCATGAAAGGGCCTTCCACAAACTGTTGCCACAAAGTTGGAAATAGAGAATTGTCTAGAATGTCATTGTACGCTGTAATCTTAATATTTCATTGGGGCAGGTAGCGTTCTCCTGGCATCCGCCAAACCAGGATTTGTAAGTCGGACTGCCAGATGGTGAAGCGAGTCATCACTCCAGAGAATGCATTTTCACTGCTCCAGAGTCCAATGGTGGCGAGTTTTACACCCTTCCAGCCGATGTTTGGCATTGCGCACGGTGATCTTAGGCTTGTGTGCGGGTGACGGCTATGGAAACCAATTTCATGAAGCTCCCGATGAACAGTGCTTGTGCTTACATTGCTTTCAGAGGCAATTCGGAACGAGGTAATGAGTGTTGGAACCGAGGACAGGCAATTTTTACGCGCTACCCAGTTCAGTACTCAGCGGTCCCATTCTGTGAGCTTGTGTGGCCTATCACTTTGCAGCTGAGACTTTGTTGCTCCTAGACATTTCCACTTCACAATAACAGCACTTACAGTTGACCAGAGCAGCTCTAGCAAGGCAGAAATTGACTGACTTGTTGGAAAGGTGGGATCTTATGACGGTGCAGCATTGAAAGTCACTGAGCTCTTCATTAAGGCCATTTTAGTGCCAATGTTTGTCTTTGGAGATTGCATGGCTGTGTGCACGATGATATACACCTGTCAGCAACGCGTGTGGCTGAAATAGCCGAATCCACTGATTTGAAGGGGTGTCCGCATACTTTTGTATATATAGTGTATGTGAACAAAATCCTTTGTAAAGATAATATGGTTAATCAATAGCAGTCTCCTTTATTCTCACTGTCTTGCTACTGTATTATATCTCTCTCCTCATATGCCTCTGGCCCTACATTCACACCTTGCCTTTCCTTTTTCTCCACCATTTATTCTGCTACCTCCTTTCTTTCCATCCCCCCTTTCTCTCTCTCTCTCTCTCTCCTTCCTTA